>NC_138224.1:31100988-31700988 GCF_964197995.2 Scardinius erythrophthalmus
CCAAACTCCCCTCATACCCCTAGACCAGAGTTTCCGCTAGAAAAAAATGGTGACCGGCAGAGGTTTCGTTTTCCGGACATTTCAATGATATGCCGGTCAAATATCGCCTCTTAATTAGTCAAGTTGAGGAAAACTGGAGGCAGGCTATGTAACTTAAAAAATGACATAATCAGGCCGAATGCAACATGTTTATTAGCCTAGCTTTCACATAAAAAAAAAAAAAAAACGAAAAAAAAAAACATGAACGTCCGTTTGGCGTCAATCAACGCCAATTGTTAGGGTTTCAAATTCATAGTTTAACAAACCAATCCCCCTTCTCCACATAAAATATCTGAAGCCTATTGTTTTTACTCAAGCGAACTTCCCAGTGTCTCTCTACAACTTGCAGTGCGCATAAGCCGCGTAACCTTGTTCTCCGCAAGGCGACTTTACTGCTTCGTCTTGATCCGATTCTGCAGCGAGAACCCCCTCTCTGTAGGAACACTCGAGACCCATTTTCTACGTTTCTTCATTCGGATTTTTTGCGATCCATTCCATTCTAAACAAACAACGCAGTTTATATGCTTCGTCCATGTTTCATTATTCATTAAGATAATAATTAGCCTAATAAATGCGCGCATAATTATCAGTGAACTTGATAAATGTTGCAGATATGTTTTGCTATGCATGCACAAACAAATGCCTTTCAACTTATGTGTGCAAAATTCTGAATAAAATGAATGTGCAGCAATTTGTACAAATAGAGAGTCTGTCTACTATAGGTGTTGTAGCCATTAAAGGTGCATTGCGCAAGTCTCTGAGTTTTTGCAGAACTATGCCCCCACTGGCGGCAAGCGAGACTGCAAGTGTGCACGCTCACGGACAAAAGTTTTCTTTTTTTATCTTACGTGGAGTTTGCGTTGGTGTTTGAAATTAACTACAAGCCGGTCTCTTAGAATCCATCTTCTACGGAGAATGGCGGCGAATACACAAATCTGCCAGACATAGCCAGGTGAGCGTGCCGTGAACGCGCATGACGTCACGCCCAGTCTAAAATTCCGGCCCGAATCCCTCTTATTTATTTTACTTTACAGGATTATAGAGACAATCTCAGTGATCAGAGAAGGGCTCATTCAGCCCATCAGGCAATTGTTTAAGCATGTATGGGTTAGAAAACGGGTATTTTTAACATGAAAAGTTGCTTAATGCACCTTTAAATAAGCTCATTTAGTTTAATATTTGTTAAAATATTATAATGTTATTTTTTAATTTATGTTGATTATGAAAAGTGAACAGCACGAGTAAGATAGGATGCGCAATATCGAGAGACATGGAGCGGGTCAGACATGATTTTGACCACTTAATTAAGTTTGGTTTTGTAGAAAGACTTTTTTGAAGTGAATTTCGTTTTGTATAAATTGTATCTTAATTTTAATATTTTTTTATCAACCAATTGCCCGTATTTAATATATAGCTAAGCAGCAAATATAGCAGACAATTGGCCTAATCATGGAGGCGCCCGTGAGGTCACTTGCATTGCTCGTGAACTGCAGCGCATCTCATCCTAACTTAACGAAACTCAGCGTAGGCCTCACAGACATGAAATATATCTTAAAAAGCTTGAAACGTGTTTTAAACAATTTAAAACGAAAATAAATAGGCTACTCTCTGATTATGTAATCCATGATGATGTGCATTTCTCTCTAGGCGCGTTCACTATGGAGATGGCGATCGTCAACTTCATCTTTACAGCTGTTGTTGCTGTTAATAAACCAAAAATAATAGGCCTATAATTTTATTAAAATTATATTCAATGAAATTGTAATTGTATTGAAAAAAAAAATCCTGTTCAAGTTTTTTTTTTTTTTCGCATTAAATTCAGGTAGGCTACTGAGTCGCTGTCCTCAGTGCCCAGAAAAGCGCTGAAACGGAGATGAAGGGGAACCCGTTTTTATTTATTTTTTGGCTTATTTTAACTGGCCCATCCAGTTTTCTGGAGGCCCACCTACAATCAAAATCCTGGCGCCGCTAGTGCTTCACTTCGTCTGATATCAAGAAATAACAGACCGCATTCCACATTGGAATTCAACCAAGCCATGTAATAATGTTTAATAACTTTCAAACGGTAGAGCCTGTTCCTTTATAACATAGCCAAATGTCGGTGTATTTTTGCTTTATACATTTTAGGCTTAGGCTATTCTCAAATTCAGATTGTGTTAGGGGGGCTGGATTATTAGGCAATTTTAATCGGACAATTTGACCGGAGAGATTTATTTTTGTCGGACATTTCATTTTTTTTCCGGTCAATGTCCGGTAATTACCGGACAACGGAAACCCTGCCCTAGACCAACGAGCCTACACGGAGGCCCTTCCTTCTGCTGCCTGGCCGCAGACATTTGCCAGCACAGGGGAAATACGGCCTCTTTTCTTTGTGGCCATTGGAAATCGCGCTGCAGCACCTGCACACATGCTAGGGATCGCTCCTCGACTTTGTCTTTGCGAGCGATGGACACCAGCTCTCCATTGGCAAGGGGAATTCGCTCAAATGGTAGAGCGCTCGCTTAGCATGCGAGAGGTAGCGGGATCGATGCCCGCATTCTCCAAGCTTTTGAGGCTCACTGCTGCCGAAAAGTTTTTTTCCGACGAGGGCCTGCGCACATTCCTGGCAAAAGCAGGTCCCACCGAGATTTGAACTCGGATCGCTGGATTCAGAGCCCAGAGTGCTAACCATTACACCATGGAACCTTGGCGTGACTCACCTTTTCCCACCGAGCAGCAGAGAGTTAAGTCATTCACACTCTGCTTTTGTCCCCAATTTCTCAGAAATATCCTGGTTTCCCTTATCAGGCTGAGGCGATTAAAAGCAAAACCTAAGAACGGGCTCGTCCGGGATTTGAACCCGGGACCTCTCGCACCCTAAGCGAGAATCATACCCCTAGACCAACGAGCCTACACGGAGGCCCTTCCTTCTGCTGCCTGGCCGCAGACATTTGCCAGCACAGGGGAAATACGGCCTCTTTTCTTTGTGGCCATTGAAAATCGCGCTGCAGCACCTGCACACATGCTAGGGATCGCTCCTCGACTTTGTCTTTGCGAGCGATGGACACCAGCTCTCCATTGGCAAGGGGAATTCGCTCAAATGGTAGAGCGCTCGCTTAGCATGCGAGAGGTAGCGGGATCGATGCCCGCATTCTCCAAGCTTTTGAGGCTCACTGCTGCCGAAAAGTTTTTTTCCGGCGAGTGCCTGCGCACATTCCTGGCAAAAGCAGGTCCCACCGAGATTTGAACTCGGATCGCTGGATTCAGAGCCCAGAGTGCTAACCATTACACCATGGAACCTTGGCGTGACTCACCTTTTCCCACCGAGCAGCAGAGAGTTAAGTCATTCAGCCTAGAAGCGCGATAGCACCACGCTTTAACCAACTGAGCTAAACGGCCTCGCTCTGACTGCTTTTGTCCCCAATTTCTCAGAAATATCCTGGTTTCCCTAATCAGGCTGAGGCGATTAAAAGCAAAGCCTAAGAACGGGCTCGTCCAGGATTTGAACCCGGGACCTGTCGCACCCTAAGCGAGAATCATACCCCTAGACCAACGAGCCTACACGGAGGCCCTTCCTTCTGCTGCCTGGCCGCAGACATTTGCCAGCACAGACAGGCAACTTACAGTGCATTAAGGCTATACATATCAGCGTGTTCTCTGGGAATTGAACTCGCAACCTTTTGCACAGTTAACAAAATGCTCTAATCACTGAGCCACAGAAACCTTACAGCAAGAGTTGTAGTAAACATCTTTATTTTCATAAAATAAGTAAACTGAAAACAAACTATATTTTGTTCATCATCTTTGTCAGCCATAAATTGTGTAGCCATTTCCTCCTCTTCATCCATGGGTGGTGGAACATTTTTAGGCATATCAGCGCTATCCTGTCTCAGGGAGTATGAATGATCTTCCAAAATTTGTCCAGTGGGAACATCATTTGTGGATAAAAACAAAACTGGGACATTTTTTCCCCTGCAGGAAAATGACAGCTGCAGATGCGAGAATGGACACTGGGCTTCCGGACAGCTCGTCTAAGGATAAATTCAAAATAAGCCATGTTAGTTTTATGGAAGTTATACCTTTACAGATTAAAATTACAAAGAGGGGTGGGGGTGGAATAACACAATAAAATATTTGTATTAAATTAGAATGGAGTTTTTCAGCATTTACATTAATCTTCTTCATTGATCTGTCCACGTTTATATAGCACATTAAATATAGTGAACATTTACTACTAAAATAACAAAGATTAATATCATTGTTACCTAATGCCTTAACTAATGCTGTTTACAAATACAATCATATTATTATAAGTGGGTAAAAGCCAAGTTCACAAATATCAGGGTGCAGGACCCACCCTTTCTATAATTATATCCAAACAAGTTACAATAAAAGTCAATAAACCAGGTATTATTTTGAATATTTTAATTTAACACATTTCTCGACGTAACGTTAGCCTTTAATAAAACTGCAGCGGATCTAATCTATTAAACAGTGGCGAAGTAAACAAGCTTTTAAATATTTTAAGAGAAAGACAAAAGGTATTTTAGCTGTTGATTTGGTTATGAAAAACGTTTATTCTTGCTACTGCTAGTCTTTTTAACTCCATCTGACCGTCAAAGTAACATTAGCGTGTTAAGCAATATGCACCATTAAAGTTTCGTCGTGGCCACATTAAGGCAGTAAATACGGTGTTCACATGGAAATCATTGTTGTGCGAGCTTACGGCACGAACCCAGAGTCTCCGCTGGGTGACATCGGACAGAAAACGGTAAAACGAGCATCTTTCATTCGACGACTTGTGGTTGCATCTCGGGACAAAACAAAACACCATTGACATTGTCTCTCCACAGAAATAAAGAACTGGTAATCGGTTACCTTAATATCACAGAATTCTGTGTACAACAATTTTTGAAAAACTACAATTTGAAAAGACTAAATATATAACGTATATTAACTGAAAGGTAAACTTCTAAGAACGTGAAGCTGAAACGCGGGCTAGTGAGAGATTTCCTCATGATGACGTCTAAAGTCACCGCCAAAGGATGTAGTCCCTTTTAGCAACTTCTTAGCAACCACCGTTTTTAAGACACAATAAAGTGTAAAAAATCACAAGCAGGTTATAACTGGTGTGTTTTATGTCATAGATCAAAACGTGAAAATATTTAGAGGCTTTGTTAACCACAGACCTTATTTCAGGCGATTTAGCAAAAACCCATTCAAAAAACCCATAGACTTTAGGGCGAGGGAACCGGAAGTGCTAAAATGCTAACTCACTTCCGCGTTTTGGCCTACAAAGTGACGTCATAACTTCGACACTCTATTATGTCTAAAGAAAACAGTTTAGAGAAAATCGAATTCATGTCTAAACATGCTGTCGCTTTTCCTAGTTCACCTTCCAAAAAAATATGTCATGATTTACTCACTATAATGTTGTTCCATACATGCCTGTATTCATTTATTTCTTGTGCTGAACCGGCGCCAGTCAATAATATCTGTCTGCAGAGCCACAGAGCCAGTTTTACCCCAGCAGTTTTGCCCGCGCATGCGTCGTCACATTTCATTTTTAAATCTATATAATGGTTATTGTTACTTGTGTTCATGCACACAAGCATTGTTTTATTTCAGAAAAGAAACCTGAAGGCCTGCGAGCAACAGCAGGAGTAACAAAAATAAATAAAAAACATGCTCAGCTTGTTGCAACCCGTTTAACGGAATATACGGTTAAAACAACCCTAACAACTACAATGACAATGAAAAAAAAAAAATAACACGGACAACTGCCACTATTATCAAACCTTTTAAATCACGAGCAAATATGTAATTGTACCTTTAGCCTCAGTAGAGCTGCAATCTTCTTTTCGATGAGTGAAACCACCTCAGCAGTAAAGGTCTTTACACAGTGAAATTTTCGCACGTTAAAAAATAAATACCTATGACCCCACGTTGCCAATCACGTTTGCACAATGCCTCCTTAACAGTTAACTTTCGTTTTTCTGCGTTTTTCGCATCCATAGCAAGTATTTTGAGAGGTGTTTTGACGATTCAGAGCCACTGAAAGAAGAATATGAAAAAAAACGCATACAAATATTTCAGACTTTCTCTGATTTCAAACGACCAATCAAAATTCGACTTTCCCTAAGACCGTCCTTAACTAAAATATTGCTATTTTAGCTTGATATTCACTATAGGAAGAATGCAGTTGGCAAATGTGATTTTTAAATAGCACATTTTATCATTAAAATCACTTTAACATTTATGGTGATCTGAGGGGGCGAGGGAGTCCAGTAGAGGGGGCGTAATTCACTAGCCTTAATGAGAATTGTCTATTTTATAGGCCTACATTAAAGTTTTTTTTTTTTTTTTTTTTTTTTTTACATTTATTTCTTGAATGCTACTGTTAAATCTACTGTAGCTGAAAAAAAATAAACCACTGTTTATTTAATTTGTATATTATGTTGTTTATATGAAACTTTCTTTGTTATATTTTTAATAACAGATAACAGATTGGTTACCTGAGTACATATGTATAAAGTACAGTCACACTGTGTGATTGTGAATTTTAATTGCTGTTTTTAACACTGACTTTTGTCTTTTCTGTTCTTTTACAGATCACTCTATTGCATACCAAGTAAAGCTAAACAACATTTTTTATTTCATTTTATTTCATTTCTGCAAACAACTTGCACCACTTGCACAATGACATCACGCTGGTCAAAGAGGAGGAAAATTAAATCAATGCTTAGGGCCACAGAGTCAGAATTCCTGCAGCAGTATGAGAAAACCTATACTGGTTCCAACATGCAAGGCAACTCTGTTGCAGAACTGGAACATGTTGAATTCCCAAGTGTAGCACTGGAGTCAGGTGTTTCAGAATCTAGCTCAGTTGTGGAGCAACCAAGTTGGAACTTGAGCAGAGGTCAGCATTCAGTGAGTCCCATCTCTCATTGGACTCTGTTTACGACTGTCCATCAGCTAGGCCTGTTGATTCAGAATCAAAAGATTCTGATGCTGAAGCTCCAACATCAGAGTTAGTGATGAGTCTAAGATTTTGGGCCTCTTCCTTTTCTGTCTCATTAGCAGCATTGACTGCACTCTTGAGCATTTTGTGAGTGTTTCATCCAGAATTGCCAAGAGATGCTCGGACAATTCTCAAGACACAAGGTGAAATAAAAACTGAGAAAATGGAAGGTGGGGAATATTATCACTTTGGCCTAGCTACTGGATTGATGTCAAAACTGAAATCTTTGAAGCTGCCTGCTAATTTGACCACAATTAAGCTGCAGTTCAGTATAGATGGTTTACCACTATTCCGAAGCAGCAGAACTCAGTTGTTGCCCGTTCTAGCTACCATTAATGTTGATTACAGAAAACCGCCATTCCTTGTCGGCCTCTTCTGTGGCTTTACCAAACCAAAGAGTGTCTTTGAGTTCTTGGGCCCATTTATTGAGGACCTTAGTGGCATTCTAAAAAATGCCATTGTTCACAATGGGCAGCAGATTATGGCAGAAGTGTGCTCATTTATATGGTACGCCCCATCACGAGCTTTTATTAAAAATGTAAAAAGCCACAATGGTTATTCAGGCTGCGACAAGTGTTTTCAAGTGAGTGAATGGCACAAGAAGATGACATATACGGAAACAAATGTTAGATTGAGGACAGACACAGACTTCAACTCTATAACTGATGATGAACACCACTTAAAACAAACACTGTCCCCGCTAGCTAGTTTGGTCAAAATGGTGACAATGTTCCCATTAGATTACATGCACTTGTGCTGTCTTGGGGTAACCAGGAAGTTGCTATATATTTGGATGAGGGGCAAATCACTGGCAACTAGGTTGTCAAGTAAATCAATCGAAGAGATATCCGTTAAATTGAAGGGACTAGGACCTTACACTCCTTCTGAGTTCAGTCGGAAACCCAGGCATCTCTCTGAAATAGATCGGGGTAAGGCTACAGAGCTTCAATATTTCATGCTTTATGCTGGCCCAGTAGTTCTGAAAAATACCATTGCCCTTGAAATTTATGAAAACTTTATGTTACTTTCTGTGGCCATGCATCTGCTGTTGTCTCCTGGAACATCAGAGGAAATGATTGATTGCGCTCAGGGATTGTTGACTTCATTCGTAACTCACTTTGGGCAGCTATATGGGAAAGGTGAAATCACCTACAATGTCCATCAACTGACACACTTGGCATCAGAATACCGTCTGTTTGGTCCCTTGGACAACATATCTGCATTTCCTTACGAGAATTATTTAGCGCAACTGATGCACCTATTGTGCAAGCCTCACTTGCCTTTACAGCAAGTAGTAAAAAGGCTCTCAGAATCACCTGCACCGACCTTGGACACAGTGAAGAAAGGACAAAAATACATGCATCCTCATTATGATGGTCCGTTGATCTCTTCATTAAGTTATGGGGACCAGTACCGTAAGCTTGTTACGGAAAAGTACACGTTATCATCTAGGACTGGGGATAACTGTTTTCAAATTGTAGATGACACTGCCGTTGTTGAAAACATTGTCAGGGTAGGTCAGGAGACTTACATAATTTTTCGAAAGTTTACCAAGAAAGAGTCCTACGGCCAGTATCCCTTTCCATCTGCAAACATTGGGGTATATACAGTTTGGGGGTTGAGCAAGAATGTCAGTGTGACAAGGCTTCAGCACATCGGCAAAAAGTACATACTTTATCCTGACAAAACACAGTTCATCGCCATTCCCATCATTCATACCAATTAAAATTTCCAAAATGTCCAAATCAGTTCGTATAATCAGTTTATGCAGTCAGTTCGTCAGTTTATGAGTAAATTTTGTCATGCTTTGTTTTCTATAGAGTCTTTGAAATCCCCTGCGTTAAAAAAATGAGCAAGTGGTGTGTTATACAGTTCAGCAGTGGTGCAACTGAAATTGTGCCAAACACATGGGTTGAGGGGGATAAAGTCTTCTGGCCCCCATACCCTCCTAAGGACTCTATTAGGCTGAATGCAGCCATCCTGAACCGGGAACAGCCTGGACAGGGATGGCACACATATCAACCAATCCGTCTCCTCATACTTGTGGTGGGTGTTCTGGTATAAGAATCGTGGTATAAGAATCTGAACATACCCCTGTCTGACAATATTTATCCTGACTCTGACTGTACTTGACTGTTATTCTATGTTTGTAGATAGTCATGATGAGGCAGCGAGGAGCCTGGACAGATATGTCAATAAAGACTGTGACACCACCGACATCCAGTCTGAGGAGGAGAGCCACCATGGCCTAAAAAGAAAAAGAAGGTAATAATGAATGTCCGATTTCCAGTTGCACACATTTGGCAGATGCCTTTCTCCAAAGCAAACATATAAAAGGTTTCAACCATTTGTTGTTGATGTGCAATTTAACAGTTTAACAATTTGTTGACATGCGCAAGTTGACAATTTAAGTGCTTTGCTCCCTTGTTTACTTTTAGACCGAATCCAGTTTATCATTCAGATGAGGAGCCCCAGAATGAGCGCAGATTCGCCCAAGCCCCCAAAGTGTTATTTCCAGGTATAGTTAGCCACATTGTGGCGTGTGTGTGTTTGTGTACATAAAGAAAGCTTTTGCAAAAAATAGTGAATCTAATTATGCATTACACACATCTGCCCCTAACCACCTCCCTCCCACCCACATTTTTTTTTTTTTACACAAAGCAGCAACCCAACTAGCCAGTCAGGACAGCCAACCATCACCACCTCCACGAATCAGAATCAGACCCTCCAACGCCCCAATTCCCCCATGTTGTCTTACCCCAATGTCCCAGCATCGTTCCCTGGAGATGAATTGGCGTTCTCTCCAATGAATTTACTCCTCCAGAGGCCATCTCCTGAAGGTATGCTTTTAAAAAGAAGTAATTAAATTCAGTCAATTAAAACATTCAAAATTCTAACCAAATGCAGTATATCCAGTAAAATGGTTTAATTTCTCTTTTCATAGTTTTTACAGATTCTTCAGAAACTGCCAGGCTGGCATTAAAAGGTAAGTACAGTTAAATCCTAGGGGCCCAGCCTTATCTTTCCTCAATGATTTGAATAATTGAAGGATTTACCACTTATCAACTGTTAGCTTAAACCAATGGAAGGAGACATTGCTAAAATAAACAACTGTTAAAAATTTTGTTACCACCATTCATTTTTCCATTAGGATTCATTATAACCAGCCTCATGAAATAATGGTTTTACAGCAGTCCAAGAGTTGTCCCATACGAAAAAATTTGTGGTGATCCTAAACCTTTGAACATTAGTGTATGACAATGATAAAAGAATATTAAAAAAACATTACTGACTGCTCTAAGTAATTTTTTATGATACATTTCTTTGTTCAACATCTTCTGAAATTTGTTTGTACAATTTTCTTTGTCAATAGATGTGGCTATGCAAAAACTTCTAACTGCAGTGACGGAGTTGTCCAAGAAGGTGAAGGACCTGCGGGAGGAGTTCCGGCAATTCCGCCAGTCCTGCAGGTATGGACAATCGGAGTCTGTGGGACGGCCACTGGCGGAGCCCTTGGAGCTGCCCCTCCACACCATGGAGGCCCTGGGCCGTGCAGAAGAGACACTGCTAAATGGCACACACCGCCAGGCAATGGTAGTTGTTTAATAGTTACATCATTCTTCTGTCAGAAAACTTCACTGATATGCACAGCTTCCTTAAACTGCCTGTCAGTAGACTCATGGGTTAATTTGTATTGAACCTTAGTCTCAGTCATTCCTCCTTTCACATTTCAATATCTCCTAAAAACTGCTGTTGTTTCAGTACGCATTTATCAATCCAAGTTACATTCAGACTGAAAAAAATACATTGTGTTTACTGCTAAAATATATGAGATTGGTGAGGAATATGGCGGCTCTCTCCTGAAAGTAACGTTGTTGGATCTAGGAATATGTTGGCATGATCAAATGTGAATCCAGTCTGCATGTGTTAACGCTGCAAATTTGTTATACTTTGCCAGACTGCTCGTCTCGCCACTATTGGAGGGACTACCCTAGAGGTGAGGGTCCGCTGTATGATGGCACACCTGTTGTCGAATGAACTGGCTTCAGGACTGAACTGGCTGGAAAAAAGAACAAGGAGCCTACAAAACAAAAACGTCCCTTTAAAGAGTTGGCACTCTGCCGATCTATGTTTGGTAAGTCCTGCTCCATTTTCAAACACTATTATATTATCAATCCTAGGCTGCAAGCCAAAGGGCCTTAATGCACACCCCAACTCACCCCATGCAGCACCAGGAATCTTAGCATGAAGTTAACACAATAATCCAATAGAAACCTCAGCATTTAGTGACTTGTAACAGTGATCTATAATTGGATTAGTTCACCTCAAAATGAAAATTTCCTGATAATTTACAATGCCATCCAAGATGGTCATGTCTGTCTTTCTTCAGTGTAAAAGAAATTAAGTTTTGAGGAAAACATGTCAGGATTTTTCTCCACACAATGAACTTCAATCGTAACCAACATGAAGTCCAAATCAATGCAGTTTCAAAGGGCTTTGAAGTGCTTCAAATGAATCTGCACGATCCCAGCTGAGGAATAGGGTCTTATCTAGCGAAACAATCGGTCATTTTCTAAAACAAATAAAACTGTATATACTTTTTAACCACAATTGTTCATCTTGTGCTGGTCTGCGACGCGCCAGGCATTACGTCATCACGTTGGAGACGTCACGCATCACGTCATCTAAGGTATTTGTCTGGGTACTCCGGTTCAAAAAGGCAGAGAAGGGCAAAAAATTCCATCTCATCTTCTCTTCCAACTTCAAAATCGTCCGACATCTTTGTTTTAATTTATTATTATTATTTAAAATAAAATCTTTCATGACGTTTCCAACGTGATGACGTCGCAGACCAGCACAAGACGAACAAATGTGGTTAAAAAGTATATAAATGTTTATTTTTTTGTTTCACTAAATAAGACCCTATTCCTCTGTAAATAAGACGCTGTGATCGTGCAAAGCCCTTTGAAACTGCATTGATTCGGACTTCAACATTTTCAAGTCCATTGTGTTGTGAAAAATCCTGAAATGTTATCCTAAAAAAAACTTAATTTCTTTTCCACTGAAGAAAGAAAGACATGAACATCTTGAATGGCATTAATGGCATCTTGGAGTAAAGTATAAGGAAATTTTCTTTTTTAGGTGAATTAATCCTTTAACGTTTACAACATTAGAAGAAAACATGTTGCTACATTGCTACGCTAGTTTACTCAAATGTTTTTCTTAAAATAATTTGAGTATTGAATTCTCAAAATTTCAACTAGCCCACCTGTGACAGACATCTCTCCTGGTCGGCTCACATCACTAGCTGGAATAGGTAGATCCACACATGCACATCTTCCTTGTTGCATGCGCAAATTATGATACACTAATACAAAAGAAAACATTTGTATTCACAAAAACAAATTGTCCAAATTGTACAAATTGATTCACATTCAGTCAATTTTGAATTAGCTCACGCTAAGGCATTTGGTTGTGGATAATAGTAAAACATATCTGCAACATTTATTAAGTTCATGGATAGGCTAAATGTGCGTGCACGTGTTAATCATGTTGATACTATATTCATCCCAAAGGTATAATACCATACAAACTACCACCCAGCGATAGGTCAGCATTATGTTAACAGATGCCACTATTATGGTTAGGTAGGCAACGTGCTATTTGCTGACAGGAATTGGAGCATGCGTTGCCTACCTGACCATCTGGGTTTTTATTATTATTATTAAGAAAATTTGGGAACTAGACCACAGCAAACTGTTCTATCTTACAGTCCAAGTGACGTTAGCAATATAATTTGTATATATAACAGTAACTTACCTTTGGTTGATAGCCAGAGAGGTGTGTCAATCGTGAGGTAATGTCAGCTGTCACGCGAGAATGCACAAACTGCACACCAAATTCTTTTGGCTTGTTTGTCGTTTTAAACGCATTGAAATCATTAACCATATTTAAAATGAGCCATTAGTAATCATTCAAACAGTCAGGAATGTTAATATAAAGACGCAGCAACTTCTCTGCATCCTCCTTATTGGGGCCCCTCACTCTCGTTACACTGTTACCGTCTCGCCTCAGCCGCCTTTTTCAAACTGGTGCAGAGTCGCAGGTATGTAGAAAATGCATGACCCTTCGCTAAGCCACGCCCGAAAACCGCCACTGGCCAATTGTGGTGTAGCAACAGTAACTAAGGAGGGCGGGACTTAGCGAAGGGTCAGTTGTTCGCAAGTGTTTGTGCGTAGTGTGCAGCGTAGCGCGCACTGCATGACATGGAGGCGTCGACGCGATTTCTTCCTATAAACAGTGGAAACAACTTAATTATCCATCATTTCTGGCCATACAGAAAATAATAATGCATCAGTCGCAACTACTTTTATTTGTGTAAACTTACAATAACAAGAAAAAGTAGTGTTTTCGTTAAATTAAATAAAACAATAAGGGCGCGCTCCGTGAATAATAAACAGAAACACAGCGTAGGCTATAGGCACTAGCCTCACATAGCCTACATGGGAAATATCTATATAAACCATGATATGTCCACTTTTAAACGAAAAAAAAAATGCAAATGCAAATAGCCTATCATCTGATTATGTAAAGAAAGATGCATTTCTCTCTATTAAAGGCGCATCAACTTTACAGCGGAGATGAAGACATAGTTTATGATATAAACAATTAAAATGCCTCGTTAATTTTAAAGACATAGCCTATTTATTATTATTATCCTGTTTTTGCGGTGAGATTGGGCAGTTTTGAAAAGTGCTTTGAATGTAGGGGAAACATGATAGGCTAGCCTACAACACATGGACAAATATCCGATCATGGAAAAATCATAGGCCTATAGGCTACTGAATTGAAAAGTGTTCAAATATGTGTTCTGTTTAACTTAAATGCAAATTTTTTGCATTGTGATTTTATTTTCTGTTTTAGATGCAAATGCAAATAACTCAGCAGATGGGGACAGCCGCCGTCACCCAATTCACTTTTGCACAGGCTGTGCAAAAGTGGCTGCGCTATGCACCAGATCGGGCAGGAGGGATTGGACGACAAAATGTTCAGGCATCAGACGCAATTGAAGTGTAAATAAAGAGTACAAATAATTAAATAAAAAGGCTAATAAAAATGAATTTGTTTTAGTGTGGTGTGTTCAGTGTTTTATACAAGAATCTACATCCTGACTGTAGATAAAGCAGGCTATTTAATTTATGGCATTACATTTAAAATTAACATTTAAAAACTATTGAAATTCCATTGAAATCACGTTGATCCTTAGTTCAGTTGAAATTTCAACATTGTTTCAATATTCCTGATAATTGAAATACCATTGAAATTCCGTTGATCTATGGACAGACTTTCAACGTTGTTTCAATATTAAAACAGGGTGCAAAATGATGTAGAGTTCGATGTTGATTCAATGGCTTAATGTTGACAACGGAATGTTGATTTAACATAGTTTCAATGAATGTTTGCTAGCTGGGAGGTGATTTTGTTTCTGAACCTTCAGAAAACTTTAACTCGATTATTCTCAAAACTGACTTTGCTAACTCTATTGAATTCAAACAGGTGCAGCTCAGTAATTTTTTGTCTGATTCCAACAAATCATTTTTTTTTTTTTTTTTTTTACATCATAAGGATTTTTAAACGAGAATGTGAAAATAAAAACTCATTTGTGAAAATTTGCTCATTGCGACTCATTTTGCCAGCATGGGCTACAATTGTTTATTAATTTTTTAATTTTCTTTGAATAAATTTGATATTTTAAAAACCCTAGATTGTGTTGAAGTCATTGTTATTTGATGCTGAAGAAAAGTAAAATCTGGGTTATTGTGGTAGAGTGATACAAGTTCTGTGAACTCTTACATATTAATGGACAAATTCAATCCCAGCTCAATCTTAGAATCCAGGGGCCGTATGTATAAAGCCACTCAGAGTAAAATTTTAGTCTTAAGTCTCTCAAAATTCTATGAATGACGTCACTTTACTTTTATTCCTAGAATTAATAAGTATGATTCATAAAGGTTCCTAAGTGTCAAGACTAGGTCTCAGCTCCTAAATTATTTAAAGGAGCTATGTGGAGGTTTTTACTTAAAAAAATCTTTAAGATAGAGTTTTAATTTGTACATGTATGGGCCAACCATGATGTAATAAAAAGAATGACACCTTGACTGTCCACCACGGTTGCCTCCAACAGCCTGCTGTAGGCTCAACTGTGTGGAGGAGTCGGGCCCGAATCGGCGCGAAAATTCACAAAATGTGACGTCATGCGCGTTCTTGTCTACTTGGGCTTACATCCGTACGGCACGGCAGCCATTATTAGTAAGCAGCGGCAATCGGTAGTGTTTTCAAATGGTGTTTTCTTACCTCAAACATTATGCTGGTGAATCTCGATGAGCCGTCAGTGGTTGCTACGGCAACCCTGGTTGATTTGGTCGTGCTCTATGAGCGACGCGTGTGCGCACCGAGAACGAGCATGAGACTGGCTGCAGTTCCTCTAACGGCCACTGGTGTCAGTAACCGTTAGCAATTTTAGAACCTACGCAATGCTCCTTTAAGAGAGTTGAAGAGGTCTCCTAACCTAGTTAAGTGTAACAAGATGGCTGCAGACAGGAGGAGGCCACGCACTTTTCAATGAAAATATGATGTATTGGAGTTACAGTAAATGATGACGGAGTTGATCAAACAATAAAAGTTTGATCATCAAGGGATCCTTTTTCGAACTGACTTTTAAGAAATTTTATAGCAATGAAATGAAAGGAAAGTAATAATTACATTGTTGCTGACTGGAAAAAAAGCAGCAGTGCACCGGTGATGACTTGAGCTCATCAGTCCACTGTAAGCAGGGTCTCAATAGCACTATTGTGGCACTGACCACATCAAATACAGTAGTGGCTAAAAGTGATGTGCAGAGTTTTATTTTTAATTTTTTTTCAATGACCCTACAAGTTTGCTTAAACCATCAAAATATGAGGAAAATGGTGTTTTGTTCATCCCTCATATTTAATTTTTTTAAAAATATATAAATATAAAAATAAACTTAGTGAAGATATTTATCTGATAAAATTATTTCAAGTCAAGTCGCTTTTTTACAATACAGATTGTTTCAAAGCAGCTTTAAAGTGATAACAGGAAAATAATGCAACAAAGTTAGTTTGGGCTGTACAGCAGCTCTAGAAGAACATAGTGCCATTGTACAGCTTAAGTAAGTTCGATGATGATTCATTTCCATTGTAAAAGATCATTAGTCATTAGTTATCTATTTAGTTCATTATACAGTCGCTCTGGAGAAAACAGTTATGTCTTCGTTCAGCTCAGTTCAGTTCAGTTCAGGGACAATGGTGTCATTGCAGGCAGATCAATAATATTGTTGAAAAAAGGCCTAACTACAGCTACAGGTTAAAAAAAAAAAAAAAAAAAGCTTACAGGAGAAAAAAGAAATTATACATTGTCTGTAACATAGTCAGTTATTAATATTTCATTGTCCTCTCTTGTTCATTTGTTTGACAGCCTGGCTAAAAATTATGTCTGTACAATTTGGCATGTTTCATTGTGTTATCACAAATAAACAATTGACTCTAAGCACAACTACACAATACACATACAAAATCTTTAACACATTTTTAATATTTGAATAAAGGGTGAATCTGACAATTTTCCTTTGCCTGACTTTTGGCCACTACTGTATGGCAGTTCATTGACTTTGCAAATCTCGCAGCAAAATAAAGCCACTTTAATGAGTATTTCGGGCTCTCCTGAGTTGTTGGATCCATTTATGGAACTCATGTTTGCATAATTGTAAATGAGGAGACACACATCAACAGAAGAGGATTCCACAGCATAAATACTAATTTGCGAAAATTTTGCACAATGCAAAGCATAAAAAAAAAAAAAATTAAATATTAAAGTGTCTTAATTAAATGATTTTATTATAATAAAATTAAATGATTGGTGTCATGCTGCAGTGACCTCACCCTTGCAGGCTCACTATTGGCTGATTCAGTGGTTGAGGGCGGCCATTTTGGGTTGACATCACTGTAGTCCTTAGTTCACAACACTTAAAGTCCGCGTGAACCGGAAGTTGCAAACGACTTTTCTCCAGTGTTGTGACGTATTTCCCAGTGAAACGGAATATTGAACAGAGGGCAGGGTTTTACTCTAGCGCTCCTCCTCTCCATCTCTGCTCATAACAGACTAACGGTTTGAGGGGAGTGGTTAAAGGGATACTTCACCTCTGGGAAGATGAATGTGTATTTAAAATAGGTAATTTAAGTAGAAGAAATGTTAAGAAATTTTTTAATTTGGAGCTTTCTAGACTGAGAAAACCCAGAAAATGTATTTTTGGCTTATGTGGATGAAAGACAACAACTCCCAGAATGCACTTGCTTCGCTGCCTTAGGAGGCCACGCCTACCGGTAAGGGAGCGCAGTTGAAAACAAACAAGGCTAGCCTACGTGATGAGTTTACCAGGGATTTAGAGATTGCCCAAAATGTCCGGGATTCGGCTTTTGCGTTCTACAGTCGCCATTCATTCAGTCATCATGTTTACTGTGGCGAGCAGGACGAGGCTGACGGCCGCGGGAGAACGGCGCGAGGCCGGTGGCGTCATTACTGAGATGCGCCGGGTCTCGCATCTCTCACGGAGGAACGGGAATTTTCTTAGCAATGGTAAAACGCACATCAACCGATCACTTGTTTAGCGTTCATGTAAACACTACATTCACCAATCGGAATTAATTCAGTTAGATTGAAACAAAAGGTGTGCATGTAAACAATGAATGGCGACCGCAGAAAGAAAAAGCTGAATCCCGGACATTTTGAACGATCTCGACGGCCGGACAAGTCCGGGAAAAGGAGGATGGTAACCCCTACTTACTCCGCTTTCTCCTACTATTCAGCTTTCTCCACAGAACAAGAGCCTGCTAGCTTAGCTTCCAAAGAAAGACGGCTGACACTGTGTGTACATTCTGTGAGTGAGATCCCACCCTCTATGGGCGGGTTGAAAACATGCGGAACAACGCCATCTACTGGCTGTAGTCTTTAGCCTCTGGCCAGAAAATCCTCCGATGGAGGATTTTTTCCAGACAAAAAAATACATAAATCTCTTGTCTCAGGGGGATATGAGGGTGGAAAGCATGGTAATTCGAAAATTCTACAGGTTTTCTACATATGTCACAGGTCGGGTGGGCCAAGCTAGACTGCACCCACCCCTGAACCAGGACCACCTCGAGGAGCGTGTCAGAGGGAAGAGTCAGAGACAGAGAATAAATAACAAGTTTTATTTCGAAGTAAAAGCAAATTGGAAATCCTAATCTAAAATCTTCTTCCTTGTTGCCCTCAGAGATCGAGGGTGAACGGTGCAGCGACTGGGGACTCTCCCGCCCTCTTCCTCAGTGCAGACCCTGCAGCAGATGGCCAGCGAACAGGTGGATGGTCAAGTAGGTCTTTCACAGGTGGGGATGCGGTTGGCAAGTGAGCGGTCCGATAAGTCTCCTCTGGTAAGTAGGTAATTCCAACCTTCCTTCCTTCACAGGCGCGGAATTTGGGGCAGATGGATATCGGTCAGGTACGTATACGGCAGGTACACAGTCTTATGGTGGGGTGGCTAGGGGAGTCTCCCTTGGGTAAGTAGGTAATTCCAACCTTCCTTCCTTTCACAGGTGCGGAATTCGGGGCAGATGAATATCAGTCAGGTACATATACGGCAGGTACACGGTCTTATGGTGGGGTGGCTAGGGGAGTCTTCCTTGGTGTGATCGGGCTCTTCTACTTTCTTTGCAGCACCAGAGCAGGGCCTTCAGCAGGTACACGGCAAGCCGGTGAGTAACTAGGTAGGGGGCACCCTGAATGGCGGCTCCAACACGTCACACTGTTCCCACGCATGCTCGCAGCGGAACGGGCACTTCTCCAGTGCAAGGGGGTTACAAAGTGGTAACGGACTCCACGTCGACTGCTGAACGGGGCTTCTGACACCGACAGAGTGGATATTCCAGACGGAGTGTGCCAGCCTCACGTTCGTGACAGAGGGACAGCCACTTCTCCCAGCACAGGTGACTATAAGGATGCAGACTCAAGGTCGACAGGCTGCACAGGGCTTCTACCGAGACAGACAGAATGGATGCTTCAGACAAAGTATACAGTTCACATGCGTTGAAAGGAGCGAACACTTCTCACAATACAGATGAGTTGCAGGAATACAGCAGACTCGAAGTCGACGGGCTGAACGGGGCTTCTTCTGACATAGACAGAGTGGATATTTCAGACAGAGCGTGCCAGCCTTACATTCGTGACAGAGGGGCAGTCACTTCTCCCAGCACAGGTGGGCTACAAGGATACAGCAGACTCGAAGTCGACAGGCTGAACAGAGCTTCTTCTAACACAGACAAAATGAATATTTCAGACAAAGCGTGCCAACCTCACATTCGGGGCAGAGGGACAGTCACTTCTCCCAGCACAGGTGGGCTACAAGGATGCAGCAGACTCGAAGTTGACAGGCTGCACAAGGCTTTTACTGAGACAGAGAACATTGCAACAGGGCATCTCCTCTCCTATTAGCGCAACAGAGGGGTTAATTCAAAACCCAGATGATAATTCTTCAACATCCAAACAGTTAATACAGATCAATGTCACAGAACTCTCACTATTGACAGTAGACCAGCATAGCACAGGGAGAGTGCACGGCAAAAGGGAATGTATCTTCCACACACACAGCAATTCCACTTCAAGCATATAATGTGGGGGAAACGGCAATCCTAGGCACTGCAAACTCACTTCACAAAGTGCAATTTAAAGCCAGCACTCACCCTTGGGTCTCTGTGCGAGGGGGCCGTGATCATCAATACTGCGGAGGATGTTTTGGGATGTTTTTCTTCACATACACAGGCAGAGTTCGCATCACCATTTTTAATGGAGGGAGAGATAAGAGATCGGTAATGAATCAATAGAATCCACTCAGTGATATTTATAAACGTGATCCAAACACTCCCAGCCACATCCAATTCAGTGTCAAATACATGCAATTACGAGACTCAGTTCTCAGTTACTTAGCTCTTCTCCAATGCAAACGGGGTATTTCACTCTCCCTCTGTTGTCTTCAAGTCTCTCATCAAGCCAACACTCTCCTCTTCATTCACCAGTACTCAAATAACTGCAACCGCCCAATAAAACAACTTCTCACGGGGGAGAAAAGACCAACCCAAACAGCCTCTTTCTCTTGCTTTTTATACTCTCTCAAATGCTGACGGGGCCTCACCTAAACTCTCAAAGTAAATTCCCCACACCTGTCGTCAATCCGTCATTTAAGGTTGTCATGGCAACAGATGCACACACAGGCCTGGGGACAGTGTTACACTCAAAAGTGTCCCACCGGAAACACTGCTTCAGCGGGAATAAGTTCCATATGCTTTTTGTCACATCGTGACAAATACAAAGCTTAATGCTAAATCCTGAAGTATCCCTTTAAGCGTTTCCCAAACCAAGCCGTCAAACATACGTCATCAGGGAAGGTCCTCCAAAGCAGAGGGGAGGGGCATTTTCAGATTTTGATTAAAGATTACGAGGCCAAATACATTTTTTGTGTGGATTGACTTGCATGGATGAATTGTTCACCACAAAATGATCAATTTAGGCAAACAAAGTAAATATGGTCAATTTTGATTTCATGTGGACTTTAAGTGCCACTTCAGTCAGCACTTAAGCAGAGGTGGGTAGAGTACCCAAAAACTGTACTCAAGTAAAAGTACAAGTACTTATAGAAATATTTACTCAAAGTAAAAGTAAAAGTAATAATCTTAATAGTTACTTGAGTAAGAGTAAAAAAGTATCCAATGAAAAAACTACTCAAGTAGTGAGAAACTAGTTACTTCGGATCATATAGGCCTATATATATATATATATATATATATATATATATATAGGAAGACTTCATGATGCAAAAGCCTCTTGAGTGCCATCTGAAATTTTCTTCTAAAACAATCATTTGTATCAAGCTCGTATATTTAAGTTCAGTAATTTCACTTTAATGACAATTAATAGGTAGGCTACTTTTCATTGACATTTAAGTGTGAACATGAACATACAAGCTTGATAAAAATGCTCTTTTAGAAGAAAATTTCAGATGGTACTTACAGGCTTTTGCCTCTGAAGTCGTCATATATATAAAATGATATTATTTAGATTTTGTTTATTTAAATGATTATTATCAGCTATCTTTGCAACAAAAACAGAAGAGAGACGTAAGCATTATTTCTGCCATCTGTATAGCTCGAAAATCATTGCCTGTCCTCTGGTTTGTAAAATAGTAACTTATACAACTACATTTGGATTATTAGACAATGTCGAAATAAAGTGAATCTGCAGAGTGTTGCATTCAAAGGTAGGCTATTTACAGAGAAGAGTTAAAAACTCTTCACATGTGCTCGCGCTCATGACTGCTACTGAACATCTGAACACACACAAAAAACAAAACAAATAAAAGTACATCGATGTCAAATGTATATTTCTGCAAGCATGTTTAAACTGGTTAACTGTCTACGGCAGGCAAAGGCATTCGTTTTCAAGTCGAGTTCGCACGCCACTGCGCAACAATACACACACTACCGCGGGATGGCGGGTGTTCATAAACTGTGAACAGTGGTAGCTTTATTTAATGTAAATTAATTTATATGTCCAAAAAACGGGTAATGTCATACTTTCTAGTATCGTGGCGTAATAATCTGTTTGGTTGTAAAATGTATTACCTGAGTAAAATGAAATCGAATATATCGTCCTGACTCCTGTGGAATCATTCATTCACAGACTGCTTACGAAGATGTTCAACTAATAAAGATCTTCATCGCTGGCAAAAATATGATGCATTTGAAGATTTGCTCTCACTTGACTGTAGCTACTGTCGGTCCTCTGCCACTTCATCTAACGCTCTTGATGTGCTTAAATCTTCCTGTTACGACTCCGAGTCGAGTGTGAATTGAAAGGGCTTCAGACGATTCAGTGCGTGCAGGAACTGAACAGTTCATTCAAACTGATTCGCGAACCGATTTAGACAGATCTGCCAACTTGTTTGATGAAGTCTTTGAACAGAATCGACTCAAAAGAGTCATTCATTTGTGAATTGAGCATCGCTCAAGTCCAGAAAAAAGATACAGCGCGCTTGGAATAAACTACGCATTTAACAACACATATTGCATTAAAATAAAGTAACGAGAGGAACGTGGCCCAATGTAACGAAGTAAAAGTACAGTTTTTTCATTAGAAATGTACTCGAGTAAAAGTAATAAGTACCCACATTCAAATCTACTCTTAAAAGTACAATTTTTCTAAAAAAGTACTCAAGTAAATGTAACGAAGTAAATGTACTTCGTTACTACCCACCTCTGCACTTAAGAATCAGTCTTATACTTTACTGAAAGTTGCTTTTAGCTGCTTTAGAAAAGTCTCCTACTCTTAGAAAAGTCCTACTCTTTACTAAGTATTTTCTGACACAAGTCAAAGCTTAAGACTATTCTTAAGAGCATTTCTTAGAAGTTTTATACATACGGGCCCAGAATTTTTTTAACCTTCCAAGTATTGTATCAAGTATAAGTACTTAAAAATAAAATAAAAAACAGTCCTGTAGAAATGATCTATTAACACAAAAAACTTCTTTATTGTGATCATGACATAATCTAAACCTACAGTTTTATAAAAAACACACTGTAAACTACCATTGAGAGTTTGTAATAACTTCTGATCTAATGTTTACCCTTACGAAAAAGAAGTATACTTAAAGTTAATTTATGAAGTATACTTAAGTAATGTTCAAGTATATTTTTAAGTATACATTATGAAGTAAGTATACTAATGTCAATATGTACTAGCAGTAAACTTGTAAGTGTACTATTTTAATACCACTTGGGACTAAATTGGCCCACTTTTAGTATATAAAAGTATGTTTAAGTGTACTATAAGTGTCACAGTAGTAAACTTTAAGTGCACAACTAGTTTATAATTACTTTTCTCATATGTACTGCAAGTGAACTTATGGGTATACTAGTAGCTTACTATTGTGATACTTGTAGCAACTTTGAAGTATACTCTCAGTAAACTACTAGTTTAGTAGTTTTATACTGCAAGTTTTCTTTAAGTAAACTTAAGATTATACTTATAGTTTACTATTTATAATTTTTGCACTTGCAGTAGGCCTATACTACTATGTTCAAATGTTATTTTTTATACTTGAAAAATACCTTTAACTGTACTTTAATTTTAAAAACATTTTATTAGCTTCATGCATCCTTTTTAATCAACACTTGAATGTTGGTAAGTTTCATAAAGAAAGGCAACATTTTAAACGAAAAAGATGAGAAAATCTCATTTTTGTCAAAGACTACGCCTTGATCAGATTCAGAAACGTGATCAAAACACAGATGGAGTAGATCGAGTCCAACACCCCCAAAGCTTCACAGCCGTTTTCTCTTCATGGGTTACGCTTCATTTAATTTGGAAACATTAAGCAGTTTTGATTTACAGGCTGTTTAATGTTTGATGATCACGTTATTTTACATTTGAGTGAGCAATCTTGTAACACTTGTTTCAGCTTCTTCTTCTCCTGTGTTTTGATCCGGAGATTCTAATCTGCACTAGTGATGGCCGGTTCGTGAACGAATCGTTCTTTTGAACCGGTTCTTTTTAGTGAACTGGTCGAACCAGTACACTAAATCGGACTGAATCGTTCACAAGTTAAATTACTCACTTTCGGACATGCCTGCGTCCTGACAGTCCCTTCGACTCAAAATAAACCAAAATCCCGGAATATAGGCATATATGTTACTCCAGTAAATCCAACAGTTCACTGAACTGAGACATGTGCTGAGAGAAGTGATGAGCACGATCTTGATACTGAGCATGCGCGCACTACCGAACGTACAGGTACAGCGGTTCTCGGACCACCAGTACAGAACCGAGAACTGTTTATTTCGGACACGTTCGATACGGAGAGCCGATGAGCTGATGAGCTGAGCATGCGTGCGATTTTTTCAGAGGGACGAAATGCATGTTTCTTTAGTATTTTATTGAACATCAATAAGTGTAACAAAATAAAACATGTTAGAAACATGTTTATCACATAGGCTACTGCCTTTTCACTGTATTATTTTAAAGATTGGGAACAATGAATGGATTATAAAACTAAACATTTATTATTATACTAAAACATTATTTTCAGGAACAGATAATTTAATTTCTAAGGTGATATACATTTTTGATGTAAACTCTTGCCAAGGTTTTAAAGGGTGCAAATTAAATGTTTATAATGTGTTAATCAAAACATAACGTATTAAACATACTGGAGACATGCATCGAGTTTTTAGTTTAGTCGACTGAATTAGCCTAGTAAGGTTTCAGTAGTTTTCAGCTCACACACAGGCATATGCTACGGTTCGGTTCTCGAGTCAAGAACTGGTTGTTGCAGCAGTTCTTGGATCACCAGTACAGAACCGAGAACTGTATCTTTCGGACACGTTCGATACGGAGAACCGATGAGCTGGAGAGACTGCGCATGCGTGATCGCACCGTCTCTGAACCGAACTTTCTTTTGGCCAAGTTCAGCTGATGCTGTGTTTACTGTCACTGTGCTGTGCTGATACATGAGCACGGGTGAACCAAGGACTTGAATGAGGGGCCGAATTCGGCGAAATGTAAGTTTATCTAATTACAAATAAAATAAAAATGATGAAGACCAGTTTATTCACTTTAAGACATGTAAAACATCCGCGTTTGCGCATCGCCTTAGGCCTACTACAGGGTTCATTTTCAAAACGTAAATGTAAGAAACCTATTCAAGATGATTATGACGATGAGGACTATTATTTAACTGAAGTTATGATTACAAATGCCTTTATTTGAATGTATATTTATCCGCCGGGATGATAGAATTGACGTCATTACGTGATGACGTAAAAGAACTGGTGAACCGGTTTTTTGAACCGGTTCATTGAAACGAACTGTCCGAAAGAACCGGTTCGCGGAAAAGAACCGGACTTCCCATCACTAATCTGCACTAGAAGATGTGTCATAGCGCCCCCTACCGTATAACAGTGAAAACATGGATAGCTGGAAAATTCAGTCAATGGTGGGAAAAAGTAGAATTAGAGTAAATTCCTATGTACACTACCAGTCGACTAGCCTACAAAAAAAATTCAAATACACAGAATTAGAAACATATCTGTTTTATATCAATATTTTCAAACAATGTAAGTTTCACAAGACTGTGTTTGAAAAACTATGTAAAAAAAGTATATTTAATAGGCTACTCGATCAAAAGAGTTAACACAACTACAAGCCAAGTATACTTTGAATACTGAATTATACTTTTAAGTATATCTCGATCAAAAGATTGAGTACAAGTATAGGCCAAATATTCTTGGACTTTTCTCTCAGTATAAGTCAAGTACACTTAAGTGTAATTAAGTATATTTCTGGGAAGTACATTGTTGTGGCAAAAATTCATTAAACAATCATCAACTGCATAAGAGACACTCTGAAATTCAAATGATCATTAAAAAGTATTTTATTCTTGCAAGAAGGCCCAGTTGCCACACAAAAGTCACCAGTACAGTCTGTGAAACAAGTGCGACCACGAGAGGGAGGGCAGAGGAGTTTTTATACTGCTTTCAAGGTCTTCTGCTTACAGGCCCTTATCTAAACAAGGAGAGGCTTCCCTGCTAGTTTTCTGATAAGTTTGTTCTTACAAACTCACAAGTTCTAAATTGGGCGACCTCTGACCCTAGAAGTCAGAGGTCCCTTCTCATTCTGCCGCCTACTGACGTCCCACCTGTTTACCCAGCATTAAGAGAAACACATACACGTCAGTTTTACCATGTAGACCACGTATAGAAGGTCATTTCAATGTTTTACTGAGAGTCAATGAAAATCAATACTGCAAATCAATGAAAATCAAAATTTTCCATAACAACATAAAGTATATTTTTGAGAAGTATATAAAATGTAGACTGAAAGTATGCTTTCTTCTTTTTAGTTGAAAATAAGTATACTAATAGAACACTTGAATAAACTTCTTTTTTGTAAGGGAATTATTATCGCTGTGTACAAGATCAGGTTCAGTTCCATGCTTATTTTATTTATCTCTATAAGCTATTCCACCAGAAAGCTTGTTACTATATAAACTTGAACATGTTAGTTTATAAGACAGTGTGTAATATTATGTTTTTAAAAAAAGCATTTAATAAGCTACTCAATCAACATAGTAAACACAAGTACAAGCCAAGAATACCTAGAATACTTAATTATACTTTTAAGTATATCTCGATCAACAAATACAGGCCAAATATACTTACACTTTTCTGTCAGTATAAGTCAAGTATACTTAAGTGGAATTTGAAGTATATTTCTGAGAAGTACATAAAAAGTAGACTGAAAGTATACTGTCTTATTTTAAGTTTAAAAGAAGTATACTAATAGCACACTTGAATAAACTTCTTTTCTTAGGGGATATTTCTAACAGTAGCTGTTTCAGAGGAATGAGGGTAGGATCCAGATGCAGCAAACATTTATTCAAACTAACATAATAAAGTAAAAAGTAAATCCAAAATTGATAAATCCAGACACGGTCAAGGAAGGCAAACAAAACTGACAACAAGATCTAAAGTCGGGTACACACTTTGCGATTTATAATAGTCCTTTACGATTGTTGCTTGTCAGAATGTATGAATATGATCCCCGCTGTAAGCCATGTCACACTGTTGGATCTCAGATGTCATTATGTCAGACTGTAGGCGTTTCTCAATGTCAAGGAAGGATCCTCTGAAGCCAGAATTTCGAGGATGCTACGTCATCGACATCCGTCGAAGGACTGTTCCAATGTCGAAGATCCTCGGAATTTCAACCAAGGACTGAGTCCTTCGTTCGAAAAATAACCCATATACAGGAAAGGATGCATATGTGTAGCCTTCGCGCTCTAAAATCACCCACAATCCTATGCGCGCAGCTTTGCTATCTTGTTAAAAAAAATTCAAATGTAATGTTTATATTTATGTTACCAAACATTTGTTTTAAAAAATAATTACATCCATTATGTTATGGGTCAAATTTACCCGCACTGTTTAAACACACTTCACAGTCAAATAATCAATATGATTAAAAAGGAGTTTATTGATTTAAAAACAATCACAACTGCCCGAGTGAACAGAACTGCGTCCATAGCAACGCTTGTTTTTCATTTTCACTGACGTAATGACGCCATGACGTGCACTTGCTAGCCTATTCCATTTACGTGTTCTCCGAATGCTAAAGAGGAGCCTCGCCCATAGGCCTCGCCTAGCCTCTGAAGGAAGTGACTTGGAAGGACCAGTCCTGCCAAAGAAGTATCCTTGACATTGAGAAACACCTAGTATGACGCTCAGACGCGAAAAACGGACGCACACAAGAAGAGTCGCACAGTCTGAGTTTTACGTCATCAATCTGTGACACGTTCGGTGACGGTGAGCTGAATTCACAAGGAAATTGTACAATGGCGTACAGCAAACAAAAACAGTCAGTTGTATTCATTTTGATAATGGCATTAAAAATGAAAAAAAAAAAAAAACGAAAAAAAAAAAAAAAAAAACGAAGACGACTTGTGTGGAGCAAGTCATGGCTGGGCAAAAGAGGACTCTATGGACTACCAATTCTACAGGGCGAACTTGAGGTAATTGTGTCATCCTTATTATAACTTTTGGGCTTTTGTGCTTCTGTTTTACATCCTGTCACTAAATAAATGCACTGTAAGTAAACTTTACTTTGTTCATATTTTGTATTTTTTCCAAATTACATCCAAAATATAGAAAAGTTTGTTATTTTGAATTTGTTAAAATATGTGTGTATTCACACAATGATTTTCTATTCTACATAGTGATGACACGTGTGTTTAGAGATCTCCACGTGAATGTCCAGGAATTTGACCATCTGCTGGAGTTTGTCTCTCCCTCCAGGACACACACATACACATCAGTGTTGCCAAGTCCGCTTATTATAAGCGACTTTGGGCTTGTTTTTCTGTAAAGTCGCTTACAAATATTGGTAGTCGCGGGTTGCGTTTTTTTGGGCTTGTTTCTAAAGTGTAGTTGCTTATTTTGGGCTTGTTCCCAGCTCCACAATAAGTTGTCAAGCAGATATTGTATATTTTAAACGTAGCTTGTCTTAATGCCTGTTCCCTCTGTCCCACACAGGAGAAAGCAGAGTTTTTCCCCACCCACATCCTGCTTCTAATTGGCTCTAACCCAGATGTCAACGAGTACTAGCCAATCAGAGGCAGAGCAGGGCTGTCTGTTTTTTTTTATGGTTAGGAAAACGTCAGTGACGTTTAAATGAAAATACGCGCGAGTCGCAAGATGGACTGTAGGAGAGTTTTTGGAGGAACAAATGCCCGGGACAGTGAGCGAAATACGGGAAGAAATATAACACAGACTGAGAGAAAGAAAAGGGAGTAAAAGAATGGATTCAACTGTCGTGGGTGGTGACTCAAAAGCACTGTGCAGAGTATGTAATGTTAGCGGAACTCGTACAACATGCTAGCACAGGAAAACATTTAAAAACAAGTAATAAAAACTCAGTGTGTGTTTTAGCGCAATTTTCTCACCTCATGGGATCACAACACTAAGAGATAGTTAATCTTTTCCTGGATTTTTTTGTGCGTTCCCGAGATTAGACCTTCCTTAAAGGAGAAGTTCACTTTTAAAATGAAAATTCTGTCATCATATACTCACCCTCTTGTTGTTTCAATCCTGTATGAATTTCTTTCTTCTGCTGAACAGAAAGGAAGATATTTAGAAGAATATCAGTAACCAGACAGTTTTTGGGTCCCAATGACTTCCATAGTATATTTTTTTCCTACTATGGAAGTCACTGGGACCCAAAAACTGTCTGGTTACTGATATTCTATTAAATATCTTCCTTTCTGTTCAGCAGAAGAAAGAAATTCATACAGGATTGAAACAACAAGAGGGTGAGTATATGATGACAGAATTTTCATTTTAAAAGTGAACTTCTCCTTTAACATAATGCCGAAAACCCGAAGTCTCTAGGTGGTCTGGTTGAGGAGTAGATAGAAGTGCAAGATTGGTGCGCACAGACGCACAGAACAGAAATCATGAGTTAACAAGCGCAATTTTTTTCCGTTGGAAAATTGCGCTAAAAAATGCAGCACTGTTCTCCTCAATGAAGCTATAGCTACGGACATTGGTTTCACAGTCTCCAAACACAACGAGTCAAGACAGACAGCTGAGCTGAAGGTAGCCACCTATGTAGCTTGTCACACATCCATTAAATCAGCCGATCACCTTGGGGAATTAATTTGCTCAACTTGTGACAAAGACATCATTAATTAACCATGTCATTGCTCTTTATGTTCACAGAACATAATAAATAAACAGAAAAGTAATGTATGTTCACAGAACATAATAAATAAACAGAAAAATAAATAAACTGTACCATAAGCTATATACCATGGGGGGGGGGGGTCGCTTGTTTTGGGCTTGTTTTCACTGGCCTGGTTGCTTATTTGTCTCGTGAGATCTGGCAACACTGATACACATGAGAAGAGCAATTACTGCCAGAGAGAGGCTCTCTATTACACTTAGAACTGTTAGTGTCTATTACTGTCAGTGAAATGTGACCCATTTCCGATTTTTTGCTCATTTGTGACAGATCGGATGTGTTCTATGACAGTGTAAACAGGGAAAAAACCCTGCATGCATTCGGATATTTCGAAATCGGTTTCAGGCCTCGTTCATATGTGGAAATAAATTAGATTTAAATCAGATATGTGCCAAAGCGACTGTCATGTAAACAGGCAGATCAAATTTTCTGAGGCATTAGGCTATCTCCGCGGTTTAATGTTGAGAGACACACGACGCGCATCTGCAAAGGGACAGAATGGCCAGACGAAACATTGTTTCGTCGTAGGAGAGGAATGTGGACACACGTTGACACAACATATCAAAGGTCGACTTGCTCATCCTAAAATTTCGGACCCACTGCTCCTCGTTAAAGCCCGCCACGATCTCATGAAAGTGCGTATCTATAGCACGAATTTTATTTATTGTGCCATTTACACCAAAAATTGTTTTTGCGTGCAAATGATACGCAGTTTTCATGTGCATATGATATGCACTTTATGGTGTGTAGGTATGGGATGATTATAGTCTCAAAAAGATTAACACGTGTAAGCACACTTATTAATGAACTTGATACATGTTGCAGAAATGTTTTATCCATGCCTTTCAACTTGCGAGTGCAAAATTCAAAATTGAATGAATGTGAAGCAATTTGTACAAATAGAGACATTTTTGTGAATACAAATGTTTTCCTTTGTATTAGTGTATCATAGTTTGCGCATGCAACACAGAAGATGTGCATGTGTGGATCAGGTGACACGCGTGCATTCATTGACTTCTCCTCTGAGTCGATCTCATTTGATTCATTTGGATTTTGAGACTTTCTTTTCGCGGTTTTTAAGCATTTCACAACCCACACACACACAACTACAAATGAATAGGTCTGGTGCTAATTATTAATGTGTGCACAACTACCCATCTATTTGACAAATTCACAAATGTGCGTCACTATATTTAAACTAATACAATACAAATTGTGTGTGCAAAATCCAAAATCACATGAATGTGCAGCATTTTGTACAAATAGAGACATAGTTGTTAATACAAAACCTCGGTCTTGTATTAATGTAGGCCAGAATTTGTGCATGCAACAAGTAAGATGTGCATTTGTGGATCAGGTGACACGCGTGCATTCATTGACTCGTTTCTGAGTCGATCCTATTTGATTCATTTGGATTTTGAGACTTTCATTTCGCAGGTTTCGCCTTTCACGATCCACACACAGATGTCTGAGAAAACCTGCTACCACTAGATGGCAGTCTTCTGCTAAAACAGACAACGGCAGCATAATAAAGCGTTCTTCCCCATTTAAGACGCTTAATGAGAGTGATATTGAAGCACCAAATTTAGTACAGAATATAGGCCTACCTTATTAATAAAGCATACTTTATAGAGGCAAACATATTACATCAGATTATGAACAACACCCATAGAAAACCAACACTATAAAACGCTTAACGTGCAATCGCGCGATGCATGTTCAATATAGGCTACTGAGCATGGCTGGACTGGCCATTGGGCATACCGGGCATTTGCCCGGTGGGCCGACGTGCTTTTTGGGCCGATAAATCTCATACTCATACTTTTTTTTTTTAACGGCCCACAATTTGTACATCGGCGGCCCATTCATTTTGTTTTGTTTTGCTTAATTGGCGGCGCTGGGTTTGTGCCGGTGTAATGCATTGGTCAAAGTCAGTGTTAATTTTTTTTTTCTTTCTGACAGACCAGCCCATGAAACACGTAGATCAGCGGCCCATACATACAACCGGCACATCCGGGAACTTAACTGTCAATTTTGTAACCTTTTTAGGGGAAAACAAGCCAGACTTCCCATAGACTTCAATACAAAATAGCGGCACAAAACAACGTCCGTACCAAGCGGCAACCTCCCCGTCTCTCTCTTGAAACCAACACGGAAGTGAGTTAAACTGCAATTCATTGACTGGCCGCTTGGCCTGGCTGCAGAAGTGAGTCAAATCTGTATCTCCCTCATGTTAAAATTACCAACTTTACAGCAGAAAAAAATATGTTTACAACCTGGATCTCTATGTGGCTTTGGTCTATACAGCTAATTTTGCCCTTCATAACAACTGTGAGGGGGGTGAATTATTTTATAACTCGTCCGTTTAGTTGATTAATATTTAAATTTAAGGGTGTGGCTAGTGGCCACTTGAGTGACAGATGGATTGCCGCTGTCAGTGCTAGCCGTTTGTCTGCTGTTACTAGCCGTCACTTCACCTCAGCAAATGTTAGCTGCTGAACTTGCCATCTCTGCAGTGTTTGTGCTTTTTTTCGGGATTATTTCATACAATTTAATACTTGGGTACAAAGCCCACGTCTTTGGATTCCGTCGTTATCGTTCGAGAGAACAACCAGCGCTGTATTTCAGTTGTTTTCCTCCGTGAACCTGCACTAATGGATGTCTGACAATTTCGTTGCTTTTTGGGGTTTTCAAATTTAAAACGTCAATAAATGCTCGTTCGTTCTGCTCTCACGGAACAGATGGATTATAATATGCTTATGTACCGTCAGATGAAATCATGCAGGCGTCGGCGCTAGCTTTCTCCGTTCATGCAATAAATGCACATGAATGAGCGCGGATTTTCTAGCGCATTTACTTGAACTTCATAGGCAATATATCTATGGTTTAACCCATTTGAGAGACGGCCAACATCAGAATTTAAAATGGACTGAATAAGCTCTCTACGAACTTGAGCAATGCCGCGCTGACGGACCATGAAAGAGTGACGGACATGTATGCACATAAATCACTGTCACACACAAACACTCTCGAAGTAATACACAGTCTCACTTGTAGCCATGTCTTTTAACTATTATAATATTACGAAGGGCAAAAATAGGAACGTTTAATTGGCTTTACATCATCAGCTAACTCGATCACGTCGAGCTAGGTGATTTCAGATAGCCAGGCCAGGCTCCTCAGCTCCACTCACGCCCCGCCTGTTTGCCTATTTTCTGTTATCCGGGAGTGACGCAAGGCCAAGATGGCGACGGCCGGCTCCGCCCACTTTAGGCTTCAAAAATGCTCTTCAGAAACCTACGGGTGACGTCACGGACACTATGTCCATATTTTTTTACAGTCTATGGTCCGTACACAGCCGGCAGACGTGTATAGCCTAACTTCAGAAATCACTTAGATGAAATATGTCGAGTAATTATATGTCCACCCTGCCTTCCATAGAGCGTGAACGATACATTTATAAACTTAATTTGGGCAACTTAAAAACATATCCTGTTTCATTCTACCAGCCAAATTGGTCTAACAACCCCACCCAGTGGTTTACCCGGACATTTACTCGTACCTCATCGAGTCACCAGGTAGCCAGTGAATGATTTTACTACGGTTTTAAGACGTAAACATCTTTAAATGTATAATATTGTGTCTTTATATTTAGAGTAGCTACTGAGTGCACTTTTCTATCCAGCTATACAACTAGCCTGATTTAGCTTTCGATAGCATCATCCGTAATTCATGATATTTCCATAACAGCAAGATATTGATGATGATGGCAGGCAGAGATGGGCATGAATACATGGAAATGTATTTAAAATAAAATAAAAAATAAAAAATACTGTGTGGAAAAAAATAATTAAATACAAATACATAATAGGGGTAGCCTACTGTGTGAAAAAAAAAATGTTTAAATACAAATTACATGTTTGTAAGGGTTAGTACACGTCCTCAATCCGTTACTGTGTATGGCGCTCACCGGATTGTTTTCCCCTAAAAGTGGGCGTGAACCTTTTCAGAGACGTTCTATGACGCTACGCCGGTTGTATGTATTGGCTCTTTTCTTGATTGACACTGGGCTGGCCCAATCACAACTTTAAACGAGTGAGCGAGCGTGCAGCAGTGTCAGTGTGTGTGTATCTGTCAAAATAGTCAGCGAGATGGAGAAGAAACGCAAGGAATGTGCAGATAAATAGCGTGAAAAAATTGAACCAGGCCCTTAAAGCAGACGCTGTAAACTGTGTCAAAATATATGTTTTCTGACCTTCATCGGCTCCAGCGGCAGATGATGATAGTGAGGACGGAGGATCAGGAGAGAGATGAGAGAGTGTAGAGTCTGCGGTAAGCAGAACTACTTTCAAAACAATTAGGCCATGTCATGAGTGTAGATTATTTCCATATCTGCATAGTTGACGATTACCGCAATTCACTAGTTTGCGTCAAAATAAAAGATCATGTGTTTATCTCTTTCTTATGTTGTAGGTGTAATGTAAATAGACACTGTAACTAAAAGAGGTTTGAATTTTTCTTTGTTTAATTTCAACAGTATTTTCTCACGGGGGGCATGCCCCCGAACCCCCCTAGAAGGACAGAGGTCCCACCACCATAGTTTTACCAAAAATCCTGTAAGAAACACTTGTATTGCTATGCCAGAGCCGCTTATAGCTTGTTTTAGGATTCATCACTGTGGAGTATAGTTCAACTGTATTAATAAATATCAAATTTTGACTTATTTCATCTGTTAACTCTCACTCGTTCCTATACTCACTCATTACATGGCATTAGTGGTTTTTATGAATAGGAGTTGGTATGCATATTAAGGCCGTGCAAAGATGGGTGGTGTTTATGATCATATAGTGGGCCGGTCTGGGCCAAAATGCCCGGGCCGATTTTTTGTCCCAGTCCAGCCCTGCTACTGAGTTTAAATATCACCGTCTTACTGCATTGACGTTAAGCTTTTTCTTTATAATATGCTCTATGGGAGGAAAACTATATAGGCTAGCCTACAGACAAGAGCCTATATGAACGCGACGCGCGGCGTTTCATGTTAATGGCATTTCCCTTCCTGAGCCTGTTAAAAAGAAAAAGCTTAACATGAAATTCTGCAGTTGCGTCTAACTTTGCGTGTGTAGGCCTATGGGAGAGCAACCGGTCCGAGAGCGCAGTGAAGTAAGTTTTAGGTTTGATATTCGCCGCATTTTCTAAAGGGACCATCTGCAAATTCCACTCACAGTCAAAAAATATAAACGTCCAGTCATTCATTCAAATGAATACTTCCAAGGTTGTGGTAAATGCCTAGTGGGCAGACTGACTTAGCTTAGTGTATGTCCAGCCAATATCCCGATTGAACAGTACGATTTTTTAAATTAGCCTACTGTAAATTGTTTTTCTATTCATGTTCCAAAGGTTGTATTACGTTAGTGATAGTCAGGTGAAATGTTGCATTATTCACCTTTAGTAAGTCACCAAAAACCTGTTTGGTTAATTACAGTAATTTTTGTAAAAAAAAAAAATTGTTTACTGTAAATAGGCAAGGGCGGTATTTGGACAATTTCACCTGTAGTAAGCCAGTCTAGTCACTAGGAACATACTACAGCCATTTTGAACATGAAAAAACCCTTTTAGTGAATTACAGTATTTTTCTGCAGAATACAGGCTACATACAGTACATGAAGTAAAGTAAGAAAGTAATTAAGCTACATTTTATTTATAAAGCACATTTAAACATAGCAGGGCTATCCAAAGTGCTGAACAAAGTAAAAACAAATAGAATAAAGCATAGAAACAACCAAACAGAACAGGCAGAAACAGCATCAGGAGATCATTAAAATGCCAGGGAATAAAAATAAGTTTTCAATTTAGATTTAAAAATAGCAATTTAAAAATGAAGGGAAGACTTGTCCAAATTTTACTTGTAAATCCGTCTTACAGGAACCTTCTACAAGCTTTGGAATTTGAAAATGTCTGTTTTTAAATATTAAAAGTAATTTGAATGAAAACAAATTATACGTTTTAACGCAGTGGAATTGGCCGACGTTCCCTTGTGCATCACGAGCCGTGGTTAGCGCGTCAAAGCATTCTCATGTACAAATATGCAGCTACACACGTAGGGCCAGTTGATTTTCAATTAATATTTCATGTCGATATACAATGGTTGCATTGTTAAAACTAATCGTGCTATAGTAAGACTAGCCTTTAACAATGGCTTAAGGGTCAAGGGAAAACAAATGTACTGTGAAAATCGTCTGTAACATTTAAAAACAGACATTTTCAAATTCCAAAGCTTGTATACTATGTATATTATGTGTAGTCAGATAAAAAATAAGCATAATATGAACGCAACTGCGAAACATTTTTTTTTAACAGGAAGGGAAATGCCATTAACATGAAACGCCGCGCGTCGCGTTCATATAGGCTCTTGTCTGTAGGCTAGTTTTCCTCTCATAGAGCATATTATAAAGAAAAAGCTTAACGTCAATGCAGTAAGACGGTGACATTTAAACTCAGTAGCCAATACACCTTATTGAACATGCATCGCGCGATTGCACGTTTAGCGTTTTATAGTGGTTTTCTATGGGTGTTGTTCATAATCTGATGTAATCTGTTTGCCTCTATAAAGTATGCTTTATTAATAAGGTAGGCCTATATTCTGTACTAAATTTGGTGCTTCAATATCACTCTCATTAAGCGTCTTAAATGGGGAAGAACGCTTTATTATGCTGCCGTTGTCTGTTTTAGCAGAAGACTGCCATCTAGTGGTAGCAGGTTTTCTCAGACATCTGTGTGTGGATCGTGCAAGCGAAACCTGCGAAATGAAAGTCTCAAAATCCAAATGAATCAAATAGGATCGACTCAGAAACGAGTCAATGAATGCACGCGTGTCACCTGATCCACAAATGCACATCTTACTTGTTGCATGCACAAATTCTGGCCTACATTAATACAAGATCGAGGTTTTGTATTAACAACTATGTCTCTATTTGTACAAAATGCTGCACATTCATGTGATTTTGGATTTTGCACACACAAGTTGTATTGTATTAGTTTAAATGTAGTGACGCACATTTGTGAATTTGTCAAATAGATGGGTAGTTGTGCACACATTAATAATTAGCACCAGACCTATTCATTTGTAGTTGTTTGTGTGTGGGTTGTGAAATGCTTAAAAACCGCGAAAAGAAAGTCTCAAAATCCAAATGAATCAAATGAGATCGACTCAGAGGAGAAGTCAATGAATGCACGCGTGTCACCTGATCCACACATGCACATCTTCTGTGTTGCATGCGCAAACTATGATACACTAATACAAAAGAAAACATTTGTATTCACAAAAATGTCTCTATTTGTACAAATTGCTTCACATTCATTCAATTTTGAATTTTGCACACGCAAGTTGAAAGGCATGGATAAAACATTTCTGCAACATGTATCAAGTTCATTAATAAGTGTGCTTACACGTGTTAATCTTTTTGAGACTATAATCATCCCATATGTAGGCTACACACGCACTCCACACCCCTAATCCTACCCAAGGGGTTTACAGTGCGTATCAAGCACGCAAAAACTTTTGCCTCACTGAGTTTTCAGTACAGAATAGGAAGAAGCACTGTTTCAAGCATTATTCAAGAGACGTGTGAGGTGTCCCATACACAAAATAAATGTATTTGAAATATATTTTCAGAATATATTTTTGGAATATATGCAAATATTTGAAATTGGCCCAATAAATATATTTTAGTTAAATATATGTAAATATATTTTGAAATTTAAAAAGTCAACATTTTCACAAACAAACAACACATTTTCAATTTATTTTTTAGATAGACCACTTCAACTGTGGATGTGGGCATGGGAGAGCAGTTTATGGGAGAGCTCTACTTCACCCACCCACATTTATCCTACTGGTCGGGAATCGAACCGGCAACCCTTCAGTTACAAGCCCGAAGCCCGAACCAGGAGGCCACAGCTGCCCCTTAACTGACTTTATTGGCCTAAAATGACAATTTTATGTAGGAAATAACACACAGAATGCAGAGTTTTTCCCCCTATTTTTACAGAATTTAATACAGATATTTAATAGTGTGTGTATGCAGTGTTAGACACTGAGTTCTATCTATTGTTTAAGTGTACTTCACTGTTGGAGTGTCATTGTTATACTTGCATCATAAATATTGTGCATATTTTCAATATTTAAAGGAATACTTCAGGATTTAGCATTAAGCTTTGTATTAGTAGAAAACCTGTAGTATTTTCGAATTACCATGCTTTCCACCCTCATATCCCCATGAGACAAGAGATTTATGTATTTTTTGTCAGGAAAAAATCCTCCGATGACGCAAAAATCGTCATTTTGCGTCATCGGAGGATTTTTTGGCCAGAGGCTAAAGACTACAGCCAGTAGATGGCGTTGTTCCGCATGTTTTCAGCCCGCCCATAGAGGGTGGGATCTCACTCACAGAATGTACACAGTGTCAGCCGTCTTTCTTTGGAAGCTAAGCTAGCAGGCTTTTGTTCTGCGAAGAAAGCTGAGTAGTAGGAGATAGCTGAGTAGTAGGGGTTACCATCCTCTTTTTCCCGGACTTGTCCGGCGGGCGAGATCGTTAAAAATGTCCGGGATTCGGCTTTTGCTTTCTGCAGTCGCCATTCATTGTTTACATGCACACCTCTTGTTTCAATCCAACTGAATTCATTCCGATTGGTGAATGTGAATGTAGTGTTTACATGAACGCTAAACAAGTGATCGGTTGATGTGCGTTTTACCATTGCTAAGAAAATTCCCGCTCCTCCGTGAGAGATACGAGACCGGCGCGTCTCAGTAATGACGCCACCGGCCTCGCGCCGTTCTCCCGCGGCCGTCAGCCTTGTCCTGCTCGCCACAGTAAACATGATGAATGGCGACTGTAGAACGCAAAAGCTAAATCCCGGACATTTTGGGCGATCTCGAAATCCCTGGCAAACTCATCACGGAGTCTCAATAGTAGCCTAGCCTTGTTGTTTGTTTTCAACTGCGCTCTCTTACCGGTAGGCGTGGCTTGGGAGTGGCCTCGTAGGGCAGCGAAGCAAGTGCATTCTGGGAGTTGTTGTCTTTCATCCACATAAGCCAAAAATACATTTTCTGGCTTTTCTCAGTCTAGAAAGCTCCAAATTCAAAAATTTCTTCACATTTATTCTACTTAAATGACCTATTTTAAATACACATTCATCTTTCCAGAGGTGAAGTATCCCTTTAAATGACTTCAGGAAAGATGTCAATAAAACAACAATAAATCTAATAATTGCACTTAGTGTTAGGTACGTGCCACCTAATATGTCCTAATAGTCCTAGGAAAGCAACTATCTGTCATTTTACATTGCAGTCATTTAAATGTAAGTACAGTATTTATTATAGCTGTGTGCCATAATACAGTAGTGAAATATGGTAGCTTACTGTTGTGTATTGGGGAAAAGGTAGAGGAATTACTATGATCAAAATACATTTTCGACCCTTCTTTAGCAAGCTAAACATTTTATGACCATATATTTTGTCATATATTTTACATTACATGTTATAAATGTAAATATATTTCACACTTAACATCATATATTTTTGTTATATTTCAGAATATATTTCAAAATGATAAATATAAGTGGACAACGTCAATGTATTTGGAATATATGCCACATATATTTTTGACACTTTAAAATATATTTACATATATTTATTTTGTGTATGGGGTTGTACCATGTGCTTAAGGAAAAGTACCTGAAGGTAAGATATTTTAGTGGCCTAATGTACAAAACAGTTTACAGAAAGACTTTATGAACCCTTCATTACTTAAATTATTTGTGTATAATCCGATTAAACTTGAGGCATCATGAAAAACAAAAGCTTTCATCTTGTCACATTAATTTTACTTTGACTGTAATTTAGCCATTTCACATATATTCACCAATTTTTATGAGCAAGATAAAGAACAAAAAAGGGCTGATGTTGATTAACAGATGTATGCGGCAAATTATTACATGTAAACTGTTTTATAGATTGAGAGAAATAATTTTTCTCATGGTGTTTTTGTGTCTTTCCAGATTCCAGTGACAGAAACAGACTGGAGAGAGGTGGCCAAAGGATTTGAGGAGAGGTGGCAATTTCCACATTGTCTTGAGGCACTTGATGGGAAGCATATCACCATTCTCCCCCCAGGGAACAGTGGGAGCACTTTCAGGAACTACAAGTCCCGTTTTTCAATCTTACTGATGGCAGTTGCTGATTCGCAGTACAGATTTTTGTACGCTACTGTTGGCACTCAGGGAAGAGTGTCTGATGGGGGCCTTTTTGCCCACTCTGATCTCCAAGAGGCAATGGACAAAAAGGTATTAAATGTTCCTCCGGCTGAACCACTGCCAGGCACAGATATTGACATGCCATACATGTTCATTGCAGATGAAGCGTACCCTCTTCGCACAGAGGTAATGAAGCAATATCCATCTAGACACCTTGCTCATGACCAGCGCATTTACAACTACAGGTTGTCACGAGCAAGATGTGTGATTGAAAATTCTTTTGGAATACTGGCTAACCGATGGTGAGTATTCCTCTCTACTATCCATCTGGATCAAGTGGCAGTGACAAAGATTTCCCTGGCAGCTCTTGCCCTTCACAATTACATCCGAGAATATTCCCCGGACACATACATCCCTCAGGCACTTAACGATACAGAAGATACAGAACCCCACATCATCCCTGGAGGGTGGAGGAATGATACACCTCTCCAATCTGTACCTGCATCCCGAGCTAGAAATGGGTCTGCAATTGCTAAAGATCAGATGGACCTTCTAAAGGCATATTTTATCTCCCCTTCAGGGTCAGTCCCATGGCAGGAATGCATGTTGTGAACCATCCTCACAGTTTGCATTTTGCAGTGCATAAATCTCAACCAGTTAAAATTACTGAATATACAATTGTGTAGTTTCACCTTGACATCATCTTGAATTTAATTTTTTTTTTTTTTTTTTATTGAGCAGGTAACACTTAATTCACACTTTGTAAAATGGTCACAACTCAATTTTATGTAAATTTCAATGTTTTTACTGTTTTTTTTTTTTTTTTTTCAAACAGATTGTTTATTGCACATATTTCCAGTAGATTACAGTCAAATTGTAGTTTAATTTTCTAAACTTTATGTGCAAACATATTGGCAAACACTTGTTTTTAGAACAAGCCAACAGAACATGTAAAACAAAAAATAATTATGTAAACCTGGGCCATCAGTGCAAACGTAGCTTCAAAATGTAACACAAAACACATTTACTCATTTATTTCTCCTCCCTGAGGATACGCTCCATTGAGCAACTGTGTGTAGCTTGATGATGGAGGGGGCTGTTGGTAAGCAGGGTAGCCGCGGGGTCTTAAAAGTCTTAAAAAAGTCTTAAATGTCATGTTCCTAAATTAAGGCCTTAAAAAGTCTTAAATTCCGTTGTCCAAGTCTTAATTTTTTAAACGAAGGTCTTAAATTTCATAATACTAGCCTATTTATTCAAAGTCAACCAGACTGCAACGCAAGGTGAAATGGGGGAAAAACAACAACGTAAAATTCAACAGGGTTTAGTGTAACGTCAGAGAACTTAATTTCTAGTATGCGCAAACAATAGTTTGGGTTTTCGCGCCGGCGGCAATGGATCAACATTCTAATCCATCAGTTGAGAGGAGAGACATCATGGGGAAGTGTCGTTCGGTTCGGTGTACGCATTTTCAAACCGAACGGTTCGTTAATTATTTCAAATGTTGGCGCGTTGCGCGTGGCAAGCGCGCTCATAATGTAAGAGACGCCGGCGCGACCACAACATTGTCCAACATCAGATGCAAACGTAATGTAAGCGGAACGAAACTGAGCTACTCATTATTGTGTGGTTGAAGGACCGTTTATCAGTTTGGACCAGTGCAGCGCGAGCCGATCTTGATCAAGCAACACTGTTACACAGCGGTAATAAGAGATCCAGTAAATAAATCATTTGAATTCGCCACAGAAGTAATATCATCGCTGTGAGATCTAGTGAGAAACATTCACATTTCTCCGTTTTTAACGGATCAAACAGCACGTGGAAGCCAAGAAGAAACATTGTGCCATGAATGAACTATTCAGTGTACACAGATCAGCAACATTTACCATGGATTTACTGTAGTAACACTAACTGCAACCATGGAAGTTTGGCAGGAATAGTAGGCTATAATGCCTTCAAGTAACATTACATTGGTTTTATTTTGACATTATGAATACAATTGCTGCCCTCAAATGTTAATCTGAACTAAAAATAGACCTTTGTTTATAACTACTACAATATTAGGCTACATTTCATTTTTTCCAAGGATCTGTTTTGTTTATGCTCCTATAGCTCCATCATTGGTCAAAGTAAAAAAAATATATATATATCATAGCCTACTTTATTATGTTAGTTTTAATAAAAAAAAATAAAAAAAAATTCTCTGGCATTTCTTTCTTTTTGCTGTATCGAAAACGTACCGGACCATGACACAAGTGTATTGTGTATTGAACCGAACCGTGAATTTTGTGAACCGTTACACCCCTACTATCCATATCTCTCTTACCTATCTGTCTACCCCTCTGAAGCAATGGTTGAAGCAATTTGAATGCTGAGAAACTTTACTAAGACGATTTGAAAAGTTAGTTTATCTGTTTATTGTTATGAATGTTTGATATTTACCAAAAACATCACTTTGCAGTGTGTTGTTGAATGAGTTTTTTTTATAATAATGTATTTTTAATTAAAACATTTGTTAGTAATAGTCATTATTGGGATTTGATCTGGTGTTTTACGACTGCATAATGGGTGCGATGTAGGTCTTAATTTTCATTAAAGTGGTCTTAAAAAGGTCTTAAAAAAGTCTTAAATTTGGGGTGATCAAACCTGGGGAAACCCTGGTAAGGAGAAACCTGAAAGAGCGGCTGATGTGGAGTCACACTGCAGGACTTTGAGTCAAATCTTCTGACACTGCCAGAATTTCGTCAGAGGAAAACTTTGATAGCAACAGCAATTAATAGAATGTCAGGGAACATGTCAAACTAGCGATCAAAGATTACAGATTTTAGCCTATGATAATAGAAATCTTTTAGGATTCTCAAAATTTGTCTCAGACGGCCAAATCGTTGCCAAAATTGCACAGTTTAAAAAGAACTAATCAAAGAACTAATCAACAAGAAAAACTACAAAGGACTACAAAACATGGCACTAGGACAGGAAATACAACAAAAGGCCAGACAAGCCATGGGGAATACATGACAATATTTATATATCATATCATATATAATGAGAAATTTGTTATTTTCAGAAAAAAATTTTATTTGTAGTTTTAGAATATGCTAATCACCACACCTGTGTAACGGTCTGGCTGTTTTATTGAAAGCGCACAACAAAGGAATGGAAATCAGAATAGTCTTTAAACAGAACACTCAATACTGGGCAAAGAAACTGAGGAAACGCAGGGCTTAAGTAGACAGGTAATGATAAACGTAACTTAGAAACACGTGCAAACTCAATGAATCACCATGGAAACAAACTAGCAAAGGGAACACAGGCAAAACAGGAACAGAACACAGAGAAAATGAAACCAAAACAAAACTACACGTGATGTTACACCCCTCTCCCGGAAGACTTAACAGTCTAACTGAGGAGAGAGGGTGGAGGCTGTGGAGGAGGATGCAGAGCAGGCAGAGGATAGGGAGCCAGGGTAGAGGTCTGCACGGGGTATAAACTTAAGCCCGAACCCGGCCCGTGTCCGAAATCATTTAACCCGACCCGACCCAGCCCGTACCCGAAATCATTTAACCCGACTCGACCCGACCCGACCCGACCCGACCCGACCCGACCAAAACCAAACATTACGGTTATATTTTAAGCCAGAGCCCGACCCGAACCCAAGGTCCGTTTCTCACAGTAAATACCTTTTTTTTGTTGCAATATGCTGTATTTTATGATTGCTTGCAATGATAATTAAAAAAATAGGTTACATGTACAAACACTGTTTCACCAAGGCACAGTGGCCCCCTCATCAGTCAGCACACAAGAAAAAAAAAGAGAAAAAGCACGGACTTACTAATCACAAAACTGTGGTTGTACAGGTGAAACAGTCACAAATTCCCCTGGAACTCAAACATTAAACTTCAAAACAAAGTTTGCGCAGTTGCACAACTATTTACACAAATATATCCTTCTCAGTACGAGTTATGAAGGAAGAGAACAGCATCGACAGTTGATGGTTTCAGCGCCGAACTCCTCTGCAGACCTTTAAGCCAGGGACAATGACAGAGGAAAAGACCAGGGTGGAGTCGAGGGAAGGAGAAGCCTTGGTGGAGTTCTCCTTGACAAAGCCAATGGGGACAACAGATGAAGACGGTGCTATTGGAAAGGGATGGACCAGCATGAGACCGCAGGCTTGGAGGCCGCAACGGAGCCATCCCAGGTAGCAAACAGACGTTGGGCCAACGTCAATATTGGTTGGTTACGTTGGCCCAACCTATCTGACAGAAATACAACGTTGGGTCAACGTTGGTATGGTCAGCTGCAATTGCCCACCACTTCCCTCAAATATATGCATGCAGCATTTCATGTTTTATCATTCGTCCCAGTAAACATGGGGAAAAGAGTGTCTGGCTCCTTTTTATGACGTTGTTTCCAAGCAATACAATGCATCAAATGTGTGAAATCAGAACAATGTATTTATTAAAGATTACAAAGAAATGACAGGACATCGTATGACAAAAGATGGTTACATAAAATAAAAACAGTAAAAATTGATAACGTTACATCTACATTCACATTTTGTGTTAAACTTAATATGTAGCATAAGTGGGTAAAATTAGTTAACATGTTCAATCTCTCCTTTTTAAAAAGTACTTTATTTATTATTAAAGTTTATGCTAAACAAGTTTACTGTATGAATACAGTTTAAGTAATAACATACAAAACAAAGACAAAATATGTGCAAACCATTGCATGATGTCCAAAATATAATATATGCATTGAATGTGTAAAGTCCAGGATCTTTCATAAAGTGCTGTGACACACAGTCTGCTGTAAACGTTACATCTGGTCTTAAATCAATTTTCCCTTAGGCATAGGCCTACTTTTTTTTTTTTTTTTTGGTTCCTGTTTCCGACCGACCCTGTCAATTTATGTGCGACACAAATTAATTTTATGAGCTTGGGGAAGAAATAATACAAATTAAATAAATGCACAAATAAAAAACTTTGAGGCTAACTATAATTTACGTTTTTGTACACGGTGATGCATGACGTAAGCGGTACTACGTGACGTTAGCAGGTTCCAGCTCACCACGCCCTCCCTTGTACGAGCTACCACACATAGTATTGCATCAGTTAGGACAGCTTCAAGTTAGCGTCGAGATTTATATTTAGTACAGTGGTCAGGAGGGTACGTAGGTGTAGTGTTGCTGGTTGCAACAGCACTGCTGGACGGCATAGCTTCAGACTTGGAAATTAGGTGCCAGTGGAGCTCAAGTGTGCTCAAATTCAGGTTCATTTTACGCGGGATTGCTTCTCCAACTAGAGGTGGAAATGGGCTTCTCCACACAGCTCGGGCTGAAAAGCGACGCAGTGCCGAACGCTGCTCCTCCTGCATGGACTCCACCACCGCAGCGGCGTCTTGATGTGAGTGATATTATCACAATGTATGATTGAGTGAGTGAGTGATGTAGAATAGAATGACTGCTGCGCTAGTGCGCTTGACTTAAAGCCTCTGAGCGCCGGCCGCGCGCGCGCCTCACGTCAGAAGAGCTGAGGCGCGTGCTCATTCTTCCAGAACAATCGGTGGGTGATTTAGAATTACCGTTATCTTCAAACCGTCAGCCTTCTTCTAGACTTCACTGAACAGTCGTTAACCCAGCCAGTCCAAGGTAATCTGCTCGATTCAATATATTGTTTTAATATAATCAATCTGTTATCTAGTATAGAGATCGCTAAGACATGTGACCAAAATGGGCGGCAACCTCTTCAGAACGCAAAGAATTATGGGTATGTTTGGCCCGGCTGGCATAGCAGGCTATGAAAATAATGAAAAATGAACGTGAAAAACAGAATAATCCTACAAAATGCAGCGGGCTAAAGAAAACATTGTCGGACCATACCGCCTAAAACTAAATCCTAATGCAAAAACGAGATATGACGAGAAAATAAAGGGAATCAAAGGACTGGATCCTTACGAGCAGAGCGACTGGTCAGCGGACGTCAAACTGTTGCCCAACTTCCAGCACCCATATATATACAACTATATGATATTAAGTGTTAGTGCATACACACACGAAGTTTTCAGTAACTTCAAGTCGCTGCAGCAATCCCAGGTCTTTTTTACAGATGGATGGGTCCAGGACCTGGAGATCGTAAAAGTGGGACAGAAAACTGTCGTCCGTTCAAAGGTATGCTAATGTTTTAAGCACCACACTCCTCGCTCTCTCTCATCTATCTGCATGCAGTCAGAATTCAACAAACCAACGTGTGTGTGTGTGTGTGTGTGTGTGTGTGTGTGTCCCTTACGAAACAAAAATATATTGCAATATACTAGAATTTATATTGCAATACATTAGAAAATATATTTCAATGTATCAGAAACTTCCTCATATATTTGAAAATATATAGCAATGTATGGATGGACAACCTATTGCTATATATTGATTCATATATTAAAATACATTGATATACAAACAAAACTGTGTTACATTTATTGCATGTATGTTTAATTTGAAACAAAGTATTTTTTATGAGTTAAGCAAGCTCATAGTCCAAATAAAATTTTTGCATGACATTCATTATATTTTACATTATATAGCCATATGGATGGGCCATATATGGCTATGTATTGATTCATATATTGTAAAATGTAGATGAGAGTATTATAAATTAAATTATCATTAACAGCAGCAATTACAACTTTTTTTTTTTTTTTTTTTGTACACTTTGAATTCCCCCACATGACATTTCATCCTCAACATGACCAAAGTCCAACTTTCCAAGCGCACTCAGGCTACGTTTACACGGAAACGATCTGAAGAGAAAACGCAAAAGTGATCACTTTTTATTCTGCGTTTAGACGAGCGTTATCGGGGGGAAATCTGCGTGCATATGGTGACGCAAAAGTGTGTGAAATTCAATGTAGTATGCACTCCAGGCGGCTAGGTGGCAATGTGAAGCACTGATCGGTGCCTTCACTGTCTAGCAAACTTTTGCGTTTTTACCATTTAGACGGAAACGCGACGGTGGAGCGTTTAAGATTTCCACTCTGGAGGGTGGTTTCACTTTTTTGCATTTTTAAGCCCCGAAAACGCCGTCGCCGTCTAAACGAAAGGCACATCTGATAAAATATTTTTACGTTTTCACCCGCGAGCGTTCTCGTGTAAACAGGGCCTCAATCACATTTTTTGTTAAGAGAAGAAATGCTTTGGAGAAATGCTCTGTGCTGCTGCCTGCTGTTTCATCAGATCTGCTCTCATCTGACTCTCTCTCCCCTGCTCACACTGGCAGCGGCGCCAGCGCGATCTGAATGCGCCACTCCTATTGGCTCTTAGCACCATAACATAACACTGCACTAAAGGATTGTTGTCCTGTTTTTTCCACTGAGGGATTGTTCTGTTTTTGTTGCACTAAAAACTGTTTTATTTGTTTACAATGAAGAACAGTTGTCATTCAGCTGCTGCTTTTATAATAAACCTCATTCAGTTAATGTGAACTATATCGATGTCTTATTCAGTCTATTATATTTTAAAATATATGACAGACATTGTACATTAGATTATTTCATATTTACCATGTATACAATATATAATATGATAATTATATAATATATTATGTAATATAAATCAATATATTTTTCAACATATTTAATATATGTTCCCATATAAATCTGATTATATTATCTTGTACATTGAGGTATATTATTGCATATAATTTTACATATATATTTACATATATATACAATGCCTCTTCCAATATATAATTTCATATAATGTGGGATATATTTCAATATACATAACAATATATTAAATAGTATAATAATATGTATTTATTCAATATATGAAAACGGCAATAATTGCAGTATTGTCCCATATATTGCAATATATAACTTACATATATAATATATTATTATATAATATATCATATGATATATTACTATGTCAATTTCACAATATATGGAGACACGTGAAATATATTGTCACGTAATATATTGAGAAATATATTTTTGTTGCGTAAGGGGTGTGTGGGTGTGTCTATGTGTGTGTGTGTGTGTGTGTGTGTGTGTGTGTGGGAGAGGCACGGGCGCGATCGAACAGTGGAAACATAAAAACATACTCTGTCATTTTGTTCAATTGTGCAAAGTGTTTACTTATATCTGTGTACACTCGCAATAAAACACAACATTGTGCTTTTGTGAAACTGTAAACTCTTGTCAAACTGTAACGTACAACTGTCACCCAAGACCCAAAATCACTCTCTCTCTCTCTCTCTCTCTCTCTCTCTCTCTCTCTCTCTCTCTCTCTCTCTCTCTCTCTCTCTCTCTCTCTCTCACACACACACACACTCACTCACTCACTCACTCACTCACACACACACACACACACACACACACACACACACACACACACACACACACACACACACACACACACACACACACACACACACACAGTTTAAAAGCAGTTTAAAAGCAAAACATATTTATCCACCCTCATTTAAAAACAGTCTGTCAATGCCATCTTTTGGACATTCATCATATTGCATTGGTTTTAATTCTTGTCCTCAAACAGAGCTCTAATCGGTTTATTATTAAGTTACACTTAGATTAAAAAAGAAAATCAAATGTATTTTAATGGTAGTATTATTTTATACAGAAATACATTATTTATAATTAAGATGAAAACAAAGTTACTGTTAGTTAAAATTTTAAGGAAAACAAATATATTGATCTGAAATATAGCAAACTAATTTTAAATTCATTCAGGTACAATTACCAAACATATCTCAAAGTCTTTATTAATTTAATTAATAAACTAATTATATAAAACTATTGTCAGTATTGTTTTGTATTTCTCTACAAGCTATTAATAATGCTTTTTTTTGTCTTAGGTGAATCACTCCATGCGACTCAGCCAGAAGCCCCTACAGCCATGGGTCATACTTACAGCATGTGGGGAAGTGGAGAGCGCTCACTGCACTTGTATGGCTGGCGTGGCAGAGAAGTGCGCACATGTGGCAGCCCTCCTGTACAAGATCGATACAGCTGTGCGTCTGCAGGGAAATGTGACTCCAACAGATGTTGAAGCATACTGGGTGATGCCCTCCAATATAACCAAAGTGCAGGGAGTGCCTGGCCATACTATTGATTTTACAACAAGCTCAGCCCGAAAAAAGACACTTGATCGGTCAGTTTGTGGAGACACCAGCACAGCACCCAAGATCCGGACCCGCTCAGGTGGCACATGTTTACCGCAGAAGACACTTGCTGATTTAAAACCACTCACAGACCTCATGCATGCACACAGGTCAGGACTGTGCTCTGTGATGGAGGAATTCTGCCACCTCTATGCTGACCCCATTCAGCCATGTGTCCTGCCCAAGTCACTGCTGCGTCTTCGTGAACCAAGAATGGATGGCTGTGACTTGTCAGTCCTGCTTCAACACTGTGAGGGCCTGACACACCTTGTGGCAGTGACAGCCACAGAGGCAGCTGCACTGGAAAAGAACACTAGACAGCAGCACAAGTCTGACATATGGCACAGCACACGGGCTGGAAGGATAACCGCCTCCATCATGCACGCTGTTGTCTCCACCTCCATAACCAGACCAGCAAAGTCAACTGTGGAGAAGGTGTGCTATCCACAGAAACCTTCATTGAGACAGACTGACAATGGCCCAGAGGCCATTAAATGGGGGAGAGAAAAAGAGGATACGGCAAGGGTCTCCTACATCACACAGACGGAGCTGCGGCACAGGGACATGAAAGTGGAACACTGTGGATTCATAATCAACCCTTCTTTCCCTGAAATAGGCGCGACTCCTGATGCACTTGTGCATTGTGCATGTTGCGGGAAAGGATGTGTGGAGATTAAATGCCCTTTTAAGCACCAGGACCATACCATTCTGTATTAACAGGATATAATGATCTAATATTTACCTCCAGTTCGCTTAAATCTTTGAAAAGAGTTTGATTCTTAATACTCTTTCAAAAGGTTAGCTATGTGGAGGTTTATAGGTTATATAGTTACATTTAGATTAGTATAGATTATATGTTATAGTGGTATATGTATACTTATGTAGGTTATACAGAATGTTTATATATTTCTTTATGTTTATGTTTGTTCATATATTTTTACATATTACATCGCTCCGCTCCACCTCAGCACTCCACTACCCTGGTTCCACCTCAGTACTATCCCAGGTAGCAAACAGACGTTGGCCCGACGTCTGTTGTTGTGTTGGGCCAACGTTGGGTGCTGACGTTGGCCCAACGTAATTTTGTCCGTTGGGCCAACGTTGGGCCAACCATGTTATTGGATGGCCTGCAGACCTTCTGCCAACCTAAAAAATACCTTACCAACCTTCTGCCAACTTAAAAACCACTAAAACAACATTGGGCCAACGTTGGGCCAACCATGTTATTGGATGGCCAGCAGACCCCTTCTGCCAACCTAAAAAATACCTTACCAACCTTCTGCCAACTTAAAAACCACTAAAACATTGGGCCAACCATGTCATTGGACAGCCAGCAGACCTTCAAACAAATTAAAAAATATAGCCTATTTTAACCATCTGCCAACTTCATAATTAGTAAATATGCAAAATTATAAATAAATAGGCTTTACCTACCTTACACTCAAATTTTAAGATTTTAACATGGCCTATTCATTGTTGAATTGCATTAAGAGACGGCACAACAAACAAACTGAATTTGATATAGAACCTATTTATTGGTAACAAAATTAACTCATTATATAGACATTATATACAGATACATTCTGCAGATTTTCATTCTGGATTTGCAACGATGAGTCAATCGACAAAAAAGTAGAAAAAAACTACATAACGGCAGCGGAAAAAATGCAAAGAAAAATAAAACAAAGTCAAAGAAATCAACAAGGAACCAAAAAGTGACAAAAAAGGTGGCAAAGAAAATGCAGAAGAAGACCAAAAAGAGTTTTTTGCAGATTTGAAGTGAATTAGAGATTGTGTGTGGCTCTGATGATGAAGACGGAGCAGAGGAGAAGTAGCAGCATATACTCCTGTAAAAACAAAACAAAAAAACATACAAACAACTTTTTAGAACATTTAAGATGTGTTGTTCTATTTTAATTACACAACCCAAAACAGAAAAAAAAGTTTTCTGCAAGAAATTTATCATGTTGGGGTAACAATTTTTTTTATACATCTTAATGCAGTGTACGCCTAGATGAAATACACTTCTGTTTAGCGGTGGGGTTAGACAGAGGAAGAAAAAACAATCATTGGAAGACACTTACATTCACTTTCACAGCTGCTGGAATCTGCTTGAGGCATCTGCTTTTCTGTGTTAAGGAAAAAATATATTAATTATCAAAATGTAAATTACTTAAAACTTATATATTAATATATATATAAGTAAGGGATAATGTATAGAGAGGCGGTCGTTATAGCGAATAACAACCCCGACAGGCTGAACAGGACCCCGACGCGAAGCGGAGGGGTCTTGAATCAGCCTGAAGGGGTTGTTATTCGCTATAACGACCGCCTCTCTATACATTATCCCGCTTATTACATGGCTACCTACAAAATAAATAAATAATTTGCCACGAATTATTGATTTAAAAAGGAGTTTATTGATTTAAAAACGATTGTATTGCTTCCGCCAAAGAAAATGTCCGGCAACGGTCTGTTATACTTCGCAGCGGTCTGTTATCAAGAAATAACAGACCGCATTCTACATTGGAATTCAGCCAAGCCATGTAATAATAATTAATAACATATTTGATCAGCCTTAAAAAGGGCTTGTGTACCTTTTTTCTGTTGCTCTTTTTTTTCTTCCTCCATTTCGGTCTCCACTATACTTCAGCCAGGTTTTTATTTTTTCCTCGGCTTCCACCACTTTTGTTCCTTGTTTTTTGGCTGCATCTGTCAGCATGAAATTAAAGAAAATTAAACAGAGAAAGGGTTAGCAGACAGATCATATCTGAGGTGTATTTTGTTGAGTTCTGTATGATTAGTGGATTAATTGGCATTCTTTCATTGACTTGCATTGTATTTCATTCAATGACACATTATGTGTATTATATGTAAGGAGTTGTTTCCACTTTTGCTAAACATATCACCTATGACAACTTTTGCTAGCAAGAGTGTAGAAAATGGTCTCTTCTGTCCTCTCCCTTGCCAATTAAAATTGTTGGCCAACTCCTTGGTTATTATTTCCCTCATGATTCTGTGGACAATGTCTTTGGCAGATGTTCCACCCAAGCTGGTAAGATATCTTGTCTGTGAAAAAAAAAAAAATGTGTTAAGCAGCAGTAAATCAGGTCTAGATCTCTACAATGTTTGTATTCTTTTAAGTGAAGTAACAGAACATCATTAGAATTTACCAGAGAACGTTGTGTGTCTCTGTTTGACAGCCTATCCTCCAGATCCTCCTTAATGGAAACTGAAACTCCTCATTCACAACTTCAGCTGCATTCTCTCTTCGCATAATGGCCTGAAGGAGGAGCGTATTCTAGAGGAGTTTGGTTACAGACATTTTTCAAAATATCTTCTTTTGTGTTCAGCAGAAAAAATAAATTCATACAGGTTTGAAACAACTTGAGGGTGAGTAAATGATGACAGCATTTTCATTTTTGGGTGAACCATCCCTTTAAGGCTAATTGTTAAAAGCAGGGCTTAAAAGGTTTATCGAAAATAATACTCTGAGAAATAATAATGATGAATTTCTATTTCAGAAAATGATAGAGCTTTCTGTGAATTTCATCAGGTGTTAATTGTACTTATTGAACAGTTTGAACTGCAGCAACACACATGACATTGAAGACTTGATTTACCATTAATTTCATTAAAAATCTTTGAAATACTCCCTTTATTAGACTGAACCTTTTTATCAATACATTTTTGTATCAAATGAATCACATTTGTTCTTGATATTTATTTTCTACTGATTCTTGCAAGATCATCAATTTTAGACAAATTATAGATTTTTAGGGGCCGTTTACATGACACCATTTCCAACTAAAAACAGAAGACTAATATGTTTTGGCAGTTCATTTACACGACAACAGCATTTTGGTGGCCTGAAACCGCTCCCCCTCCCCCTCCCTCTTCCTTAATTAGTAGTTTCTAATAATATTTTAAGCACATTGTTCACGTCTGGACAGGACTTTTATTTTGATGTTGTGATATGACGCCATAAGGTTGCGTCGTGCTTCTGCATCAATTGTGACTCTGCTGAAGAAAGGTTTGTGTTTTTAGCCATTTAAGTGTTTTAATCGATTCAAACTGTTCAATCAGCTTTATAGCTTTTACAAACCATTTGAAATGAATACTTTATTATCGAATGTAACTTTGTAATGCCGTATAACATTAATTAACGTTATTTACTGTAGTAATGCGCATCCACACATGAGTAACAAAAAAGATGCGTCTCATTTCACTCCTTATAGCGTGAATCGATTTATCGTAAACGCGAATTCAGTTACTACCAAGTAGTGATGGAAAAACGGCTTTTTGAAACTCCGAGTTAATTTAAAGCAAATATTTTCCATAACAATTCAGTGATTCAATTCACTTTAATCACCACCACACGCTGACGTCTCATGCTGGTCAAAACAGTGTAACGTTACTGTAAATGCAACAACAACACAAACATTTGTAATGACTTTTAAAAACCAACAGCAAACATTTATTTGTATAATCTACAAATCAATTAATGTAAAGCATGAATGTCTAATTATGAACCTACTATATAATTGGTGAAATTTATTTACTGTAGTACCAGTTTTGAGTGATTAAGTTTCACTCTGACCTACTCCCTTAGACACAGAGAATTAATTGTTAATACTGTTAATATTACTTTTAACTATTCTAATCTTAATTTATGACAGAGTGTCCAAAAAACAGAAAAACTCTTGGAGAAGGGAGATCCACAAGACACACTATTATAAAGATGGCGTTTATTAAAGAGGAGAGTGAAGACATGAAGATTGAAGAAACATTCAGTGTGAAACAAGAAGAAACTGAGGAACAAACAGGTTGGTGTCATTCTCAAAGCTGAACTCAGTCTTTTGATCTTTAAAAAAATGTCCAGCTCTACAGAAATTAATGATAATTGAAGAATGGCATGTGAGTGTCCTGATTAAAGAGGGTTATTTTTTTAAAAAAAAATTTACGTAAAGCAGGTTGTGTCATGTGGACAGTAGGGATGCTCATAATTAACCGGTTAACCATTAATTGACAGTAAGACTTTTGACTGATTAATACTATCAGTTAAGCAGTTTAAAAAGTAATTTAAGTAATTTTTCAATACATTTTTATTTTGTTGATTTCTTTGACTTTGTTTTATTTTTCTTTGCATTTTTTCCGCTGCCGTTATGTAGTTTTTTTCTACTTTTTTGTCGATTGACTCATCGTTGCAAATCCAGAATGAAAATCTGCAGAATGTATCTGTATATAATGTCTATATAATGAGTTAATTTTGTTACCAATAAATAGGTTCTATATCAAATTCAGTTTGTTTGTTGTGCCGTCTCTTAATGCAATTCAACAATGAATAGGCCATGTTAAAATCTTAAAATTTGAGTGTAAGGTAGGTAAAGCCTATTTATTTATAATTTTGCATATTTACTATTTATGAAGTTGGCAGATGGTTAAAATAGGCTATATTTTTTTAATTTGTTTGAAGGTCTGCTGGCTGTCCAATGACATGGTTGGCCCAATGTTTTAGTGGTTTTTAAGTTGGCAGAAGGTTGGTAAGGTATTTTTTAGGTTGGCAGAAGGTCTGCAGGCCATCCAATAACATGGTTGGCCCAACGTTGGCCCAACGGACAAAATTACGTTGGGCCAACGTCAGCACCCAACGTTGGCCCAACACAACAACAGACGTCGGGCCAACGTCTGTTTGCTTTTAATTTTTTTTAATCAAATGCTAATTTAGATTTATTTTCTGATAGCTGACAATAAAATTTAAAGGACAAAAAAAAATCCCTGGTGAGCCACAAGGGTTTGGACTGTTACATGCAAAAGTCATACAACCACTCACTAAATTCTGACCTTAAACATGTATGTATCTTTTGAGAGTAATCAGCTGCATCCCCCCAACTGTGTAGTCAGCCAATGGATATGGATCTGTCAGTTCGTTTGGGCCAAGAAGTTCCACCTCCTTCGTTGGACACATTTTCAGTTCATAGGCTCTGTAATGTTCCCTGTACCACGCACTCAGCTTTCTGACAATAAAAAGCAGCTTATCCTTGACAACAATCATCTGGATTATTTCAGTAAATTCCGGCAGCCCTGCCAATGAGCCATGTGCAAGTATCATTCCATTCCTGTAGTTAAGGCCACTATACGTTGCATTTTTAGCCAAGCACACACAATCCAAGTCTGGGTGCCTCTGTTTAATAGCAAATGCAATGTCGTCTTTCAAAACGTCTATGGGAAGAGTTGAAAGATTTTCTACCTCCAGGGGGGATTTAGGAAAGTTGCACATGTAAAGGTGATGTGCCATGAGAAACTGATGTCTTTCTGCTAAGGACAGGAGCACATTTTTGAAGCATGTTGTATGGCGCACAACTCTTTTGAAGAAGCTGTGGTTCGCTTCGAAACGCATGGTCCATAGTGCAACTAACGGTCCAAACTCACAGATTAACTGAGGATAATGCTCCAGGAAATGGTGTTTAGGCAGAAGATTTGTCTCCGGGAAAAGCTCTTTAAATCTAACTCTGTGCTCAGAGATCTTAAAGTTCAAATATCCAATTGATTCTTTTGTTTGAACTGGAGAAACAACAAGCTCCACAATGTCCTTCAGTCAGCAAGGAGATGCCAGGCTGGTTCATCAGTGGGAACTTTCTGTCCAAGTAGTAGTGGAAGAAATCTTATTAAACTCCAGTTTTCATGTGCGTTTCCACCAATTGTTCTCCTGGATGAATAGGTCAGTGGAACAGGATGGGGGCGATTTGTTTTATCAGTCCATTTAAAGGGAAAATCTTCCATTGCCTTGTTCAAAGTGTCCAAAGTAAAATACTTTTTGGAAATTAATACAGTCAGAGAGATATTTCAACAGGAACTATTTCCTCAAAAAAATCATGGGCAATGTCTGGAGGAAAACCAGTAGTAACATTGAAATGGGAAAGTTTTTCTGACAAAACACATTTCCTCGTACACCATAACAGTTGGCCAAATAATTTTCCTCAAGGGTTTTAACTTGTTAGAAATGAAAAAAAACAAAAAAAAAAAAAAACCTAGCTACACTGTAGCATGTCATGTTTGGTACTAATTGATGCCTAATGTTGTTTAGTTTCATATGATACTGATATCTTCACTAGCTAGCTTTAAAACAGAGCCCACAGAGCTCTTAAAAGACAGTAATCTCGGCAAATAAACATTTTATAGGCTCTTCGCGCCACTGTTAACTATTAAAAACACTCAGCCGAACAAATGTATTTGAATTCATCAACATAACGTTATCTTTAACGTTAACTAACTTAAGTTACACGTGACGTGGTAACTTTAGCTAACGTCAATGCCACCACAAAATGCATTTAGAAATGATAGTTTGCATTTATTAGCCAGTTAGCTAGCGACCTGTGATAGCATTACTCACCCACGAGTAACGACCAGCGGGCGGTTAACGTAACCTAACCTAACGTTAACGTTATAGTTTGAATGAAGAATGCTAATGACTTATTTTAAGTCAAAGACTTATTTTACATCTTGTGAAAAGGGCATTATACCACCCCTTTAAACAAAGTTTATTGTTTTTACCTTACCAGTATCACTCGCAGTTCTTCTGTGTCGCAGCCTGGCTCTGGAGGGGTCTGTTGAAGTGTACCGTCACGGCCGCCGCTCACTTGTGTGTGTTCTTCAGGTCACAGACAGTTCAACTCAGGGTTTCCGCGGAGTCATAAAAAGTCATAAAACGTCTTAAATTTAATAAGAATTTTAGGCCATAAAAAGTCATAAAAACGTCCGGATTTTCCATACAAGGTCATAAATTTCATTTAGCCACGTCTTAAATTGATATGCTTGTTCATTCGTTGGTTCTACCATTGCCTTTTCCCCCTGAAAATGCGCTGGCGGCATAATGTTAAATGCGCGGCGCCAAAAGCGGAACGCTCATTTGAAACGCACGCCACACGGACCAATTTACCCGCTCGACTCCAAGTCCAAACGGCAGCGCAGCGCGAGCTCAGTACAACTGACGCGTTTACTCCGATCGGTCTCGGTCACAAGATCCAGTGAGAAGTGCTTGAATTCAGTGAAGAACACACTGTCTCAGTGATTTAAACCAGTTTAACCCCTTAAACCCTAAGCGTCCCGCCGGCGGGACGGCACCCCATGAAAAAAATTCATAATCAAATTACTAAGCAACCACTGAATGATATGATACAAAATAGGTATCATTTTAAAGCTTAGAATCTCAGCTTTTCAATGCACCTATACATTTTATTCAACTCCTAAAAGGTGCTGAGTTATTCCTTTAGAACGGATTATACCGCCAGAGGGCGCCCCCTAGCTATGGAAAAAATTAATTGTCATATTTTTCAAAACTACTGCATTGATCAACACAAAATAGGCATCATTTGAAAGCTTAGAGTCTAAACTTTACAATGAATGTAGCCATTATGATTATCTCCAAAGTAGTGCTGAGTTATTTGCTGATAAAATGATTATTTTTTAATACATAATTTATGAGGAAGAGGAAATTATTATGTACTGCAATGTGTCAAAAACATCATACTGCTCAGATAGTCATGTGTCATATGTCATTTGAAAGGTCTCAATGAGTAGAATACAACAAGCATAATTGTTTCAGGCTTTTACTAAACTTGAGCAAGGTTTTTGTAAAATAAGCCCCTCAAGAGACCCATGGGTATATGGATGCTGAATTTTAGACACATTTCCGCTTGTAACTTCATGAAACATGCTCCGATTGTGAAAAATGACACATCATTATTTACAGCAGATGCTTACAATTAAAATGAGTCCAAACTCAACGTAATCCATCACTCAGAACTAAAGATATTCCTCATGGAGTTCTAATTCACAAAAAATACACAAACGCACGTAGCCAAGCGAGGTAGCTTAGACTTGGCCTTTTTACTCGTATCTTCATGAAACATACATCGATCATGAAAAATGACACATCGTTATTTACAGCAGGAGCTCATGATTAAGACGAGCCCAAACTCATCAGTCAGATCTAAAGATATTCTTCATGGCGTTCTAACACAGAAAATACCAAAGACGTACCTAGCCAAATATATACTCATGAAGCACTCGCGTTTGGTTTTTACTTATAACTTCACGAAGCATGCACATATCGTAGAAAAATGCACATCATTATTTTCAGCAGACTCTCACGATTAAAAAGAGCCCAAACTCAGCATAATCCATCACTCATATCTAAAGTTATGCCTCGTGGAGTTGTAACACAAATGCGCACATAGATCTTTATTATAGATGTAGCACTTATGTCGCGTTCTAACTCATAACTCAATGACGCATGCATCAATTGTGGAAAATGGCACATCATTATTTACAGCAGAATACGATTAAAAAGAGCCCAAACACACCATAATCCATCACTCAGGTTTAAAGATATTCCTTATAGCGTTCTGACACAAAAAAATACCAGAGGCGCACCTATGAAGTAGCAATAGCAGTGATGCTATGTTGTTTTGATGTGACGTTTCAGCTCATAACTCAATGAAACTTGCATAGATTGTGAAAAATCGAACATCTTTATTGACAACAGATTCTCACGATTACAAAGAGCCCACACACAACAGAATCCATTGCTTTGATCACGAGATATTCCTCACGAAGTAATGCATACTTGGATAAAAAAACAAGTCTCTCATCCTTCCTGGGTGCAAAATGTTTTCCAATTTTCCCGGAACCGTCCGTGCTGTTTTTCAAACGTGGAATAACACAAAATATGTATCATTTTAAAGCTTAGAATCTCAGCTTTTTAAAGAATCTAACCACTTCGATCAACTCTGAACGAGTGCTGACTAGTCTCTCTAAACCGGAGTGTACCGCCCGTGTGCGCCACCCATGGCGCCCCCTAGCTGCGAAAATATTCATTATCATATTTTTCAAAAATATTGCCTTGATTCAAACAAAATTGGTGTCATTTGAAACCTTAGAGTCTGAACTTTACAGTGAATGTAGCCTATTTGAAAAACTCCAAAGTATTGCTGAGTTATTTGCTGTTAAAGATATAAAAAAAATTCATAATCTATAAAATACTTTTTTGTACTATGTACTGCAATGTGTCAAAAACATCATACATCTCACGAAACATTCAAAAATCGTTGAAAATGGCACTTCATTTTTTACAGCATATTCATACAATTAAAATGAGCCCAAAATTAACTTTATCTATTGCTTTTATGACAAGATATTCTTCATGGTGAAACACTATAAAAAATGCCCATGAGGGGGCGTCAAGGTCTCAACAAAAATGGCTATCTTGGTTCCAAAGGCTGTAACGTTTGATTACTTTATCCAATCACCACAAAATTTTATCCAGATGCAGCTCATATGTAGAGGGACTTCCCCAAAAAAGAAATTTCCTCCTACCTTATTTCCTTCCTGAGTTATTCGATGTCAAATAAGAAAGATATGCATTATCATTATAAAAATTATATTTATTTTTTGTCTTTTATCAGCAGTTTCTCGGCAGAAGAATGTCTAAATGTAATTTAATTTATATTTTCAAAAAATGTGAAAAGTGTTCTTTCAAACAATACCTACCTTTTGACTCTCCTTGCTATAGTTTTGAAGTTATGAGTCTTTAGTTTTGTGTATGTCACTCAGAAAACTCTTTTTTTTTTTATTGCTTTCCAAATGTGTGAGGACTAAACAAAAAGGCTACCTTTGTTCCAAATGCTGTAACTTTTGAGTACTTTATGCGATCACCACAAAATTTGATTCAGATGCAGCTCACATTTAGGGGTACTTCCCCAAAAAAGAAAATTTGTGCTACCATATTTCCTCCCCGAGTTATTGCATGTCAAACAAGAGAGATATGCAAAATCATAATAAAAATTCTGTTTTTTTTTTTTTTTGTATTTATCAGCAGTTTCTCGGCAGGAGAATATCCAAATGTAATGTAATTTATATTTTCAAAAAATTTGAAAAGAGTTCTATCAAACGATACCAACCTTTTGACTCTCCTTGTTATAGTTTTGAAGTTATGAGTCTTTACTTTTTTGTGTGTCACTCAGACAAAAAAACTCCAAAAATGGCTCAGGGTTTAAGGGGTTAAAGTGAGAAGTGCTTGAATTCAGCGAAGAACACACTGTCTCGGTGATTTAAACCAGTTTAAAGGCAGATGAAGCAGCGCTGACAAACAGGAGAAACACTGTGCGCAACGATACAGTCAGAAGGCTTTTCCGTCTACAATCTCCCATCATTTATCATGGATTTACTGTAACATTAGCCTAGTTATATTAACTGTACCATGTGGGATATACATATTGAATTTTATTATATTATTAGTGCTGATAATGTATTAAAGGACTAATGGAATATTTACAGTATTTAATGTATTTAGGCTACTGTTTTTCATACATTTCCTGAAGATTCGTGCCATCAAAGTTAGGCAACACAAACCTGTTTCAAGACTTGACCCCTATTAGCACATGCAGAAACTAAGTAATTATTTTCCCAATAAAGATATTTATTTTGTTAAGGACAAATGACAAATGTTTGAATGTCCTACCTCAGATTTGTGAAATGTTCACCTGTTTTAGCAAGTGTTTGTCATTATATTTTCTGACAATAAAGAGTAAAGTTAGTTTAAAACCACAATTAACGCTCTGGTTTCTACAACTTTCACTTAGAAGCAACAGTCTGCCTTTAAACTTGAAAGAAATAAAGATTTGACATTTATCGTGATAATTATCGATATTGACTAATATAAAACAATTATCGTGATAATTGCCTTTGGCCATATTGCCCAGCCCTAACTGAAATCTCCCGGTCTATCACAATGGGAAAGTGTACATTTAACGAGCCATGGCTCAAAGATGGTGTGTTTAGTAGTTGGCTCAAGCCCGTTGCAAATAATCAGTATCAAGCATATTGCACACTGGGTAAGAAGGCGTTGGAGCTGTCTTTAGGCATTTAAATAATACATCTTGTTACTTTCAATGAAAGTCAATAATAAATAAAAAAAACTTTTGAAAGGAATTTTAATGAATTTTTCGTAATTCGTGTAGGTCATAAATTTCAATCATAATGGTCATAAAAAGGTCTTAAAAAGTCTTAAATTTGACTGACCAAACCCAGCAGAAACCCTGTCAACTGTGACGGACGTTTTTTTTTTTATCCTCAGGTCAGGTCAGAGAGCGGGATCTCCAACTCAATGTGCAAATCATGCTTAATCTAATAAAAATGCTCTGATCAAATGAATAAATTCAGTTTAATGTCCCGCTGCCAATTTATATTGTATCCATGTAAAAAAATGGATTCAACCATAAATATAAACTAAAACGTTTACTTTAAATGAAAAACCGAATAATTTTAAGCACCGCAGGAACTAGGAACGATTTTAGTTCTAGGAACTCTTTTGGAGGAACTAATTTAGCTGCCACTCCTCATGGTCTTCATTACAGATTTAATTCAGTGTCTTTTTTTTCTTTAAAAAATACTGTTTTAGATTCAATGGTCAAAAGTTGTAATTAATAAAATGCATTTGATTTGTTTTTTTAAACAAACAAAATTACATTACAACAAAAACAACAATTATTAAAAATGTTTAATTTACTAAATTCATTAACGTATTGTGTTTAGCAATAATATCGGTCTTATTTTACTGGCAGACGTGATGGTGGAGTATATATTATTCTACATATAATCGTATACAAGATATTTGAGCAACATTTAATGTCATTTTAATTAGGGCTGCACGATTCATCACAATTTCCATGTAATCGCACTTAAAGGATTAGTTCACTTTCAAAAAATGTTTTGCTGATAATTTACTCACCCCGATGTCAACCAAGATATCCATGTCTTTCTCTTTTCAGTTGAAAAGAAATTTAGGTTTTTGAGGAAAACATTCCAGGATTTTTCTACACAGAATTGACTTCAAAGGCAACCAAATATTCCAATGTTCAAAGAAGGTTCAAATGTCCGTCTCAATGCAGCTTCAAATGCTCTGTTCCAATTCCAGTCGAGAAAAAAGGGTCTTATCCCATATCATGAGCTGACAGATTATATACATAAAGCATAGACAAGTTATTTTAAAGGTACAGAAATGGAACTTTCATATCTACCCTAAAATTTTGTACCTTTTATAACTTGTATTGGGTACATAATTGTACCTAAGGCATTGTGGACCTTTAAAGGTACAGTTTAGAGGTCTTCATGGAGGACCCAGGAACCGACCTGGGACCCGTACGGGTTGAGGGTCTATATTTTAAATGGTCAGCCTGGTCCGAGTTGGGTCCCAATGTATTACTTCAGGTTCTGGGTTTGTTTAACATTAGCCCCTTTCACACAGAGATTCCGGAAAATACACGGATAAAGTGAGCCGGGATTTGACCCGGGTTCATTTGATTTTGGTTCATTCACACTGCCAGTGATTTTCCGGAATCAGAGAGCGCGTTCACACACAACCCGTGTATGTCCCGGAAAGACACGTGACATCGATGTGACTTGTAATGTCTCAGCAGCGTCTTCAGTTTGCTTATGAGCTGCGATTTCTCTCTCGAGAAACCACGCTTGTGCATTTATTTCTCTGATTCGATCATAAAATTGCGCATTTCATACCGTTTCACAGCTGGCGAACCATCCCGCGCTTCAGCGTCATCACTGCGACACGGCATTATTACGGCTTTTGTTCACACAGCGCGCGTCCCGGGACTGAACACGGCAATGTTACTAGGTCCCCAACCCGGCATCGATCCCGGCATTAAACCCGGGTCGTGTTTGCGTTCACACAGAAGGCGTTCCGGCAATTTGCCGGCAATTTCCCGGGTTCAATGCGCTGTGTGAAAGGGGCTAATGTGTGTAATATCCGAGTCGATCGGAGAACACCCTGCTGTGATCAGAGTCAGTCAGCGTTGTGCGTGTGTTTTAACACAATGATTTTACCAATTGACAATTGGCTCTTTTATTTTGAAGGCGGGACTTAATCCGCCATACCGCACATTGCACTTTCTTTCACCCATTTTTAGAATAATATTGTAAATTAACTGTATTGTTATATCTAAAATTTTTGGGCAGACTCTGGTCCGAGAGCACAGAGATGATAGCAAATGCTAACGTCACCGTCCATGGCACTGAACGAGCAATCACTAATGTAACGTGATTCTGACAGTGTAGACTCCCTTTAGGGAGAAATAATAATAAAAAGAAAACCAACAGATGCAGTTGGGGGTAAACAGTCTAATCTTATTTTGTGAGTTTGACTCGAGATACCAAAAAATGCAAAACTGAAAAGTCGCATTTGTCAGTCGTCAACGTGACCGCAAGTGGACTTTAGAAGCTGGAATATTGAGTGGATTAAGCAAGCTCTTTCAATTGGCAAGGGAGGAATAACATAAATAGAACTTTCTTGGCTAGGAGGCTTGTATGATCACAGTCAGGTACAAGGGAGAAGGCTACTAACATTAGGTAAGCCAAAAAGTTTTATCTTTGCAACTTGTTAATAGCAATTTGATGTGGAAGATGTTCCGATTGGGTCCAGTTGGGTCTGTGACTTCCCGACCAGGTTCTGGTCCAACTTTCAAATAATAGACGAGTCTGAGTCGGTTCCGGTGTAACACATTTACAGGTCTCTTTGGGTTCGGTACAAATATTTGGACTTGTGAAGACCTCTAGTACAATTATATGTTTTGTTCCCCTAGGAACAAAATTTTGCCTGCACTGTACCTGTGTTTCTGACAGTGTAGACTCCCTTTAGGGAGAAATAATAATAAAAAGAAAACCAACAGATACAGTTGGGGGTACAGCACTGTTTTTGCTTAGCCCCTTATAAACACAAAACAATCGACATTAATATCCAGGGAAAACAATTGGACCTAGGGGTTCTCAAATTTGTCCTCTAGGACACATAGCTCTGCTTATTTTGTGTGTATCACTTGTTTGACAATTCAAGTGTTGCAGTCTCTACTAATGAGCTGATGAGTGAGAAATAAAAAATGTGCAGTGCTTGGGATCCTCCTGGAGAGGCTTGAGCTGCACTGAATTAGACTTTTTTTTTTTCTTTTTTTTTTCGGGGAGGTAAGGGGCTTCTCCAAAATGGGAAAATTGGGTGCTGCCCCAAAAAAACATTGAGAATAATTGGTCTGAATGTTTTGATGTCTGCTGCTTTGTGGCATTAACATGTGCTTAAAATTGTATTTATCTTTTTTTTTTCCCACCTTAGACCTGATGCCACTGAAAGAGGAGAGTCAAGAATTGAGTGATGTAAAGGAAGAGAAATGTCATGATTTTATAACTGGAGACAATTTTTTTAGTTGCTCCCAGACTGAAATGACGTCCTCACTAAAAAGAGTTCAAAAGACTGGAACTAGAAGTAATTTCACCTGCCCTCAGTGTGGAAAGAGTTTCAGTCATCATGGAAACCTTAAAGTCCACATGAGAATACACAATGGAGAGAAGCCTTTCACCTGCCAACAGTGTGGAAAAGGTTTCACTGAAAAAGGAAACCTTAAAAAACACATGCAAATTCACACTGGAGAGAAGCCTTACACATGCCCTCAGTGTGAAAAGAGTTTCACTGGAAAAGGAAGTCTTAAAATCCACATGAGAGTTCACTCTGGAGAGAGTCCTTACACCTGCCAACAGTGTGGAAAGAGTTTTACACATAAAACAACAATTAAAGTCCACATGAGAATTCACACTGGAGAGAAGCCTTACGTATGCTCTCAGTGTGGAAAGAGTTTTACACATCAAGGATCCCTTAATGACCACATGAGAATTCACACTGGAGAGAAGCCTTTTGCATGTGATCACTGTGGAAAGAGGTTCAGACGTAAAGTAAACCTTGATTGCCACATGAGGATTCACTCAAGAGAGGATTGTTTTATATGTCATCAATGTGGAAAGAGTTTCACAGACAGCAATCACCTTAAGATGCATGTAATAACTCACGTTGGAGAGAAGCCTTGTGTCATGTGTCATCACTGTGGAAAGACTTGCTCAAGCAAAGCAATCCTCAAGGTTCACATGAGAGTTCACACTGGAGAAAAGCCTTTCACCTGCCCTCAGTGTGGAATGAGTTTCACAGTTGAAGGAAACCTAAAGACTCACATGAGAGTTCACACAGGAGAGAAGCCTTTCACTTGCCCTCTGTGTGGAAAGAGTTTTACAGTTAAAGCAAACCTAAAGACTCACATGAGGCTTCACACTGGAGAGAAGCCTTTCACATGTCTTCAGTGTGAGAAGAGTTTCACTTATCACACAGAGCTGAAACGTCACTTGCAAAATCATACTTTTTAAATTGCAGTGTTGCTCAGTGTGACGAGATTGGGGAAAAAAATAGAACAATTTAAAAAAATCACCTGCAGATTCAATCTAGAGGGATTCCACTTGTAATAATATTGTGTAAATATTTTGTCATCACACTTACAAATAACAAGTCAGTCAGGTGAGACCTTATTTGTTTTTTTTTTGTGTGTGAATAGTTTGTTTACTTGGCTCTGCAACTTTAAATGCCAGAAAATATGTATCTGATATTTATTTATATTGAATGGTGGCATACACTTCCATCTTGCTGTCAAATGGCACAATGTAATGAAAAGTATAAATAAAATGGCATAAACTGGCATATTATTTGATTCATCTTTAGAGAATGAATGCACAAATGTTTTCAATCTGGATATGAATATGGCTACCATTGGGGCTTATCTGATGATATCTGGAAGCTCTTTCTAGCTGTGGTTTGTCTATTAACTAAACATCTATCTTTCTACATGGGCAAGAATAAGTTTGTGAACACTTTGAAAACATCTAGTTATCTTCATTTATTATTTCAAATGTGACCTGATCTTGATTTAACTCACTATTATAGACAACGACAATCTGCCTACACTAATAACACAATCATTTGTACAAATACAGTAAGTAATCATTCACAGTTCAGGGTGGAGAAAGTAAGTGAACCCTTGCTTGAATTTATTAAAGGTCCTTTTTGTAGATCCTTTTTTATGTAGCACCATTTTTGGAACATCCATCCCCACAAACTTGTTTATGTTTATCATAATTTATGTTATGCAACAGTTTCTGAAATGGCAGGAGAACATGTACATTGATCAGCCACAACATTAAAACCGCTCACAGGAAAAGTGAATAACATTGATTATACTATAATTACAATGGCTCCTGTCAAGGGGTGGGATATATTAGGCAACAAGTGAACAGTCAGTTCTTGAATTGTATTTCACCTTTTCACATTTGCATATACATACATAAGCATATTTTTTTATGCTGTCCGAGGAGGCTCTGAGCTTCTCAACACGAGCTTCTCAAACTTGTGAAGAACTATCTGCGATCGACAATGGCTACGTTTACATGCAACCAAATAATCCATAAAGCCTTCATTTAAACGCCTTAATCGATCCGATTGAGCTTGATCTGAATGAAATTTCGATCGGATTGAGAGGAGTGGTTTATTCCTTTTTCTAATCTGATCGAGAGGACATGTAAACACTTGATCGGAGTGAAAATCGAAACTGAAATGACTGCGCATGTGCAATGACATACAAATAGCGTAATGACGTATGACACCCGGACAGGGTACCCGCGGGGTCTTAAAAGCATTGAAAAAGTCTTAAATTTGATAATCTCAAATTAAGGCCTTAAAAGCCTTGAATTTGGTATACAAAAAGTCTTGGATTTTGTTACAAAGGTCTTTTTTTTTTTTTTTGCCTTTTCTATGATAAAATTCATACCGTAACAAAATTAACTGTTGTAGACTAATTAAAAATTAGTCGCGTAACGTTGAGTGCACCTCGCGCTTCACGTCATAGAAGAACGCGCGAAAGCGTGCGCACCCGTTACTATGGTTACTAATCAGAGCTTTTCTGTTAAAAGAACATGTTTTCTACCCCGTCTTTTCAGTAGTATCTGGCCACAGCCATCCACACGCGCTCTCTCTACATTGTTGAAGCAGCGCGGATGATCTGAAAACACAGACAAGCTGGAGTTCAGCGATCTTCATTTGAGAAGATCTGTCATGAGCCGCTTGCGCTGTTTGTGCGACTAAATCTGCGATCAAAATGCAGGCTGATATACAGCAGTGTTTTTAATGTTGATCATTATGCGAGCAAGAATGCAATGTTTCCCGACTATCCACACGATTTCAAATGTGACATTGATTTTATACAACAGTAAAAAAAATAAAATAAAAAAATAAAGGGGTAACATTAAGTGATGTACTACATTTTAAACAGTATTGTCAGGCTTATTGCTCTATTTTGCAACAAAATCTGTGGCTTTGACAAAGACAATGAGTTACCGCCACCTACTGGCGATTTTAATATCATATTTTTATTAATATTAAACGTTTTTTAACATTGAATATTTATTGAACATTGTTTTATTTAAAGCATTATTTATTTTTTAAAGGTATAAAGGTGAAAAATGAAATGGAAAAATCGATTAAATGGGGCAAATATTGTCCCTTAATGGAAAGATGTGACTGCAGTCGTGGAAGAGAGGGGGTACGGCACTCTAAAAAAATTGGAGAACTAAGGAAAAGGGATATGTAGAATTGCACAAGTGCTACTGCTAAAGAGTGCAATGTCAATACAGCCTGTTAGCTTAATTTTAATTTCTCATAAGCTTAATCAAATTGGCCTAGAGAGAATAATTATGACATTTTCTGTCTAAAGACTACATATAAAATAGCTACCAAAATTAAAGTAACTGCAGTTTGACTAAAAGTAATGACTAAAAGTTGACAAAAAATGCAAACACATTTCGTCAACTAACACTATGAAAGGCAGAATGACTCAAATGTGATTAAGACCGATAAGCATTTTCGTCTGAAGATGAAGAGTAAGACTAAATCAAAAATGGCTGCCAAAATTAACATTGGCCTACACACGTGCACGCTACAACGCTGCTGCGTATATATTTTATATGACTGATAATTTACATAAAATGTATTATTTAATTCAAGTAGTCTACTTGTACATAATTATTTTTTAGGGTTTAAAATGTATATAGATTTGACATTTTCCCCTCATACTTCTGTTGTAATTGGTACGAAGTTGGCATTGAATTTCATTTGAAATGGTATTAAAAAAGTCTTAAAAAGCCTTGAATTTAAGTTGGAGGATCCTAGGGGTACCCTGCCCGGAACAAGCTTTTCTTCCTATTGAATAAAGTGTCACATGAGTCAAATGAGTGTCCAGTCATTCTAAAATTCTCCTTTCACTTCTGTCACCAAATCTGTTGCAAATTAGAATACTCCAAGATAATTAATGAGTTTGAAGCAGCCAACGCAATAAAGGTCCTCTTTTAAATGGTGAGTCAATTGTATTATTTCATTACACCTGTCTTAAGTCAACAGTGTGTGATAAATTGCCATTTTTTTCCTCTTAAAAATTTGAACGAAGGGGGCGGCATATTCCTATTTTGCCCAGAGCACTGCATTGTCTTACCCTGGCCCTGTGTTACACCCCTTAATGACAAAAGTGTTCCCTGATGGCAGTGGCCTCCTTCAGCAGGATTAATGCATCCTGTTTTTAAAATAGGGAAATTAGTTTGGCTGTTATGATCAGTCACTTGCAAAATAGTAAAAACACCATGAAAAGGATCGTGATGAAATCATGAATCATGATTTTCCTGAAAAAATCGTGATATGATATTTTTGCCATATTGCCCCCCCCCCCCCCCATGGGCAGACTTCACCCAGGGGCGGGTCTACGTGGTGGCCAGGGGGGGCACCGGCCCCCCCTGAAATTCGATTGGCCACCCCAGGTGCCCCCCCTATAAGATGTCTTGTGATTGGTTCATTTTACCCGCCAATCAGTTTATAGACTCTACTGAAGTTCGCGATTCAAAAAGTGCAGCGCCAGAAAAACAACGGTCGTCGCGGACTTGAACTTTTACTTTATCAATCAAGAGTGGGGAAGTCAAGACACCAAACAAAGAGCTGCCAGTCACCACCGAAACAGAAGTTTTAGTTCCAGAAGTTTCAGCTGTTTTAGTTGAGGTCTGCCTTCCTTCTTTTTCGACTGTTTTCCTCTCTTTCTGCTACTGTTACTCCAGAGCTGCCAACTCTCACACATTCACCGTGAGACATACGCAATTTTCACACTCTCTCACGCCACATCAATTTTCTCACGCACAGAAAAATCGCGAAGCAAAGAGGACACGGAGACCGACAGACTAGACAGAGCAGGTTACTTATGATATAAAAAAAATCTAAGCTCTCATATTCTGTCAATTTTATTACGAAATTCAAACGTTTTGGCGCTTGTAACGTTAAATGTTACGTGACAGATCCCTAACCGATCATCTCTACTAGCTAATAGTAAAAAAACATGAATGAACACTGAAGATACAGTACAACTTACCGAAATGTATATTCCTCATACATAATATCGATCAATCAGTGTTTTTCATCAGTGTGAAGAGGTCAATAACATAGCTGGAGAACAATTATGTCCCATTTACCTCAGGAAAGCCATTTAATTAATATAATAGGCTATAGTACATTGGCAAGAAAAAAAAATAGCTATAGAGAGTATTAAGCTAAATATGTGTTCTATATTACATATTTATTATAATTTTACTTATATCATTAATTAAAGTTATTTTTAACCTTAAATAATAGCCTACTACCAGCTGATAGGGCTCTCTGTATGTTTACAGCATCAGGTGAGTTGTTTTTTTCTTGAGAAAAAACGCCTATCTTGTGTAGCCTACCTAATATTTATCCAAATGAGTCAATATTAAATCAAATCACAATAATTGAATTGAAATAATAAAAAAGTGTAGCTTACCAGAAATTGTACCAAAACATGTCACTAAACCTAATAAAATTCAGTTTAGTTACTAAAATGTTAGTGACAATCACAATACACTCCAAGCTAAACTAAAAAGTTGGCAGCAATTATTGTTTCTAAACTAAAGACTGTTCTTTAATATATTAGCAGAGCACAATGTAATGGTTCCATATTTTATTTTTAAACTGTGGTGTTTTCATTTGAAGTGTTACAGTGCTAAAACTTTAACTCTGTGTTACTCAGCTTTTTTGTAAATTAATCTGAAAGAAATGTTGAATGAAACACTATGATGTTTTGGCCAAACCATTTGAATTATTACAGTGGGGGGATTTTTTTTATTTATTTATTTATTTATTTATTTATTTATTTATTTATTTATTTATTTATTTATTATTTGAAAGATTGTGAATAAAACTACTGTATATTGTAATGGCCAAACTACTTATTAAAAGAAAATAATTGACATCGTTTCTGCTTCTGGGATTTTAAAATTGCTCATTATTAAAATTGCTTTTATTTTATAAACTTGTTAGTTTTATGGAAACACTAAAAATAAAAAACACTGGCTCTCAAATTGAACTTAATGGATATATAGGGATAACAAAAAACTAAATGAATCAAAAATGTGCTTTATTACTACATTTGTTTACAAGTAACTTTATTCAAGTTAAAAAAATAATAAAATCAATAGGATTTACGTAATATAGGCTACTGTAGAATTTAGCTTCTTTTTTTTTTTGGTCACTGGCGGCCACCCCGTTTGGAGGCAGTGCCCCAGCATGGCCCCCCCACTGAAAATGCTTTAGACACGCCCCTGACTTCACCATTAGGCAAAGGTCGGCAATTGCCTTGGGCTCCGAGCTACCTAAGGGCCCACAAAATCCTGTATTAACTTATGGTTACGTTTTTTTTTTTTTTTTTTTTTTTTTTACTTGTTACAAATTATGTATTTCTAATTTGCTAAAATGACATCACAATGCTTGAGACAGCATGAGAAGTCTGCAGAACACATCACAAACATGGATACTTGGCGCAATCTTTCACAGAAACTATAAACAAACTCAGCTGTTGATCAGGTAAACCTAGATCTAATTGCTCTTGAAGTTAACCACTGGAAAGAGATTTTAAGAAGTCTTATTGCTATTGTAAACCATCTGGCAGAGCACAATCCTGCATTTTGTGACCACTCTGACAGATTATTTGAGTCTGTTAATGGATATTTCCTTGGACAAGTACAATTAATGGCTCAGTTTGACCCAATGATGCGAGAGCATTTGAGGAGAATTCAGTCAAATGAGCTTAGTGACACTTATTTAAGCAAGCATATTCAAAATTAACTGATTTCCCTTGTGACGAAATGTACAACTGATGCAATTGTAGAGAGAGTAAAATCAGCCAAATACTATGCAATAATCATGGACTGCACTCCAGACCTCAGTCACAATGAGCAGCTCTCAGTGGTGCTACGAATTGTTAATTGTGAGTTATCAAAGGGTGTCTCCATCCATGGAGTGTCTTTGTTGGATTTCTTAAAGGTATAGCGGAGGATCTTTCCAAATTTTAGATAAGACCCGCCCTCTCCACTTTTTGAAAAGTTTGATTGATTCACCAGAATGATTGACAATTAGGAGGACCAATAGTATAGGTTACCCACCAGGAAGTAAAACATCCTCCGCTATACCTTTAAGGCACTTGACAACAGCAGAAGGCTTATGCGCAACATTTTTCGGCCACCTAGAAACACTAATTGGATCTTTGCAACTGTCGAGGCCAGTCTTTACGATAACGGGAGCAACATGCAGGATAAAAAGCAGGTTTTCCAAAAGAGAGTGCTGGAATTATTATTGTTGGTGATGCAGCCAAATCTTCTGTGAGGTCCATCAGCTTCTTTGGGCTGTTACAGCGACTTTACACTCTTTTCAGCTCCTCAGTTCACCGTTGGACCATTCTCAAAGAACACGTCTAGAATTTTACACTTAAGGCATTGTCAACAACCAGGTGGGAGGGCAGAGTTAAACCTTTGAAGCTATTCGCTACCAGCTGCCTGAAATCATGAAGGCATTAACTGCATTCAAGGAGTACTCCGCAGAGAAATGAGATGCAGATGTTGTCTCAACAGCTGAAAGCATCTGCCAGGAGCTGCAGATATGGCCTGTTGTGGTAAGTCCATAGTGTGGTAAAATGTGTTGTTCCCCAAAGTTTCAGTCGAGACAGTGAGGGAAGAAATCAGTGCGGTGAAAGAATTCCTTCAGGAAAACAGATGCTAGGGAGACAGCAGAGAAGCTTGAGGTGGAGATGAGCTGGCCTGAGGTGCGTCGGAGAAGAAAAACTAAAGTTTGAGTATGAGGGAACAGAGCAGACTCAGTCAACTACAGTAGAGGACAGATTTTCCAACATGATATTCTTCTTCGAGCTTTATAGATTTTTCTACTCGATTGACATAATGAGAAGCACTGAGAAGGAAGGGAAGCTGGATGAATGCTGCCACAGATTAGAGCAGAGGATGGATGCCATTGATGCAGAAGACCTGAAGATTGAGGTGTAGGGTGCAGTTAGGTCCTTCCCGCCAAATGTCTCATCACCATTTGAGATGCTTGACTATATATAAAGAGAATATACTTGACATATCCAAATTTGAGTATAGCTTTCAGACTCCTTCTCACTCTCCCTGCATACATTTACAGTAGCTTCAGGTGAGAGAAGTTACTCATCACTGAAACTAATTAAAACGTACCTCAGATCAACTATGTCACAGGGCAGGAAGTCACTGGATATGGAATCAGTGATACCAAGATTTGCTGAGGCCAAAGCTCGCAAGGTCAGATTTTAGCATCGACATCTAAACTCTGCCTCCCAGCCATGCAAAATATAGCCTTGTGGCATATGGACCATGATATTATTCCATTTCTGAGAGTCCATGAAAAAGATTTATCACTGTTCTGAGAACTTTAGACACACCTATACAGAAGTAGCCCAAGATTACCTTCATTTGTTCATCAACTATTAAAGCTGAGTAAATTTATAAGAGAAACCAAGAGAATCTCAATGTACAAAAAATTCATTCAAGAGAGAGAAAGAGAAAAAGACACAGAAAGGTGAGATGAAGAGAAAGACAAAGACAAATAGAAAAGGGAGAAGAATAGAAAGACAAAGACCAAAGGGAGAAGAATAGAAAGACAGACAAAGACCGAAGGAGAAGATGAGAAAGACAGACGAAGAGACAAGGGAGATGAAGAAAAAGTCAGAAATAGAAATAATTAATTAGAATTAGAGTAAGAATAATTAGAATAATTAATCACTTATTGTCTTGTGTCAACCAGAATAATACTTTTACCGCCGCCGTTCCCGTGATGGTAAAATTGGGGATGTGTATTTGCTGTCTTTCACCGCTAAGAGGGGCTACAATAACAGACTTTGAAAAGTGTCAGTTGATTCTCTCTATTGCGTAATCTGACGTGACTCATTGAGAACTGGTAGCAGATAAATTCAAGTGAAACATTGTAGTTAAACAAATTCATCCCAATACTGAAATTCCAGTACACATTTAGAACTAGGCTATCAAATTTATGCAAAGTAGGCTAAACGTTAACATTGTGTGCCCAGTTTTTCTATAATTTAGAAAGGCTATGCATGTTAAGGTTATGTGTCTTTGTACTTTGTGTTATTATAATTTGTTAGTAGATTTATTAACTGAAACATAACAGTGAAATAAATTAAATGAAATGATCATAAAATTAAAACATTGTCAGGACTTGCTAACCGATGTTAGTTGGCAGCATTTGTGTTTTAGCATTAAGAATGAAATAGGCTTACAGTAGGTTGTTATGATTAGCAACATTTTCTTTAATAAATAATTAAATAATTAATATTATTAAATAATTAAATCATTTATTTTCACTGTCTGCGAGATAGGCGTATGATGGTCTTTTGGTGAATTTTTTGTTGGTTTGTTTATTGCACTGCTCCCCTCAGGAATAGGTTTCTGTTGCCCACCAATGTCTACAGTATGAAAAATAGGCTATATTGTTGTCGTCTCTATTATTAACTTTTGATTCTATTTTTCTGTTCTAAAAGTTTGTTCTATTCTGTTTAAAATTTACTTTTACATATTTAATTTTTGCTTTCGTTAAATGTAACCAATTCGGTTGTAGCCTTGCGTAGCTTCTGTCCCTAAGCACCAGTGGCTGATGCTGATGAATGCCCAGGATGTCCTGCAAAGGCTGGATGAGATCAAGTCCACTATCACATCACAATATGGTTGAATCTTAAAAATGTATTCTATTAAAAAAGTGGCCAGAAAACTAGCAGGACGCAGCTATGGCACCACTACCTGGGCAACCAATGTTGGCAATGAGCATGGACAGGTGATCATGTCCGTGCTCACAGCCAGTGAAAGTTTTGGTCTCGGGCCAATGATTGAAGGCCTCATCAAGAGATACAGAGTGGCTGGGGTGGCTCCTCCCGAGGTACTGTATGTGTGGCAACACTCTTCTGAGGAGGATGTTTAAAGAGTGGGAGCAAATGACCATCCGGTTAGATATATGGCACTTCATTCTGAGGTTTGCTGTGGGTTGCACCACCAACTCTCACCAGTTTTATGCCACATTTATAAGTCGCCTCAGTCACTGTATTTTCATGTGGGACCTGACGGGCCTGAAAAAGGCGAAGCGTGCAGAGCAAGAAGCTGACCATCCGAGGCTGATGTGCTGCAGTGTATCAGCCATAGCGAGCTAGCCCTACATTGCAGGAGAACCACTCGCGGGACCAAGGAGACCCTGACGCTGATTGAGAGCCATATTCAGGCCTTTGATGGAGATGCTGGTCTGACACTCTGGGAGTCCCACTAATAAACTCAGCCCAGATGAGATGAAACATGTGGCCTGCATCCAGGATCCTCTAGGTGCGCAGATCTACATGCAAACGTGCACTGTGATGAAGGGAGGGCACCGTCTGCCAACATACTGCTGTGCCAGAGGTTTCACTTCGCTTGAGTAATTTTACCTGCACCTTAACAGATTCATCCCAGTTAAATAAGTGACTTGACTGAATTATTAAAATAAGATTTGATTTAATTGTGCATTGAAATAATTATGAGAATTGCAAAAACTTTGCAATGGTCTTTTTCATTTTTACATGTACGCTGGTAAGTGACACCTTTCAGGCGAATCTTTTGGATGGACTTGCAAGGTGGAATGAGGCAACAACTGATGAGCAGCAGCCACATTCCTACAATCATCTTTTGCGGCATTCAGGTGCACACATACCATTTAACCACTGAGTTATAATTTCAATGTTTTAATATTTTAATATTTTAAAGGTGATCTTATTGGAGTGGAATACCTTTACCAGCAAACTGTTAATGTTCTGCAGGACTACAAATTGGACATTGATGAGTCAGAGACCACTGAGGTGGATTATGAGATGGATATAGAGGTGGATTAAGGTTATTCTGAACTTGAGGAGTTTCAGGACATCACTGTCCCCACCTTTGACACACAGAACGGACACCTGCTGCCTCTTCACAAGCATCAGTGTCTGCAGAATCATCTCCAACCCCTCCAGCAACCTGGATCTGTGGTCCCTCCATCACCAGTGACATCTCCTGTTTCCAGCTCCACGTCATCACGGTCTGTGGGTCCCTCCATCACCAGTGACATCTCCTGTTTCCAGCTCCACGTCATCACGGTCTGTGGTCCCTCCATCACCAGTGACATCTCCTGTTTCCAGCTCCACGTCATCACGGTCTGTGGTCCCTCCATCACCAGTAACATCTCCTGTTTCCAGCTCCACGTCATCACGGTCTGTGGGTCCCTCCATCACCAGTGACATCTCCTGTTTCCAGCTCCACGTCATCACTGTCTGTGGGTCCCTCCATCACCAGTGACATCTCCTGTTTCCAGCTCCACGTCATCACTGTCTGTGGGTCCCTCCATCACCAGTGACATCTCCTGTTTCCAGCTCCACGTCATCACTGTCTGTGGGTCCCTTCATCACCAGTGACATCTCCTGTTTCCAGCTCCACGTCATCACTGTCTGTGGTCCTCCATCACCAGTGACATCTCCTGTTTCCAGCTCCACGTCATCACTGTCTGTGGGTCCCTCCATCACCAGTGACATCTCCTGTTTCCAGCTCCACGTCATCACTGTCTGTGGGTCCCTCCATCACCAGTGACATCTCCTGTTTCCAGCTCCACGTCATCACTGTCTGTGGTCCTCCATCACCAGTGACATCTCCTGTTTCCAGCTCCACGTCATCACTGTCTGTGGGTCCCTCCATCACCAGTGACATCTCCTGTTTCCAGCTCCACGTCATCACTGTCTGTGGTCCTCCATCACCAGTGACATCTCCTGTTTCCAGCTCCACGTCATCACGGTCTGTGGTCCCTCCATCACCAGTGACATCTCCTGTTTCCAGCTCCACGTCATCACTGTCTGTGGTCCCTCCATCACCAGTGACATCTCCTGTTTCCAGCTCCACGTCATCACTGTCTGTGGGTCCCTCCATCACCAGTGACATCTCCTGTTTCCAGCTCCACGTCATCACTGTCTGTGGGTCCCTCCATCACCAGTGACATCTCCTGTTTCCAGCTCCAGGTCATCACTGTCTGTTGTCCCTCCATAACCAGTGACATCTCCTGTTTCCAGCTCCACGTCATCACTGTCTGTGGGTCCCTCCATCACCAGTGACATCTCCTGTTTCCAGCTCCACGTCATCACTGTCTGTGGTCCCTCCATCACCAGTGACATCTCCTGTTTCCAGCTCCACGTCATCACGGTCTGTGGGTCCCTCCATCACCAGTGACATCTCCTGTTTCCAGCTCCACGTCATCACTGTCTGTGGTCCTCCATCACCAGTGACATCTCCTGTTTCCAGCTCCACGTCATCACTGTCTGTGGGTCCCTCCATCACCAGTGACATCTCCTGTTTCCAGCTCCACGTCATCACTGTCTGTGGGTCCCTCCATCACCAGTGACATCTCCTGTTTCCAGCTCCACGTCATCACGGTCTGTGGGTCCCTCCATCACCAGTGACATCTCCTGTTTCCAGCTCCACGTCATCACTGTCTGTGGTCCCTCCATCACCAGTGACATCTCCTGTTTCCAGCTCCACGTCATCACTGTCTGTGGTCCCTCCATCACCAGTGACATCTCCTGTTTCCAGCTCACCGCTCACTCAATCATAGCCAGCACTCTCTCTTGGAGCACATAGCTGTGAGTTTTACCAAAGTATTCATAGAGGTTTCGGTATTTGTTGTAACACTAACTATAAATGTATATTTGTCGTATTGAAAAACATAAATACAAATTTAAACTAAATATTTACTTTTTTCATGTAGTCCCAGTGGACCAATTACCCGCAGAAACTGATCTGAAATTAACACTTCACATGATGTAAGTGCCCAGTTTCTTTTTAAATGTACATTGCTTTCATGTGAATATTTATATTCATTCCTGCTATCATTTTATCATTTTAGGACCTGATAATATTGAGAGGTATGGAGCCGTGCAGGACTTGGCAGAGTTTTTGGTTAGCCTCAGAGACAACCGTCTGGACTTGACTGGAGAAGAGTGCGTCAAGTCATCACTCTATGGCAGGCATTGGGGGAGTTTGACAAGAAGAAGACCATTTACCCACCACGTCACCAAACCACCCTAAAACAGGGATGATTCAGGGCCACTAAGAAGATTGTGGCACCAGGTGTGGAGAGCACCAAAAGGTATGTTAAATTTAGCAAACACAGGGCCTTGATTGTCTAAAAAGTTTAGACAATAAAACAAACAAGACAACATAACTATGCACAAATATTAAAAATTAATACACAGAGCAAAACAGACAGAATAGAAAATGGAAAATAAAACAATAAAAATAACAGAGTAAGGTTCACACATTGAAAACAATCTTGCAATAGTAATATGTATTCTGCTGTAATTTGCAGGTGTTTTGTCGGGGCTCTTTGTCCTGCACAGTGGCCTGACTGCAACCAAGTGGTGGAGGCCATCTTCACAAGGGCTCTGTGCTCTCTACCCCAATGTGGTGCACTGTGACTGAGTGAGGGTGTCACGCTTCACAATGGTAGCACGTGCTTACAAGCAGATCCAAGAGTGCATCCTTACAAATGCTAAGGTGATGAGCGAGACCACCATCCAGCTCCCAGAAGTGAATGCTGCAACAGTCACACAATGGTGAGTGAATTAGCATTGTTACCGCTAAGCTAGTGCTGGGCGGTTTGACCAAAAATCCACATCACGGTTTTTTTCTAAATTAAACCGGTTTCACAGTAAATGACGGTGTTTTTTTTTTTTTTTCAAGCATGATGGGTGTTAACCACATTTTCTACTGAGTGAGAGAGGAAATACTGCAGTAGATTAACTTATAATGCCCTATTTTATTGTCATGAGTGAATGAAAAAATCCACACTAATATTAATAATACAGGTTTGCAAGGCTGTTTACAAAGAGGTGCCAGCAGGACGCGCTTTAGGAGCGGCAGAAATAATGGTTTCCCCGGTAACGGCTGTACACAAAGCAGCAACGCTGCTTTATCAGGAAAGATAAAGAAAGATTCAATCGTAATAACAAAGAAACCTTTCTAAAGACCGTCAGTTCACTTCAGATATGTTCATACAATATAAAAACACGCGCGCCGCGAGAAAAAAAAAAAACACTCTCACCCCCACACGGCTGCGACACGGCTACCGGAGCTGATCGCGCCTATTCTAGTCAATGCTTGTGTTTCAGATCGAAGCTTCCCAAAAGCAGCTCTCCGCGCTGCTTCGCTAAATATAGGCGCCTAGTCTATTTTGACGCACGCGTGTGGAGGACGGAATAAAACCTTGTCGCAGACGTGTGTTCTGTGTTGTAAATGAGGTGCGAGTGTCGCGCAACGCCGCGTTCCGATTAAAGCGACATACACCGGTATTGCGGTTTATTAAAAATTCATATCGTAACAAAAATAAACACCGGTATTCTGTTTGAACCGGTAAACCGCCCAGCACTACGCTAAGCCTAAATTTAAAGCAGCTGAGGGCTACCCTGAGGATTCAAGTAATTGACTTAATGTAACCGTAGCTGCTTTGACGGGTCTAGAAACAAATGAACAACTCCAACTTCTGCTTTCTTCTCCCTTATAAAAAGATATTTATTGCCCACGCCATGGTCTTCAACAGACTGCAAGAATCCATAATTGGCACATCGTTCCACCTCCATAAACAGCTTTCCAACACACATACAAACAAACAGCTACAGTACCAACAGCGGCCGCAGTGGCGGTCAAAAACTAGTTGGCTTTTCCTCTGGAAACTCCTGTGTCTAATTGCACCTGCCCAACATAAGTAGATGAGCACCCAAATTGACATGACAGCACCCTGGTTCCACCTACTGGCTAAACCTTGGTACAAACATTGAAATGGCTTTTACAATCTTGCTTCATATAGTATCTGTTTTGTGCATCGTTTCCATTGTTCAGTTTTGCATTTCAAAACTCAAGGGGAGATCGCAAACTCAGGCCATCTCCCAGGCTCCACCATCAAATCAAGGACTTCCTGTCATTGCACCAGCACTACCCGTCTCTCTCCCTTTCATTGTACTATCTGTGCAGCTTTCTACAGTGCCTTGTCCCTCACAGGTGATGTTCTTCAACCTCTCATTACCTTCAGCTATGCCACCATCAGCTCAGACACAGACATCCAGTCAAGCTGTTCCTTACTCCACTCAGACATACAGAAAGAGAAAACAAGGGAGGGAGCCAGAGATGGGACCAAGTCACACATGTGCAAGTCTCAAGTAAGTCTCAAGTCTTAACCTTCAAGTCTCAAGTAAGTCCCAAGTATTTTTTTCTTGGGCAAGTCAAGTCAAGTCAAGTCACAGGCTATGTCAAGTCAAGTCAAGTCAAGTCCTGTAGTAGGTCAAGTCAAGTCCAAGTCAAGTCACATTATTATTGTAATTTTACCTGCAGAATCTGATCTTAATAAAGTGTAAAGACCAGATATGGGTAACTGTCAATAAATTACAATAATTTGGAGTTGCATTGTAAATACTCATGTTCAGTAAAATACATCATGGAATCAAACAAAATTGTTACTTCATAAAATTATTTATTTTTCACTTCTGCCAACAGTGTTTAAAATGTAACAAAGTTTAATGTTGTATGTAAACTGTGTTTACAATAAGTGTATTGTGATTGTCAAAACATTTTAGTAACTAAACTGAATTGTATTCGGTTTAGTGACAACATGTTACAATGTTTACATGGTACAATTTCTGGTAAGCTACGCTTTTTTATTATTTCAATTCAATTATTGTAATCTGATTTAATATTGACTCATTTGGATAAATATTAGGTAGGCTACACAAGATAGGCATTAATTTTTCTCAAGAAAAAAACAACTCACCTAATGCTGTAAATATACAGAGAGAGATAATGCGTTTTTTATTATAATAACAACTTTATTTAATGATAAGTAAAAATATAATAAATATGTAATAGTACACATATTTAGCAAAATACTTTTTTCTAGCCAACTAACGTGCTATAGCCATATTATGGTCATCAAATGGCTTTCCTGGGGTAAATGTTATGTGACATAATTGTTCTCCAGCTGTTTTATTAAACCATTTGTTTGATTGATTGGTCGATATTATGTATGAGGAATATACATTTCGGTAAGTTGTAGGCCTACTGTATCTTTCAACATTGTTCATTCGTGTTTATTTTTAGAGATGATCGGTTCACCTGCCGCTAGGGATCTGTCGCGTCACATTTACAAGCGCCAAAACGGTATTTATTGTTTGAATTTCGTAATAAAAGTGACATAATCTGAGAGCTGAGATTTTTTTTATATCATATGTAACCTCCTCTTGCGTCGCGATTTTTCTGTGCGTGAGAAAATGAACGTGTGGCGACGTGAGAGCATGTGAAAAGTGTCGCGTGTGTCTCACGGTGAATGCGTGAGTTGGCAGCTCTGTCTGGCTATCCGCGATGTTAATGTTGCATGTCTTGCAAAGCGCTGTTCATCTTTTGCCATCTTGTGAATAATTCTTGAAGCCGAAAGCGATGACCCTCGGAGTCAGTACCCCTCCGGCTGACATGTTGATGTGATATCTGATCTGAGTGGGCGTGGTGTGCGAGGTACGAGAGGGCGCGACTGATGATAGTGTCGTGATCCAGTCATGACAACGCTATTCTCAGCCTGCGCTCCAGCTGGGTAATCAACTTTATTTTTTAAAATAATTTATATATTTTATATTCAAACTTGAAAACATGATGTGATTAACACTCAAGTCATTCAAGTCATCGTGTCTCAAGTCAAGTCAAGTCCCGAGTCTTTAACTTCCAAGTCCGAGTCAAGTCTCAAGTATTTTATTTTTTGTCAAGTCAAGTCACAAGTCATAAAAATAGCGACTCGAGTCGACTCGAGTCCAAGTCACCAAGTCACAAGTCCCCATGTCTGGAGGGAGCACACTGAAAATGTCACAAGAAAATATGTAAGACAGACATCATTCTTTGCAGAAAGTGTAACAAAGAGAGAACGCCGCCATCACATCTTCAGTACTTTGGCAACTGGTACTGCTAAGAGTCTGAGACTCAATCATATGGTGAATGGAGGGCTGTGCTAGAGGAATGAGGTTATAGGGAGAAAAAAGTAAATGCCAGGAAATGACAACCCTCCAGCTTCTTAAAATTGCTCTTTCAGCACATGCTATGTGTATTTTTTTATTTGGTTAATCTTTGGATTATAGAGTCATTAAAAGTCCCCAACAATAACAGCGGTCTAAAATATATAATAACTATGATAAGATGATGCATCTTGGTTCTTTTTTAAACATGTTTTTTTCTTCACTGCTTGTTTCCTCTGCTGCATGCGTCTGTTGGGAAAATATTTCAGGTATAAATGTAATTATGTATATATGTAATGGTAAGTTTACCTTGTTATTTATGTGAGTTTTCTGAGGTTTTTTTTTTTTTTTTTTTTTTTTAAATAGTACTGATGTTCACTGGGTTAATTTTTATATTTATATATCTATATAAATATATGTGTGTATTATGTAAAAAAAAACAAAAAAAACACACATCTTGAGATTGAGGCACAGGCTTTATTCATGAGACTAAAACTATTCAAGTGTACATAGTTTATTTAGAATTATCATTCCATGCTTTATCTGCCATGAGATGAAGAGATGAAGTGAAGTTTAAGCTGCTGTTTAAAAAACCCTCTGTCCAGTAAAGTGTGCGTGCTTTGGGTTTCTTCAAGCGTTTTGGAGACGTTGCTGCAGTATTTAGTCTGTCTCAGTTTTTTTTGGTTTCTTCGTGTAAGAACACCTCTGAATTAAACTAATCCTGAAACATTTAAGCTGCTCAGGATCTGTCTTAAAGTAGTCTCTGACTCTAAAATAGTCAACTAGTTTTTGATATGGCTCTTTTGGGAAGAATGTATCAATCAAAAAATTAAGAAAAAAGAAAAAAGTTTCATAACTACTGATAAACAGGACTTCTGCACTCAAACATGACACATACTGTGCACATACACACATACTGTGCTTTTTAGAATCTTGCATATTAGATGTGCTTGTTCACATTATTTTCAGCACGATTAACATGTTTTTAAATATGTATTTCACAAAGACTCAAATATGAATACCTCTTAAATATGTTGTATTGCTTGTATGCGTTTCTGTACATTTCGATGCACTTATATGATTTTAGACAGCAAAGTGTGAACAGAACTTTTATTTTGGTGTGGCTATATGACGTCATAAAGCTGCGCTGCGCTCCCACATATGTTGTGATTCGGCTGAAGACAGGTTTGTGTTTTTAAGCGATGCAAATGTTCTGTCTATTTTAGATCTTTAACAAGCGATGTTAAATTAATTAACTGCTATTAAATATACCATTGTAATACTTAATCTAACATTAATAAAGGTTATTTTGTTAATAAAGCACATCCACAGATGAGTAACAGAAAAGGTACGTCTCATTTCGCGCCCTATATCATGAATCAGTTTATCATACACACGTAATTCGGTCACTGGCAAGTAGTGATGGAGAAACAAATATTTGAAACTCCGAGTCAATTGAGCCAATTACTTCGCAAAATGATTCATTGATTCGAATCGCCGCTCGCTGACGTCACATGCTGGTCAAAACACTGTAAATGTAACGAGAACACAAACCTGTTAACAAACTGCAAATGTTTTCTTGAAAGTGTAATATTAAATGTATATACAAATGATACCAACTATAAATCATAAAAACCTAAATATAAAAATATAATAATTTGGATATTTTCGTATTAATTTGTTTTTTATTGGATTTTTGGCTTGTCAGGTGATTTAGACCATTAACTCTGACTGACTCTTACCAGTGCACCAAACTACTGAAATAGAGCAGATTGAGACACACACAGAGATTTAGTGTGTATTTACTTTTCTTTATGTTAATTATTCTCATCTTAATCATGACAGAGCATCCAAACACAGAAAAACTCGGAGATCCTCGTGACACACTATTATAAAGATGGCATTTATTAAAGAGGAGAGTGAAGACATGAAGATTGAAGAAACATTTAGAGTGAAACAAGAAGATACTGAGGAAAAAACAGGTTGGTTTCATTCTCAAAGCATTTAATCCATATTAAAATGTCTAGCTCTACAGAAATTAATCAGATGAGTGTCCTAATTAAAGTGGTTTTATTTGACATGGAGCGGGTCGCCTCGAGTGGACAGATATGTTGAGTACATGTGTGCCCTGTATGCATGTCACGTGAGAAGATCCTACTTCCACATTGGCCGTTTAATATTACAACGTCACACATTTAATTAGGAAAAAGAATACAGAAGTAGCCTAAACAAAACAATAATTTTGAGTAACATTAAACCCAAATGTCGCAAAGCATCGCAAGTTGATCTAGGATGAGTGAATTTTTCACATTAAGATATTCTTCACATTAAGACCCACAACGAATATGAGGAACAAACTCTTGATGGATCTTTAGTAACAAGTGGATTTTAACACCAGAGGAAAGAAAAAGAAGATTAGAAACATTAGTGACATTTCAGTCCAGGTATAGCATGTTTTATCTATGTATTAAAGAAATAGTCTTTCTTCACCTGCAGTGAAGCTCCTGTTTCTCTGCTCCTTGTCTGATGCTCCTGTGGGTGAAATATCGAGTCCCCACATATGTTTAAAGCTGCAGACTCTTTCCACTGGTAATCTATCATTTAAAATGTCACATTGTTCGCAAAGACTCAAAATAACAATTGAGTAATATGTTGTCAATTAGTTTTACTACATTTACACAGCAGTTACAATTGCATAAATGTTGAGAGTTTAATGTTGAAATTAACTTTTTATCGGAATCGGAATGCCAAATCCTGACAGGAGGAGCTGGGGATACATGCAGGTATTCTTAAAATATAAGTACAATGTAAAAACGTGTATGTACACAATAAGTCCATTGTATCAAATTATTAATTTCAATGTTAGTACATAGTTAAAGCCACTTAATATAAAGTGGGACCGAAGATTTTTTCTGGTTCTGATGCCAAAGATGGTTCTTGTGGTACCTCATCCACTGGGATGTCAGGTGTCACATTTAAAGACTCTGGGGTTCAGGTTCAGTATATTGTTTATATTGTTCAGTATATTGTTTATGGTCCTTCTCCGTTGTGCCCTCATCCATATAAAACTCCTTTTTTCTTGATCCTTTAGGCCAAGTTCAACAATTGGCAGATGTTCTTTTTTGCCACTGAGTTTTCTTCTTTGGTAACTAAAAACAAAAAGAAAACTATACCACTACTACTACTACTACTAATAATAATAATAATATAAGATTGGCAGGTGTTCCTCTTAATCACTCAGTTTTCTTTAGTTACTAAATGCAAAATAGAGCCGATCGTATGCATTGTAACAGTGTTAGTATTATATAGTATTATAATAATAGTAATCATAATAATAATTAACCCTCTGATGGTCTTCGGTCACTTCTGACCGAATAATTTTTCTGTTTTGAATTTTTAAAAATCACAGCTTCATCGGAAGGTTATGATACTTGGTGACTTTTCTGGGATTAGGTATGTGAATACAAAAAAAAATTGAGGTCATGATCCGAGCATGCTAAGTGGCCGTAAAAAAAATAGTCCCTTTCGTGGTCTTCGGTCAAAAATGACCGACCCATAGGAAATGAATGGGAAATTTACAAAAACACAAAAATTCTCAGAATTTTCAGAAAAATTCTCAGAATTTTTGTCTGTACAATCTACCCTCAGATTCCAGATTTTCAAATAGTTGTATCTCGGCCAAATATTGTCCTATCCTAACAAACCATACATCAATGGAAAGATTATGTATTCAGCTTCCATATGATGTATAGATCTCAATTTAAAAAAAATTACCCATAAGACTGGTTTTTTTTTGGTCCAGGGTCACATATAGCCTTATTATAGCGCCACCTACTGTCGCACAAATGTGTGTCTGTGTGCCTAAATAATAGGGATGTGCCCGAAGCCAAATACAGAATTTGGAAAGGTGTGGAAAATAAGTAATGCATTCTACGGAGCTGGTTACATTACAGCACATCAGTTTTCATATGTCACGTGAAGAGAGTAAGGAGAGATGACTGACAGAATGATTTGGTGCGCAACAGATCGTGAGCGTCATTAATACATATCTTATTTTGTAAAATTTACTGTCAGTACCGCCGCTCCCTATACACGTGATTAGAAAATTTAAAAACGACAGTAAAAAGAGATTTCAATACCCCACATATTGAAAGCAGTGTAGAAATTGCATGATAATTTGGCATTAAGCCAAGTTTAATTATATATCCCCTTATATAAAAATGTTGCCATATATTCTGCTCTGTCCTTGGAAATAAGCAGGACATAACCCATCTCTTGTCTAAAATCGCTGTTTTTTCACAATATTAAAAAGACCATGACACTGGTTTTAAAAGGTTGTGAATTTTATCCTCCAAGTGAACAAGACTTTTATATTTGAGGTTGCGTTGCAGGGAAAAGTGAAACATAATTACCAGTGTCTATGAGATTCACTATAAAAATAACCTCTGTCTTTTTTTTTTTTCTCAAGGCTTGCACCTTGAAAGATGAACTGAACTGGAATTTTGAGTAAAGGTGATATAACAGATGTATTTTATTTATTCTCATTGGTGCAATTATTAAAGTGGCAGAATTTGTTAAAAGGGATAAAATGGTACGTTGAAAATGTTGTTGTTGATACACGGGCGCCGCCATGTTGGATTTCAACATTCGGCTACGTCACTGGCATGGTAAGCTACTCCGTTGCTAACCAACACGGGCAGAGTAGCCATAGCATGCAGCCCCTGGATTTCGAGTCTGTAGTGAGCATTTTTTAGCGACAGACTATTTAGAGAGTTGTACTTTCAATACAACAGGTTCACTGGTGAGGGTTAAACCTGAGGCCATTCCGTCAATCTTAAACATTTCAGGCTATAGTACAGGGCAGACCAGTACTAACACCACCGATGCTATCTATGTTACCGCAGAGACAGGGCGCTGAAACGCTCACGTCAGGCAGAGGACAGATAAGTATGTTAACTGTTCTCATGCTAGCAAGTTACTAAGCAAAGGGCTGGATGAAACGTTGTCACATACACAAAACATGTGCATATTCACACGCAAATAACATGTAACGTTAGGCTTTATAGCGTTAAACAAAACTGAGACTGACACACTCAGCATTAATTGAAATTGAGTCACAAAACCAAGCTAGATACCAAACGATCCAACATAGGGAAAGGGCTAGCAGCTAAACACGTTGGAAGCACTTTTGTCAAACTCCACAAGCTAGCCACTAGGGCTGGGTAAAAAATATCGATTTCTCGATTTTAATCGATTCTCATTTTTACAAAACGATATCGATTCTTAAATCCCAAGAATCGATTAGTCATCCTGTTTTCAGTTGATGAATGAATGTAACATTGTTGCGTGCATCCCATCCAATAAATCGCACTAATCTTTGTGCTTTGATATTATTGATATGAAACAAAGTCTTAGATTCAAATTACGTCCATTTTATTACGCAATTCAAAAACATAAATACCGTTTTGGCGCTGTGGCGTGAGATCGCTCTGCAATGGCGCCACCAGGGGGTGGCCAGGGGTGGCCGTGGCCACCCTTGGCCGACTCCTGGCCACCCCACTGGCCACCCCGCTGGCCAGTATAAATTTTAGTAGCATCAGTTATGCATTTCATCCCTAATGCACAGCCAGGCAGGCCGCTCTAGACCTTCGATCACACACAGTAGCCAGTATTCCCCCGGGACCCCCGCCCATAGACTGTAAAAAAATAGCCCCCGCCCCTCCGTCAATGCCGCTGTTGCGCGCTCAGACAGCAACAGCTCAGCGCGTGCCCGTCAGTCAACAATTTCAAAAGAAGTTAAGAAGACGAAGAAGACTACCGCGTCAGTTTGGGTGACAAAGTCATCTGAAGTCATTCCATAGCTTAATGTGAGGGACTGAAGTCTATTTACATCATTTAAGTTTATGGAAACTCGTTTTCCCTCCTCTGTGGCGGTCAATCATTCTCCATTCAGTATTCAAACAGCGCGCGCGCCTCTTCCGGTTGGATGCACGGTAAAACTCTCTCCATTATGATATATTCACATTATAATGCATTATCTGTAGATAAAAGGTTGTGGATTTGCATAAAATGACTTTATTTTGTAGGGGTTTGTTGCTGTTTTTAAACGACTTACTACCGTGTGCTTGTTAGATCACACACATCACAAGGACTATGAATCGGCATCAAACGCACAATAACTGGAATTTAAAACTGTGAAACAAATGATCAATAAACTGTTGGATATATAGACACTAGGATTTGTGTGCTCGACATTTCTTCGCTTTGTGCCCTGAACTTTTAAATGCTCACTTGTTCAGCGCAGCGCTGCACACTGTGACTCCATGTTGCTTTGAGCACATCATTCTGCACCCGCGATGCGCATACACGCTTTGTGCGCTCTGTTTTGAAGCATTTCATATTATCATGGTTTTGCGCACTGAAAGATTATTAAAAGCCTATATTTTATATACCTAGCCTGCTCAATACATTTAAAATAAGCATCATTTAATTGTATATTATTTCTTTGTAGTGTAGGCTATATAAATATATACACTTCTGAATTCTTGACATTAATATATAAATATAATATATTTGTATCTGCTTTTCCCCAGTAACTGTTTTGTTTGCAATAAATGTACACCTTATGCCAAATATAATTGCAAAATAAAACAGAATTGTTGTGTAACTCAAAATGTTAACTGTACTGTTATTAGTCTAAGCATATTATATCATTAGTAACATTAAATATAACACAATAAACCATCATATAGTATATCAGTAGGAGTTTCCTTAAGTCTTTCTGATAGTTTTCTACAGGCCGGTTTACTACAACAGTAGAAAAAAAATTCTGAAATTATGGTTTATAGTTTTGGTGTGCCACCCCAAGATTTTAAGTGGCCCCATCTGGCCACCCCTATGAAAAATTTCTGGAGGCGCCACTGTCGCTCTGGCGCAGCTCAGCAAGAGAAGCAGCGCGGAGCGCACGTGATCTTCTCTTCCGCCTTAATAACACCAGTTACAGCGCGGAATAAACATGAATGAGCATCTGAAAGTGTGTTAAAAGATAGTGTACAACTTATCGAAATCCGTATCATGTGACATGGAATCGCTCAAATCAGTGTTTCAACCGTGGAAAAACGTCAGTAAATCAGCTTGCAAACAATGTCATGTAACGTCACATTTACCTCATAAAAAACATATCCAGTGACCATAAACTCGTTAGTCAGCTAGAAAAATTAACTCTAGAGAGGAGCATTTTGCTAAATATATGCACCATATTACATATTTAGGGCCCAAGCCCTGAAAGGGCGAAGGCCCTATTGTTTCCGTAAGGATTATTTTTTTTTTTCTTCATTATTAGGGCCCAAGCCCTGAAAGGGCGAAGGCCCTATTGTTTCCGTAAGGATTATTTTTTTTTTTCTTCATTATTTTTTTTTTTGCCTTTTTGCCACTTTTGGGGCCCTTAACATGCTCAAAAACTCTTGAAATTTTGCACACACGTCAGAACCTGCGGCCATCAGGGCCGGGCTGAAGCTGGTACTGGGGCGTGGCAGGGGGGCTCGACAGCGCCCCCTGGAATGGGGTCCGAAAACTTGGTCCATAAATCAAACACGCTTGCATGTAATAATATGAAACTCAGTACACATATAGATCTCATCGGGCCGAACAACTTTTGTGCTCTAAGTTTTACAAAAGCCCAACAGGAAGTCGGTTATTATACGTTGTTTGGAAAACGCATACAATGGAATGTGAAATACTCCTCCTAGGGATTTCATCCGATCGCCACCAAACTCGGTGAGAATAAAGTCAAGACATTGAGGATGAATTCTTGCGAACGGATTTTTGATATCTCGAACGGTTTGGCCGTGGCGAGGAAACGAATTTATGGCGAATAATGGGACACAGGAAGTGTGTTATAACTTCTGCATACATTAACTGATCTTGATGAAACTTCAGCAGTGTGTTCGTTGTAAGAGGCCGATCACATGGATGTGACTATTGTGAGTCAAAGTTATAGCGCCACCAACTGGCAGCAGGAAGTTTGTCAATTTCAAAATGCTTTGAAGTCACCCTCTTAATTTTACCCGATTTGCTTCAAACTTTCTGTGTATAATGTAAACACAGGGCAGATGTAGACCTGTGAAAGGATTATTGATATCTTAGATACTGTTGCCGTGGCAACGCATCAAGTTTTAATATTCTTTTCGGATGCGTTTGAGACTCTTAACATGCTTGAAATTGGATGAAACTCGACAGACACATAACACTTATTAGCCAGTAGACATGTGAAAAGTTTCAGAAACGGGCGTGGCAGGGGGGCTCAACAGCGCCCTCTTGAACAGGGTCTGAAAACTTGGTCCATATATCAAATACGCTTGCATGAATTAATATGAAACTCGGTACACATATAGATCTCGTCGGGCCGAACAACTTTCCCTCTGTCAAGTTTCACGCCAGCCCAACAGGAAGTCAGCTATTATGGGTTGTTTGGAAAACGCTTGCTGTGGAATGTGATGTACTCCTCCTAGAGAATTCATTCAATCACCTCCAAACTCAGTCAGCATGAAGTAAAGACATTGAGGATGCTAAATTGCGGACGGATTTTTGATATCTTGAACGGTTTGGCCGTGGTGAGGAAACGAATTTATGGCGAGAAAAGAGAGACACGAAGTGTTATAACTTCTGCATACATCAACTGATCTTGATGAAACTTCAGCAGTGTGTTCGTGGTAAGAGGCCGATCAGATGGATGTGACTATTGTGAGTCAAAGTTATAGCGCCACCAACTGGCAGCAGGAAGTGTGTCACTTTCAACATACTTTTGACAAAAGTGGGGGGGTTAGTTTTAAATACAGTAAAAAAAAAATGTTTTTATATTGTTCTCATCAAGCCGGACAACTTTCTAATTTACATTCATTAGCTCAGAGCAAAAGGAAGTCAGATATTTTGGTCTGAATGTGGATTTTTTTGCAAAATCAGCCTATGAATTTTTAGCCACTCCTCTTAAACTATTTATTTTATTCCCACCAAACTTTTTCAACATGATGAAAATACATTAAATATGCTAAATTGTGAACGGATAATAAATATCTCAAACGGTTTTGCTATGGCGAGGGATTAAAGTAATGTCCAAAAAGGAAAAACTAAAAGCCTCAAATTTTCTAAAAATGTAATTATATACCATTTATTTCTATATAAAAGTATACAAACATCACAACTAAACATTTTATTATTTTTTTTCAATTTAAGAATGAATTTTAAGTTTAAAAACTGCCAGAATGGTTGTTTAGTCTAAACAATACATAAATAAAGTCAAACATAGTGCTATACTGCCCTCTTGTGTTCAAAATCAGGTAGGCCTATTATATCTATATAAAAATATACTAGGTATGTGACGGTGAGAATATTTTACCACCGGTTAACTGACGTGTGACACCGCTGGGGGCTTTTTAATCGCTAACTTAAAAACGAAAGTAAAATATGTTCGTCCGCACTGACATTTATATTGGTTGAGCGAGCGTTTCAAATGAATTCCTATGGAAGTAGGAATTAACTGAAAAACGTTCGCTCTGTTCTGCTCGTTCCTCGCCGTGGACGCGCACCATTATGAATGCCCGTGCAGCCATGAGCATTTTAGTTTCATTTTAAAATTAGCGCCTTTCGGGGGGTGGATTGCTTGAAATTATTTTACAAAAGCACAATTTTGTGTTTTATTGCAACTGTACACAAATATAAGTTAACACTTTGCAGTTTGAATGTCGTCCTGTATAATGACGGAGTATGTTTTTATGTGTCTACTGTTCAATCGCGCCCACGCCACACACACACACACACACACACACACGGTTTACTATCTTTGTGGGTACTCTCCATGGACTTAATGGTTTTTATACTGAACAAACTGTATATTCTATCTCCTCACACTAACCCTACCCCTAAACCTACCTATCCCATAAAACTTTCTGCATTTTTACATTTCCAAAAAAACTCATTCTGTATGATTTATAATCTTGTTTACCCATGGGGACCTCTATTTAGGTCCCCACTGTGACACGAGTCCCCATGAGTCTGTGTGCATTCAGGTTAAAGTCCCCACCGGGATAGAAAAACATGAACACACACACACACACACACACACACACTCCAGCATTACAATCTTGACATTGCAGCCTGTTCATTATAGCCTTAATAAAATATAATAATAAAATAGTCAACCTAACATATAAAAATTACACTGCTCTAAATAGTCAGTAGTACAATTCGTACATTCACAGTAAGCACCGCTCGCTCCACTGTGATGTTTCCAAGCAAATTTTTGCGCATGTGAAGAGGATGATTTTTTCCATCAATATTGGAACACGAGTGAAGAACAAAGCCTATAATAAAGAATAGTTTAGCATCCAAATACATCGCAAATGTTGAAACATTTTGATTCTGATGAGAGGGTTACGTGAGCCCAACACTTCTTACTTTCATTTTTACTTTTACATTAAATTTAAAGGATTTGTTGTGGAATATTTTGAGTGTATCATAAAATCTGAATAATAAAAAAAAAAAAAAATAATAATAATAAAAAAAAAAATGAATGAATGAATGAATAAATAAATATATATATATATATATATACATACATATATATATGTATGTATATATATATATATATATATATATATATATATATAGCTGCGAGCAGCGATGAAGGGCCAAAGCCGGCGGCACCGCCACCCTAAAGGCACCGGGGTTGCGGTGCCACCGGCTTGGGCCCGTAATCGCTGCTCGCAGCTATATTTTTTTTTTTTGCCTTTTTGACACTTTTGGGGCCCTTAACATGCTCAAAAACTCTTGAAATTTTGCACACACGTCAGAACCCGCGGCCATCAGGGCCGGGCTGAAGCTGGTACCGGTGCGTGGCAGGGGGGCTCGACGGCGCCCCCTGGAATGGGGTCCGAAAACTTGGTCCATAAATCAAACACGCTTGCATGTAATAATATGAAACTCAGTACACATATAGATCTCATCGGGCCGAACAACTTTCGTGCTCTAAGTTTTACAAAAGCCCAACAGGAAGTCGGTTATTATACGTTGTTTGGAAAACGCATACAATGGAATGTGAAATACTCCTCCTAGGGATTTCATCCGATCGCCACCAAACTCGGTGAGAATAAAGTCAAGACATTGAGGATGAATTCTTGCGAACAGATTTTTGATATCTCGAACGGTTTGGCCGTGGCGAGGAAACTAATTTATGGCGAATAATGGGACACAGGAAGTGTGTTATAACTTCTGCATACATTGACAGATCTTGATGAAACTTCAGCAGTGTATTCGTTGTAAGAGGCCGATCACATGGATGTGACTATTGTGAGTCAAAGTTATAGCGCCACCAACTGGCAGCAGGAAGTGTGTCACTTTCAAAATGCTTTGAAGTCACCCTCTTACTTTTACCCGATTTGCTTCAAACTTTATGTGTATAATGTAAACACACGGCAGATGTAGACCTGTGAAAGGATTATTGATATCTTAGATACTGTTGCCGTGGCAACGCATCAAATTTTAATATTCTTTTCGGATGCGTTTGAAACTCTTAGCATGCTTGAAATTGGATGAAACTCGACAGACACATAACACTTATTAGCCAGTAGACATGTGAAAAGTTTCAGAAACGGGCGTGGCAGGGGGGCTCAACAGCGCCCTCTTGAACAGGGTCTGAAAACTTGGTTCATATATCAAACACGCTTGCATGAATTAATATGAAACTCGGTACACATATAGATTTCATCGGGCTGAACAACTTTCCCTCTGTCAAGTTTCACGCCAGCCCAACAGGATGTCGGCTATTATGGGTTGTTTGGAAAACGCTTGCTGTGGAATGTGATGTACTCCTCCTAGAGAATTCATTCAATCACCTCCAAACTCAGTCAGCATGAAGTCAAGACATTGAGAATGCTAAATTGCGGACGGATTTTTGATATCTCGAACGGTTTGGCCGTGGCGAGGAAACAAATTTATGGCGAGAAAAGAGAGGAGACGAAGTGTTATAACTTCTGCATACATTAACTGATCTTGATGAAACTTTAGCAGTGTGTTCGTGGTAAGAGGCAGATCAGATGGATGTAACTATCGTGAGTCAAAGTTATAGCGCCACCAACTGGCAGCAGGAAGTGTGTCACTTTCAACATGCGTTTGACAAAAGTGGGTGGGTTAGTTTTACCAACAGTTACAAAAATCAGTATATATATTGGTCTCACCGAGCCGGACAACTTTCTAATTTACAGTTATTAGCTCAGAGCAAAAGGAAGTCAGATATTTTGGTTTGAATGTGGATTTTTTGGATATTTCAGACTCTGAGTTTTTAGCTACTCTTCCTAACTGGTTTATTTTATTCACACCAAACTTTTTCAAAATGATAAAGATACATTAAAGATGCTAAATTGTGAACGGATATTAAACATCTCAAACGGTTTTGCTATAGTGAGGGGCTAAAGTAAAGTAACACTTAAAGCCTCATCTTCTAAAAATGTAATTAAACACCATTTATTTCTATATAAAAGTATAAAAATATCACAACTAAACCCATTTTATTCTTTTTTTTTCAATTTAATAAATATTTATAAGTTTAAAAATAGTAATTGTACTATTTAGTCCCATAAAAGTCAAGTCATACATAGGGCTATACTGCCCTCTTGTGTTCAAAATCAGGTAGGCCTATTGTATCTACTTAAAAATATACTAGGTATGTGACGGTGAGAATATTTTACCACCGGTTAATCGACATGTGACACCGCTGGGGGCTTTTGAATCGCCAACTTAAAAACGAAAGTAAAATATGTTCGTCCACACTGACATTGATAGTGGTTGAGCGAGCGTTTCAAATTAATTCCTATGGAAGTAGGAATTAACTGAAAAACGTTCACTCTGTTCTGCTCGTTCCTCGCCGCGGATGCGCACCGTTATGAATGCCCGTGCAGCCATGAGCATTTTAGTTTAATTTTAAAATTAGCGCCTTTCGGGGGTTGATTGCTTGAAATTATTTTACAAAAGCACAATGTTGTGTTTTATTGCGACTGTACACAAATATAAGTTAACACTTTGCAGTTTGAATGTCGTCCTGTATAATGACGGAGTATGTTTTTATGTGTCCACTGTTCAAACGCGCCCACGCCACACACACACACCCACCCACACACACACGGTTTACTATCTTTGTGGGGACTCTCCATAGATTTAATGATTTTTATACTGTACAAACTGTATATTTTATCTCCTTACACTAACCCTACCCCTAAACCTACCCATCACTGAAAACTTTCTGCATTTTTACATTTCCAAAAAAACTCATTCTGTATGAAGCTTGTTTACCCATGGGGACCTCTATTTAGGTCCCCACTGTGATACGAGTCCCCATGAGTCTGTGTGCATTCAGGTTAAAGTCCCCACCGGGACAGAAAAACATGAACACACACACACACACACACACACACACACACACACACACACACACACACACACACTAGCATTGCAATCTTGACATTGCAGCCTGTTCATTATAGACTTAATAAAATATAATAATAAAATGGTCAACCTAACATATAAAGATTACACTGCTCTAAATAGTCAGTAGTACAATTCGTACAATCACAGTAAGCACCGCTCCACTGTGAATTTTCCAAGGACATTTTTGCGCATGTGAAGAGGATCATTTTTCCCTTCGATATTGGAACGTGAGTGAAGTACAAAGCATATAATAAACAATAGTTTAGCATCCAAAAAAAGGTAATTATATATATATATATATATATTTTTTTTTTTTAAGTGACAAGACAAAGAATATTACTTGTCTGATATATATATATATATATATATATATATATATATATATATATATATATATATATATAGCTGCGAGCAGCGATGGAGGGCCCAAGCCGGTGACACCGCCACCCCGGTGCCTTTAGTGTAACTAAAGGCACCAGGTTGGCGGTGCCACCGGCTTGGGCCCGCAATCGCTGCTCGCAGCTATATTCATTATTATTTTTAATGTTCTTCTATTTTTAATGCATGTTTGAATAAATCTGGCAGGTTTTTATGACAGCCACCATTTGACAACTTTCTTCATTCGGATCCATTTGCGATCCATTCCATTCTGAATAAACAACGCAGTTTACATGCTTCATCCTTGTTGCATTATTCATTAAGATAATAATTAATAAATGCACGCACAATTATCCGTTAACTTGATAAATGTTGTAGATATGTTTTACTATGCAAAAAACAAATGCCTTTCAACTTGTGTGTGCAAAATTGAGAAGTAAATGAATGTGCAGCAATTTGTACAAATAGAGAGTCTGTAGGCCTACTATACGTGTTGTAGCCATTAAATAAGCTCATTTAGTTTCATATTTGTTAAAATATTGTTTGTTTTTTTCATCTATGTTGAATATAAAAAGGTGAACAGCATGAGTAAGATAGGATGCGCAATATATCAAGAGATGTGGGTCAGACATGATTTTGACCACTTCATTAAGTTTTGTTTTGTAGAAAGCCTTTCTTTAAAGTGAATTTCGTTTTGTATAAATTGTATCTTAATTTTAATACTTTTTTTCATCAACGAATTGCCTGTATTTAATAAATAAGAAGCAAATATAGCAGACAATATAATCATGAAGGCGCCTGCGCGGTCACTTGCATTGCTCGTGAACTGGAGCGCATCTCAACTTAACCGAAACTCAGTGTATGCCTTACAGACATGAGAAATATAGAAAGCTTGAAATGTCTTTAAACGAAACAATTCAAAACGAAAATAAATAGGCTACTCTCTGATTATGTAATCCATGATGTGCATTTCTCTCTATAGGCGCGTTCACTACGGATATGGCGATCGTCAACTTCATCTTTGCAGCCGACACAGTGTTTATTAATAAAAATCAATGCACGCGCGTCACCGGATTTACAAATGCACATTTTGCTTGTTGCACGCACACATATTATGTACATATTACGAAATAACAAGGTATTATGTTGAAATAATTAATAATCATTATTAATAATAATAAATCTATAAGAATATTTGATTGAATGCTGAATGTTGTGCTTGTTCAATTGAATAAAATTAATACTTTACTTGTGATAATTAAAATAATTGAATATTAAATATTAAGTGGCCTATGTTTGCTCATTTATTAATACTACTTATATATAATATATCTAGCACCCCCTCAGCACCTGCGTTAAAAAATTCTCTGGTGTCGCCTCTGGTTATAACGGCCCACGTATTAAAAAATGGTCGGGTTTAAATCGGGCTCGGGTTCATAATTACAGTTAATGTGTCGGGCCGGGCATGTGGTGGTAGTCAGATACCCATTCCATTAAAATTACTCATTTTCGGCTGTATATAGGACCTGCAGCTGCCTATATACCTTTGCAGGTTCTACCATGCCAGTGACGTCATCGGAATTGCCAGCGTTCTTATACTAACAAACACAATTTTTGTGTTGCTTAAAAAAAAGCTATATTGATATTTTTAATTCAAATTTTTAGTGTAATTTACTTTTAATTGTCATAAACAACACGTTATCAACGTTGATTCTTTCAGTTCAGTTCATCTTGAAACCTATTTCAAGGTTTGCCTTTTCAAGCCACCAAGCACTGTTGTTGTGCGGATTAGCGGGCCGGAGCGCCTTAAGGGTTTTCTGTTAGAATGGTGACACGTTAGCGGCCCCTAAGTTAATAACTAATGATCTTTGCAACGGAAGTGGATCGATCAAAACTAACTTTAGCTGGGCAATAACTTTATTCTAGAGCTGCTGTAAAGCCAAAACAATCTCCATTAGTTTAATTCCTTATAACTGTAAAGCTGCTTTGAAACAGTCCATATTGTTTAAAGTGCTATATAAATGAAGGTGACTTGACTTGACTTGACCCATAGACTGTAGAGAAATATGGACGTAGCTACGTCCGTGACGTCACCCGTAGGTTTCTGAAGAGCATTTTTGAAACTACAAGTAGACGCATTACCATACGTCACTCCCTGATAACAGAAAATGGGCAAAGAGGTGGGAAGTGGGTGGAGCTTAGGAGCCTGGTTGCTGAAACCACACCCGCCTAGCTACTGTATGCTACTGGCAGTACCAAGTGTGTGACAGCATAGAGCCTTGTAATAGTTCACCCAAAAATGAAAATTCTGTCATCATTTACTCTCCCTCAAGTTGTTCCAAACCTGTATGACTTTCTTTCTTCTGCTGAACAACTTGAGGGAGAGTAAATGACAGAATTTTAATTTTTGGGTGAACTATCCCTTTAAGTTTGTTTTTTTCCCTTCAAAATACTATAATAGTTAAAAGACATAGCTAAAAGTGAGACTGTGTGTATTGTGATGCTGTATTCTGCTAGTTAAAAATGTATTATGCAGTAACTTACAATATTTCTCTGAGCATGTGCGTGTGATAGTGATATTAATGCGCATACATGTCAGTCAGCGCCGCATCGCACATCAAGTTTGTTGAGAGCTTTATTCAGTCCATTTTAAATTCTGATTTTGGCCGTCTCTCAAATGGGTCAAACCAAAGATATTACCTTAGAAGTTCAAGTAAATGCACTGGAAATCCACGCTCATTCAAGGATTTGCATTTATTGCATGGGCGGCGAGAAAGCACTGACAGGATTTCATCTGACGGTACTTTTTATTTAACTCTAAAAAGTTAAATAAGCATATAGTCTGTATGTTCCATGAGAACAATGGTACCGCAGAATGAGTGTAGTCTATATCTATAGACGTTTTTAAATCTGAACTCCAAAAAGCAACGAAATTGTCAGAGATCCATGAGTGCATGTTCACAGAGGAAAACAACTGAAAAACAGCACTGGTTGTTCTCTTGATACTCGACAACGACGGAATCCAATGTCGTGGGCGAATGTATAATGCCGATGTGTGTATTAAATTGTAAGAAATAATCTCGAAAAAGGCACAAACATGGCAGGGATGCCAAGTTCAGCGGCTGGAATTAGCTGAGGTGACGTGACTGCTAACAGACAGCAGACAAACGGCTAATAGTGACATCACCGGCAATCCACCTGTCACTCAAGTGTCCACACCCCCTAAATTATGCAGAACTTTAAGGCTCAATATAATTTACACAGATGAGTTATAAAAAAATGTATCCCCCTCACAGTTGTCAGGAAGGGCAAAAGTAGCTATATAGACCAAAACTTTTTGCACCAGGCTGTAAACATATTTTTTTTCTGCTGTAAAGTTGTAAAGTGGCTCCGTAAGATGAACGCAAATGCACCAGGGTTTGATAGAGTCAAGTTGAGTGTGAAACCAAACCAACACTGCAGGGGGCAGCAGGAACAATCGCGCTCGGACTTAGACCGCAGCCCAGTGAAAAAACTCCCTAAATGTTTTGATGTCTCTTGTTTTGTGACATTAAACTGAGGCTAACTTGTATTTGTCTCTGTTCAATTTAGACTGGATGGGGCTAAAAGAGGAGAGTCAAGAACTGAATGGGATGGAAATGAAAGATCATTATGATGAACATTATGATTGTAAAACTGAAAAAAAATCTACTAGTTGCTCACAGACAGAAAATATGCCAATTAGAAGTAATTTCACCTGCTTTCAGTATGGAAAGAGTTTTGATCAACAAGGAAATCTTGAAGTTCACATGAGAACTCAAACTGGAGAGAAGCCTAACACCTGCCAACAGTGTGGAATAAGTTTCACTGAAAAAGGAAGCCTTAAAGTCCACATGAGAATTCACACTGGAGAGAAGCCTTTTGCCTGCCAAGAGTGTGGAAACAGTTTCATTCGAAAAGGAAGTCTTAGGAGCCACATGAGAATTCACACTGGAGAGAAGCCTTACACCTGCCATCAATGTGGAAAGAGTTTTTCACATAAGCCAACCCTTAATGCACACATGCGAACTCACACTGGAGAGAAGCCTTACACCTGCAAACTGTGTGGAATACGTTTCAGCCGAAAAGGAAACCTTACAGTCCACATGAGAATTCACACTGGAGAGAGCCACTACACCTGTCAAGAGTGTGGAAAAAGTTTCTATCGAAAAGGAAGCCTTAAAAGCCACATGAGAACTCACACTGGAGAAAAGCCTTACACGTGCCCTCAATGTGGAAAGAGTTTTACACACAGACCAACCCTTAATGTCCACATGAAAACTCACACTGGAGGGAAGCCTTTCGCATGTCTTCAGTGTGAAAAGTTTTTCACACATCAAAGAGACCTTAAACAACATTTGCAAACTCATTCTGTAAATAAATTGATGTGTCCCTCAGTGTAGCAAGAGGTTTACAAAATAGAGCCGTTTCATATTACACTAACGTTGCCACCCGTCCCGGTTTCCCAGGGATTGTTCTCTTTTTTGAGCGACAGTCCCGGAAAATTTATATTCTTTCCCGGGACACGAATTGTCCCGTTTTTTGGGAAAATGTACTTCTAAAGTAGAATTTCCTGGTTTCAAATTAAACCGTTTACTTCTACTGTTACTGTGTTTTCTTCATGGTTGTGTACATCCAATCCTGTGTCTGTAAACGGGTAAAACAGTGGATTGGCCAATGCCAGGCGTTTACTTTTATTTGAATGGAAGCTCAACTTGTCGCCTATCGCCTAGCAACTGCCTGTCGGTCGCACGCATCCACACACATCCAGGATGAAACAGTGCGAGTTCAGTTCCTCGCTAGCTTTCTATTTACTCAGTTTTGTGAAATGGGGGGGAGAGACGGAGGAGGAGGATAACAACAAAATCGGATGAGCCACCAGTGTCAAAGAAAAAACGATTTACAACGCCTCATTCGCCCCGCAGGACCTCCAGACGCGCATAAACGCGTCTTTGCATTGACTTAACATTGAAATCACTTGCGCCAGACGCTCTATTCGCGTTTGGTGTGAACGCACCATTCCAACTCAGACTGGGCGAAAAGAGAAAACTTTTCTGAATGGGTAAGGAGACACACACACAGTGTCCCAGTTTTTCACAAATCAAAGGTGGCAACCCTATATTACACATTCACTGGAGGGAGATCATTTAATTTTGATCAGTGTAATAAAAAATATTTTGACATCAGACTTACAGATACACCTTAAAAGTCATGCAGATGTGAGACCCTATGCGTGTTCTGTGTGGAAAGTGTTTTAACCCTTAGGGGTCAGCGATACATTTTTCCTGACAATGGTGAAAGAACTTTGTCATACAGAAACAAGTTATAAATCATTCAAATCTGTAAAGGGTCTATTTTTATTTGCGTACACACACAATAACAAAACTTTGTGCTTTTGTAAAATAAAGAAAACAAATAGTGTGCACATTATGCCTTCTCAGTCTCTATGAACTTCTTTCTCAAACGCGTCACAAAAATGAACTGAAACTCAGCGAATACTTGCTAATGAGACATGAGAGATATGTCTTTAGAAAGCTTGAAGTGTCTACATTTAAAAGTCATATAGACAACAAATATTCTCTATATGTAATCAATATGAAACCAACAAGAGGTGCAATGTTTTAATGTGGACACACCCACGCGCAGCGCAATCTATTCATACGGTAATCGTCCACATTAGCCATGTGATGCCCCCCATCACCTCGATAAACAAAGCATCAATCTTCATCATTCCTCTGCTTTTCATCAAGTTTGGGAGAAGATGTGCTGTGAAGAATAAGCCTTGAATTTACCTCAGAAGAAGAAGAATGCTATTGATCCAGTGGAGCTTATTCTCACTTACATTTGGTAACGTGTTCTTGTTAAATAAACTTGAACACAGTTTACTAGTTAAACTATTGCCAGACTAAAATGTGTAAATATAAATGGAAACATGTTGACATATGAAATAAAGTTCATAGAAACAATTCGATTCGATTTCAATTCTGATTCGATTCGATTCAATATTGATTATTTTGGATATCAGGTACAATCAGAGCCGGATTAACGCAAAGGCAAACTAGGCACGTGCCTAGGGCCCGATTGGCGGGATGGGGCCCAGACAGAGGGACAAAAAAAAACAAAAAAAATGTACAAATGTCCTATCTACAATTTATTTCAAAATGTATTAATTAACTAAAAATAGTGACGATGTTTATCTTAACCATAGACTGTTACATTACGTCACATTAACGCCAGCCCATGACTGTATATATAGAGGCGCCAGCCAGTTAAGTCCGAGGGGACGTCAGCGGCGATCAGAGGCGGTCAACGAACGCATCCATCAGGTGCTACGAGTGCGAAGCAAAAGCCTAAATAGGCACGCAAAGAAGCACAGCTCGAAATGCAGGTCATCGATTTTGGAGTGATTGCAATGTATTTTAAATATAAACGTGTGGGCTACTGTAGATCAGCGTATTTCTGGAAAAATCATTCACCGCTTTGTTTGTCTAGTCTACGAGTTTAAAAGAGCGCGAGCGTCTAACGTGCCCAGACGCGACGCTTTGAATTTGCGCGTACAACGAATAACATCGCGTTGGGAGCTGACTAGTAAAAAGCTACAAAAGTAAAAGACAAGACGTTTGTATTCAAAGTTAAAAAAAACAACACACTGCAACATTTTTAAATGTTTCAAATAAAGGATCTCATATCTATGGGTCTATCTTCTATATTCTGATGCTGATGATTAGATAATACCCTGACATCATAGCCTATACGAATATTAGATTAGAATTTTTTTCCTGCTCAGTAGCGATCGTATCTTTCTCTTCCACTTGATTTGTGTATAGCATATTTAAGGTAGCAATGCAATACATAATATCATATTACTGATATTAATAATATGACAATATCTGCAGATATTGATTAAATGGGAGGGAAAAATCCTGCCCATAACGCAGCTATGAAAACAATTATAAAAGCAGGTTCATGTTCATCTACTGAAGTGGGATTCTGGAACTGTGAATAAACTGAATAAAACAGCTAAAAATAACAACAAGAACAATAACATCTTCATTAAACAAAAAAGAGATTACCTTAGATAAATTTTGATGTAGTAGCTACCAGTAAAAAGTCTGGACCCATTACTATCTTTAATGTTTTTGAAAGAAGTTTCTTATTATGCTCTACAAGCCTGCATTTATTTGATCAAAATACAGAAAAAAACAGGAATATTCAGCGAGGATGTGTTAAATATATAAAAGTGATAGTGAAAACTTTTTTAAAACAACTTTTTAATAATCAAAAAATCCTGAAAAAAGTATCACATGTTATAAAATAAAAATTAAGCACCATTTCTAACATTTGATAATAAATCAGAATATTATAAAGTTTTCTAAAGGATCACGTGACACTAAATTCAGCTTTGAATCGCAGAAATATATTTTAAAGTATAGTAAAATAGAAAACCATTATTTTAAATTGTAATAATATTTCACTATATTATTTTTCTGTATTTTTGATCAAATAAATCCAGGCTTGATGAGCATAAGAGACTTCTTTCAAAAACATTAAAAATAGTAATTTGTCCAAACTTATGTACTGTGTAAGTAAAAATATACTAAATTTAAAATTAAATGTTGTATAAATAAAAAGGTTAGGAATCATATTTGTTTCAAGTGTTTTTTATTGGGGGTGGGGGGCCTCCAACATGAATTTTGCCTAGGGCCTCCAAATGTCTAGAACCGGCCCTGGGTACAATACATGGCAAATTTTCTCAAGGAAAACAATTGTTTCCTTAAGAAACAATCTTTTGAGAAACAAATCTTTTAACACACTTTCAGATGTTTATTTTGCGCTGTAACTGGTATTATTAAAGCGGAAGAGAAGATCATGTGCGCCATGCGCTGCTGCTTTTCTTGAGCTGAGCTGCGCCAGAGCGATCTCACACCACAGCACCAAAACGGTATTTCTGTTTTTGAATTTTGTAAGAAAATGGACGTAATTTAAAATCTGAGACTTTGTTTCATATCAATAGTAACAAAGCACAAAAATTATTGCGATTTATTGGATGGAATGCGCACTACAATGTTCCATTCATTTATCAACTGAAAACAGGATGACTAATCTATTCTTGGGATTTAAGAATTGATATTGGTTTGTAAAAATGAGAATGAATTAAAATCGAGAAATCTATATTTTTTACCCAGCCCTACTCTATAATATAAAATACAACATGATATAAAAGTAATATGAGTGTTTACACTAACATGATGAATATTAGAATGTTTAGACCAGTGTTTACTGTCAAATACCATGTTTGTGGATATCTGCTCAAATGTAGAGCCACCGGGGCCCGCTCGTTCCCACAGCTCTCTGCCTCGTCCTGCTTGGCGCACATATATTGTCACAGTCATGTGTTTATTGTCTTCATACATTTATTTATAACTCAGAGTGTTTCTATCTCTTTTTTTTTATTCAGCTACATCGATATCTCATAGCTGGATGCCTTTGTACATATTAGGGATTTCCTGGAAAGTCATGTCACATTACTTATGTGAGGTATATTTTGACTTTCTGCGTGAGGGCACCTCCGGCTTCCAGTATGAATGAAACATACATTGCATTTGTTTATAGTGCTTTAATAATGCTCACACCTGTCATGGGATGTGCAGAGATGAACCCAAAAGCAGACGAGGTGCAGACACTCAAAAGGTTTATTTGGTCAAAAACAGAAAACAAAACCCACGAGGGGGTAAAACAAGACAGGATGAACTACAAAGACAGAAAACACTAGACTAACACTCAGACGATAAACTTAGACAATAAAGACAGGATCAAAAACTTCTAACTAGACAAGACTTTCTTCAGGTAACTAACGGAGGGTATCAGACAAGGATAGACAATGTACCGACACAGGACAGCAAACACAAGGGGATTAAATAGGGATCAAACTAATCAGGAACACAGGTGAAAGCAACAATCTAATAATTACAAGATGAGATAACAAGGGGGCGGGGCAAGAGAACGAGACAACACAAGCACATGGCACAAACAAAAGGCCATGTGCTTGTACACAAAACACGGGTCTGTCATGATTCTGCCTCAAGACTAAAGAAAATCACGGACACGAGTGCAGAATCATGACACACACCACCCTATTTTGGGTAAAAATGTAAAACATCGTAAGTATACATGTAACGCTCAAATCCACGAAAGACAATGACTACGTTTACAAGCTGTCAATATTCGGGTTATGGTCGGGTTAAGGTCACTATTTGGGTTTCTGAAACATTCGGAATAACCCGTTTACATGCGTGAGTAGAGAGAGTTACTCCTGTATACATGGAATTGGCAATATCCCGATGTAAACGGCGACGCACAGTTTGCGTCTTGACGTACGGACAACCTTAAGACGCAATATGCGTCATTTCCGATTCTTCTTCCTGTATCCAAAGACAACAACAACAGCAGCAGCACGCGGATAATGAATAGTTCGGGGCAGATAGCGATCGCCTTTGTTTGCGCTTTCCTCCTCGCTCCAAAAGTGTGGTGCTGTGCTGCGTCTCGCCATGTTTACCTCTACTTCTTGTTTACTTCCGGTATACTGCACGCGGGTTTTTGTATGCGCCGTCTCTACTCAAAAGACCAAGATTCTTTGCGAATAGAACATGCGCAGAACACAAATCAATGTTCCTTTTGATGGGGATATGCCAATACGCGTTTACATGACCAAATATTCGGGTTAGAAAAGGGGTACCCCAGGTATCATATCCGGGTTTTTAAAAACCGGGATATGAGCATATTCGGGTTTTTGCCGGTGTTTACATGGCCGTGCGCGACCGGGTTATTGCTAATATCCCGGTTTTGAACGGGTTATTGGCTGCATGTAAACGTAGTCATAGATGATGTACATAACAGGGTTTATTTACTGTCACTAGATCAAAATATACAGCCAACATGCAAGACAACGTGTAAACATGTAACACGAATAATATCGGACAATGAATGAGAACTCAAGAGGAACTTAAATGCACAGTGATGATGAGACAATGACGAACAGTTGTGGTGATTGTGTAGGTGTCCATGGTGACTGATCAGTGGTGGGAAAACAAAGACAAAGAAACAGACGTGCTGAATGAAAAAAAACTAAAAGTCCTTGAACTCAGTACGACTAAACATGATGGAGACAATACATATGATAATCCATATATTTTTCTTTAGTGCACTGAAGTGTTCCTTTCTAATATAGGCGCCTGCATTCCCCACCCCCCACCGGAAAAAAACACAATTCGATTTTTTTTCCTTAAACCGTGCAGCCCTAGTTGCTCTCTTAATTACACACAATAGTAATTCAAATCACTTACAAGATTGAAATGTTAAAACAGATTATGTATTTATTCATTTATTCTCATGGTGCAAACAGTGGCAAAAAATAGTGCACACAGCAAAAGTAACATTTCCTACCATGTCTTCAGATAGGTTACAAAATTACAAGAGAGTGCAAATAATCAAGCATTATTTAATGATAGAACTTAAGTAAATAGAACTAAAACTTGGTAACCATGTATAAAGAAACTCTCATGCTCTGTTTTTGTGTATGTGAGAAAGCAGCAAAGCAACAGCGCCTCACACTAGCGTTTACTGTGCGTCAAAATCAAATACACTGCATCCACTGAGATTAACTGAAATAGTGCACTTCACGGAAAGCGAAAACTCTCAAACTCCGCCTCAGCTTCACGTCCGCCTTCTGACATATTTGTTTTTGCATTGCATGCGAGCTGCGAATGGGTCCCAAACAGAAATACGTCATCAACTAGGCTTTATCGTTATTATCGCGGGCAGACTAATTCTTATCGTAAGGAGAATTTTTACCAGTATATCGCAAATGATAATATATCACCCATACCTAGTTCACAGTTATTTTTTGTTGTTTGTTTTTTATACAGGGACCAGATGCCAATGATGAGTCCTGCTGACTCAAGTCTCTACAAACTGTATTTCTCTGAGAGCGCTGATATTCTACATGAACATGGTAGTTTTTGGCAAAAGAAAAAGCAAACACCTTTGAAACGACAGGTATGTTGAACAGGAACTGTTTCAGGCATGGCACAAAGGTGTGTGGCTGTTCAAGTCTCTTGGGTTTAGATCAGTGCACTTAATAATGTGCCTTTTCACCCTTATGTATATTTGGATTATGTTGTGTTGTAAATAAAAAAAATCTTTAAATCTCCTAACATTCTTTCTTCGAGTTTCATTGAACCACTGGGCTATCATTCTACAAGACTACCAGGCCATACAGAGGCTGGTGCGAAACTGTCTAGCACTGAGGAGACGGGCAAGGATTCAGCTGTTTGATGCTTTCTGTCTGGTAAGTAGTTTCTTTTTAAAGCCAGCTATAAAAGGAATTTTACAATTCTCATATTCTGTTCTATTGTTCTCATCCTATTAATTGTGCCATTTTAAACAGGTACAACAACTACAGGAAGCAGATATGCTGGCTCTGAGTGTGCCCTTACCTCAGATCAGCATGGTGTCTCACACTCTGCTTCTAGTAGCCAAACAGAAGACGTCAGTGCCCGCTGCACCTGGATCAGCACTTTCACCTTTCCCCTTTGTCGTAAACCCTGACCTGTCAGGTCAGGCCATACGACGTGGGCAGTGACTTCCTCCTCCCGCATCAGCACCCGCTATCTCTGCTCCACCATCGGCATCCCTCTCTGCTCCACCGCCAGCTGCCTTCTCTCCTCCACCGACAGGAACATCCTTGAGCAAAACAACTTTGTGGAGGAAGGCAGAAGAGTTTTTAGCTCAGAAGCAAGGGCTGCACCCTCCACAGCACGATTACAGATTACACATGCAGTCGATGTGGGCAGCCCAGGAAAAAAAAGAGTTTGGGCACACCAGGGTGGGCAGCTTCTTCTTCTGTGCCACAGCAGAGGGAAAGACTGTGGAAGAGTGGCTGCAGGAGAGGAGAAATTAAGAAAAGCTTTCGCTGTAAATAACTATTTATTTGTAAATGTCCTTTGTTTCTTTCTATTAAAGGGATATTTCACCGCTGGAAATTTAAATTGGGTCATTTATGTAGTAGAAATGTGAAATTATTTTAGAAGTTGGTGCCTTCTAGACTGAGAAAAGCCAGAAAATGTATTTTTGGCTCATGTGGATGAAAGACAACAACTCCCAGAATGCACTCGCTTCGCTGCCCTACGAGGCCACTCCCAAGCCACGCCTACCAGTTACAGAGGGCAGTATTGGAAGAAATGATACAACTAGGCTACTAGTTGACTCGAAACTGAAAAGATGCCGTTTTATCGTGAGATCCCACCCCCTATGGGCGGGCTGACAACATGCGGAACTAGCTCCTACTACTACTGGCTGAAGTATCTAGTCTCTGGCCAAAAAAGCCTCTGATGGCGCAAAAGGACGATTTTTGCGTCATCTGAGTTTTTTTTTTTTCAGACACACAATACAGAAATCTCTCGTCTCAGGGGGACATGAGGGAGGGAAGCATGGCCCTTCGAAAATACTACCGGGTTTCTACTGATACAAAGTTTAACGCTAATCAGTGAAGTATCCCTTTAATGAATATTTATTTGCATTTAATAAAGACCATGTAATTATTCCAAAATTATTGTTCTTTATTTCAAAAGGTTTACCTGCCTACATAACGGTCATATAAATTGTCCTTTATAATTATTATTTATTTTAGAACATTTAATGACTGTTCTTTTATTTGAGAACATTTATTTGCCCATATAAATGCCATGTTAATATATCAAAACCAAGCGGCAACATTCTGATCTGAAAAATGAAGCCTACCGGGAAGTGCGAAAAACTGCAATACATCGAAAATCCGCTAGGGCGAGGTCCCAAAAGGGAGCAAATGTCCATAGCCCCCATGTTAAAATGTCCGTTTTCACAGCATAAATTCATGTTTTTACAGGTTGGTCCCATGGACTTTTATTGTATTTTTCGATAGGTTCCGAGTGCCTGACAACCATGAGGCTGTGAATTTTTTTCTAACTCGTTAGTTTAGATCGTATTTAGATATAAAATGTATGACAATAAGGGCGTGGTTAACTTTGATTGACAGCTTGATTGACAGCTGACAAGGCAGCGCCACGGAGAATGACAACATAAGAAGCGCCATTTTTTAATACAGTTGACATATAATACTACTGTTTCTGTATCATGAAATGTAGTTTTAAGAGTTTTTCAGGCGAGAATGTAGTTGTTTAAAGCTCAAATCTGTGATTTATTTATAAAGATTTATGAAAATTGTATCCAGTTGTGAGATCCAGCGATGACCGGGCGCTCGGCGTTCATGTACCCCGCCTGGAACAGCCTTTCCTCGGCTAGTCGTTCTGAGGTTTGCCGCTGACTCTGGCGTCTCTGTAGTGGTTAAACGAGATATAATTCGTCTTGTGTATATCTAACGGGCGATTTTTGGTCTCGTAAATCTATCATTTGTTCCCTGGCCAATCGTTTTGGCTGAGGGGAAGTTTCATAACTTTATAAGCTATTTAACTTTACCGTTGTATGGTTAGACTAGATCGAGCGCTGACTTTGTATGTTTGACTGAATTGTTTGCTTTATTTGTATAGCTTCTTGTAACTTTACCTTTTACTTATACTTTTATAATAGCTAATATTGATAAAACTGAAATTTAACAAAAAGAGACTGGGTTGAGTTTTGTCATTTTAAATTTTAATACAACGAATATGATCTGTAATGTTGTGTACTGCAACATCTGTTGTTTAGTACAAATGCACATATTGCCTGGACCATATTAAAATGTTTAATATTTTTATATTATATTTAAAACGAAAAGAGGCAGGTTTGTGTTTTATATTTTGTTTTTTGTTATAAATAGGCAAACGTTATGTGCAGTGAATATAATCAATACGCGTTGCCTGAACCACATTTGTGTGGCTATAATGTTTAAGATTTCTTTAAATGAAAACGAAAAGAGTTAGTATGGTGTTTTATAACATATTTCGTTGCCTAAAATATACACAGAGATAACCGAAGTAGCAGAGCGAGCTGAGAGACGGGCGCTGCGTCAGAAGGTGGGCGGGGTTAGGATTTCCCAAGATTTTCCAAGATGGCGCCGCCCATACCCCCCATAAACGGCTTCAAACCCGTTCTTCAGAAAGTCTAAGGGTGACGTCACAGACGCTTTGTCCATATTTTTTACAGTCTATGATCAAAACCTTATTTAAGGTTTATCTGCCTTCATGAAAGTCATGTAAATATCCCTAAATTATTGTTTTTTACTTTTGAATATTTATTTTCCTTAAATTAAGATTAGATAGTGTAATAGAGTCAGGAGTAGGGATGTAAACGGTTAATCGATTATCGATTAATTGTCGACAAGAATTTACTCGATTAAATAAAATTATTGTCGGTTAATTGAACATTGCGAACGTGCACGAGATTCTCGCGGGCGGCGAGAGACCCGACACAAACTTGAGGCGGCAAAAAAGAAACCAAACATGAGGCGGTCAAAACGGAGGGGAATGTGGGAGCATTTCAGAAACAAAACAGAGCTGCCAGCCCTCACGCATCACACCACACATCCATTATCTCATGCACAGAAAAATCGCGAAGCTAGACAGAGGCGGGGTGCGTTTCCCGAAAGCATCGTTGGCCAACTATGGTCACAAGTTCATCGCAATGTCCATTGAACTCTATTGGTAACGACGGAACTTGCGACCATAGTTGGCCAACGATGCTTTCGGGAAACGCACCCCAGGTTAGCTATGATATATAAAAACTCAGCTCTCAGATTCTGTCAATTTTATTACGAAATTCAAACAATAAATACCGTTTTGGCGCTTGTAAATGTTAAGTGACAGATCCCTAGCGCACGTGAACCGATCATCTCAAACGTTACTAGCTAATAGTAAAAAAAAAACACGAACACTGTTGAAAGATACAGTACAACTTACCGAAATGTATATTTCTCATACATAATATCGATCAATCAGTGTTTTTCATCAGCGTGAATAGGTCAATAACATAGCTGGAGAACAATTATCTCACATTTACCTCAGGAAAGCCATTTAATGAACATAATATAGGCTATAGCACGTAGTTGGCAAGAAAAGAAATAGCTATAGAGAGTATTTTGCTAAATATGTGTTCTATATTACATATTGTAATATCATGTAAAAAATCACTAACACTAGCTGATTTTGATCGCTGATGGCGGATTCTGTGGGTGTGGGTCCGGCGGCTCGAATTTTTAGCCGCCCGCGTTTAAAACCAGATATATATAGAACTATGGATGGCAAGATCATTGTTGAGGATGAGTTGCTTAACTTTCTTGCTGTTAAAATGAAGACAATGAATCAAGATGAGATTGTTTTGCTGGCTACAAACACATTTGACTCAGAGTGGATAGAGTCTTCCAAGAAAGTTTTGTTTGATCTCTGCACTACCACGCAGCGCAATGTTGCCCATAAAGGATCGCAGAAGGATATTAACAACATAAAAAGCTGCCTCAAAGTGTTGAATGAGTGTGGTGAGAATATACCCAGATTTGTTTCCCACTATTTGGAAGAGCTACCTCCGGTAACTTTTTCCAACATGGATGTCTCGTGTCTACTCGGGAAAGTGGAGCAACTGGCATCTGAGGTATGCGCCCTGAAGCGCGTAATGCAGCTGCAGGTGAACGTGTCTGAGGATCTGCAGGAAGTTACTAAGGATATTAACCAGCGAGTGGGTGCTTTGGAAGCATCTGACCTGGCTCCTGGGGGTGGCCTGGAGGTGTCCATGGCTTTGGGTGGAGGTGCCGCCGGCCCGGACGACTTGGCGCTCAGACGTGTCTCAACAGATGGACCGGCGTTGCGTGAAGGAATGGGGGCTGTGTCTGGGGATCCTGCTCATGGCCTGGAGGGGTCTACACCCACGGGAATCCCGGCATTGCCGGCAAGCTTAACTACTTTACCTGGCTCGCCTAAGTGGAGCCAGATTGTTAAAAAGGGAGGACAACACGGCCCATCGCACGCTGGTGCCAAACCCGGGGTGCGCACAGCCATCTCGGGGCCGAAGAAGAAATCAGGCACGTCTGTTGTTGGGACTGGAGCTGCAGGTAACATCAGAACTGTCAAGACCAAGCTGGTGAGTGTGTTTGCTTCTAAGTTCGCACCTGATCTGGATGCGGAAGCTCTCTCCGGTTATCTTGGTGAAAAGCTTGGACGTGTGGTGTCATGCAACCGGATCGGTAATGGCAACGGCAGATATAGCTCTTTTAAAGTTTCTGCTGAGTGTCATGAGGTCAGAGAAATGTACAATCCGGAGCTCTGGCCGGACGGGGCATTTGTCCGCCGATACTATGAGCCGCGCCGGGTGGGTGCTACCGGGGTTAAGGCTGTCTTGACTAATGCTGTTTTGTCTGCTGAGCTGAGAAGTGGGTCTACTGGTGCTGCGAGCACTTACTAGTTCACTCATATGACTGGTCCTCTTCGTGTTTTGTCCTACAACTGTCGAGGCCTGCGTCTGGGCCAGGGCGCAGGTGACAGGGCTCGCCGTTTGGTTGTTGACAATCTCTTGGAAAATTGTGACATTTTGTGCTTACAAGAGACTTTTCTGGCAAAGCAAGACTTGGCAAAATTAAACATTCTTGATGTCAATTTTCATGGTGCAGGGGAATCAACAACTGATCTTAGTTCGAGAATAATTAGGGGTAGAATACCTGGGGGTGTGGCCATCCTGTGGAACAAGAGACTTGACTTACTTGTTAATGTGCTTAGGCTTGATGTAGACTGGTGTATTGGTGTTCAGCTCAGTTACAGTGGCAGGGAGTTCATCATACTTAATGTTTATACACCATATGAATGTATTCAGAATGAAGCTGAATATCTTAATAGGCTTGCGTTTATTTATTCTTTTATTCAGTGCAGCAATACTTCTTGTATTTATGTAATTGGGGATATGAATGCTGACATTGCAGACAGAAATTCACTGTTTGCTAATCACATGATCCAGTTTTGTCAGGATAACAGTTTAATGCTATCAAGTCAAGAGTTTCTACCCTCAAATACTTATACTTATATAAGTGAGGCTTGGCATACTGCCTCGTGGTTGGATCACTGTATCAGCACAGCTGTTTGAACAAAAGAAAAATGCTAATGCAGCGTATAAATATGCTGTCAGATTTATCTGTAAAAATGAGCAAGCTATGAGGGCAGAATCTATGGCCGAGAAGGTAATGGATAACAACACTACTGAATTTTGGAAGGAGGTAAAGGGTCTTAACAAATGTAGTATACCACCCCCGTGCACTGTAGATGGTATCTCAGGTGTTGAGAATATTGCTGAGATGTGGAGACAGCACTACAGGACCTTGTTTAATTGTGTTAAAAGTGATATTTATATGTCTGACAATGTTAAGTGTGTTGATTTTAAGGCAATTTTTTCAAATGAGGTATCAGGCACTATAAATAAGTTAGCAAATAATAAAGCAAGCGGGTTGGATCACATCACTGCTGAGCACATTAAATATGCCAGCATGAGGTTAGCCCCCCTTCTTGGTATCTGTTTTAATTCCTTTTTAATTCATGGTTTTCTGCCGGATACAATGATATCTGTCTTGCTTGTGCCGGTGATCAAGGATAAGTCTGGTAAGGTTGGTTGCTCTGATAACTACAGACCAATAGCCCTTGCCAGTGTATTGTCTAAAGTTTTTGAAAGCATCCTGTTGAGCAGAATTGTGGACATTATCCCCTCTACTGACAACCAATTTGGTTTTAAACCTAAACATGGCACAGATATGGCCATATATTCCTTAAAGGAAATTGTTAATACGTATAGAGATAAGAACTCCTCAGTTTTAATGAGTTTTATTGATGCCTCAAAAGCTTTTGACCGTGTCAATCACTACAAGTTATTTGACAAAATGAGTAAGAGAGGTGTATCTAAATGTATTGTGAGAATTCTGTCCTACTGGTATGCCAACCAGTCTATGTTTATAAAATGGGGCCACTGTGTTTCTGCCCCTTTTGGGGTCAGGAACGGGGTCAGACAAGGTGGAATCCTCTCCCCTATTCTTTTTAACATGTATGTTGATGAGCTCTCTGTCTGCCTGAATTTGTGTAACACTGGGTGTATGATAGGCAACACTATAGTGAATCATATTATGTATGCAGATGACCTTGTGGTCTTCAGTCCTAGCAGTGCTGGTCTTCAACAGCTTCTTAATGTTTGCTCTGACTATGGAACTGTTCATGATATGAAATTTAATACAGACAAGAGTGCGGTGATGATTTGCAGAACAAAGGAAGATAAATGTCTAATGTTTCCTCCTTTTAAATTGGCAGGTAATATCTTGAGAGTTTTGAGCAAATACAAGTATCTTGGGCATCTCATTACAGACCAGTTGAAGGATGACCTTGACGTTTACAGGCAATGCCGTTTTTTATATGCTCAGGCGAATAGTTTGTCTCGCAAGTTTGGTGGGTGCACAGATAGAGTGAAAGTTGCTTTGTTCAGAGCATACTGCACTCCTCTCTACACTGCACACTTGTGGTCTAGTTTCAGCAAAGCTAGCTTGCATAAACTCCAGGTAGCTTACAATGATGCACTGAGAATTCTGCTGAGAAGACCACGCTGGTGTAGTGCCAGTGAGATGTTTGTGGCTGCAGGTGTTAATACACTGCAAGCCACATTGAGAAATGTTATGTACAAATTTATATGTCGGCTAAATAACTCCGAGAATTACATAATTATGGCATTGACCAGCATCAAGTTTAGCACTACACGGTATAAGTCCAAGTTATGGAAGCATTGGTATAGTTGTCTCCTCTGAAGTTTTTATTGTATTGTGTGTACTGTCTTGTTTTTTATTTGGACCTGTGAGTCTGCAATAAAGTTATTATTATTATTATTATATTTATTATATTTTTACTTGTATCATTAAATAAAGTTATTATAATAAAAAACGCATCATATTTAATTATTTTTAACCTTAAATAATAGCCTACTACCAGCTTTTAGGGCTTTCTGTATGTTTACAGCATTAGGTGAGTTGTTTTTTTTTCTTGAGAAAAATTAATGTCTATCTTGTGTAGCCTACCTAATATTTATCCAAATGAGTCAATATTAAATAAAATCACAATACCGGTAATTGAATTGAAACAAAAAAGCGTAGCTTACCAGAAATTGTACCATGTAAACATTGTAACATGTTGTCACTAAACCTAATAAAATTCAGTTTAGTTACTAAAATGTTAGTGACAATCACAATACACTTATTGTGATGCAATTTTTTTTTTACAATTATTTTTACATTTTTTTAATGTATTTTAATTTTCTGTGCATAATTTATTTCGTTAAACTACATAAATTCCATTATCTGTACCGTATCCCAACTGTTACAATAAAACATCAGTTGAGCAATATAACATGCATTTTTATTCAGTATATAAGCAATATTTTGCTTTTTCATGTTAATGACACTATTGATACCGTGAGAAATTTACATTCTCAGGAAAATAGCCGCTTATCAATTAATCGTTAATCGATTGATAAGGTCAATCAACTAATGATTAATGAATTAATCGATAATTTGCATCCCTAGTCAGGAGTGTGCCAACTGCCACAAAGATGGCCCCAAAGATGTTTCAAACAGTAGCAGTACCACTGCTCTGAATGTACCGGCATATGGAGGCGTGAAAATGATGACATGATGACATCAAAAGTTCAATATATATTCCAATAAGTGAAGAAAAATAAAGGTTTTCCAATAGAGTGCAAATGGTATTTACAGTGAAAATCCAAAAAAAGATAGAACAAACAAAAATAAAATAAACGTACTCGGTTACTAACGTAACCTCGGTTCTCTCTAGAGAGGGAACGTGTACTTGCGTAATATCTTACGCTAGGGGAAAAAGGGAAAACCTCTTTTCCTCGAGATACTGAAGCCAAAAAATGATCCTTAATTTTGCAATAATGTAAAACGCATTGCAGCAGCATGCAGACATGGGCGAGACAGCTCGCGCGCCCATTGGCTGCTCTGCGGCAACTGCACCAGCCTATCGAGAGAGGCCCCTCATGATGTCAGAACTAATGAGGGCGCTTCGCGCCCAATACGTCATGTCCCGCCAAAAGAGGGTGGGGCTCAGCTATAAATATAGCCTCGAAGGGCTGGTTTGACCAGTTTTTTATCGCCGAAGTGAACCTGAGCGTGATGCATGCACGGCAAGATACGCAAGTACTCGTTCCCTCTCTAGAGAGAACCGAGGTTACGTTAGTAACCGAGTACGTTCTCTTACGAGAGTTTCTCTCGTACTTGCGTAATATCTTACGCTAGGGGAACACAGTGTAAAACGCCGTGCGTGCTTGAGATACAACACTAAAGTCCCAAGGGCAGGTTCCCGGGGCTCATACAGTGCCTAATCACACGGGACTCACAGAGAATCCGGGAAGAGGGGCTAGAATAGCATCATTCCTGTAATATAGAGCTCTAATAAGAGCAGATTATATCAAGTGTTCCACATAGCCAGGGCGAACTCGGCCTGGACTGATAAACATGGGGGACTTACACACTACCCACAGAAGTATACAGACGATCAGTGATCGACGCTCTAGTAATTTCAGCATCCTGGACCGATAGCATCGGGCAGGCCATACTGAAAATTTAGACCGAGAGCAACTTAGCTTGTAAAGCGGGAACCTCGAGGTTATAAAACCTTATAAATGTAGCACTAGACCAAGCCCACGACGAGGCCATGCCTCTCGTGGAGTGCGCTTTGACACCTAACGGGCATTGCAGGCCCTTAGATGTATAAGCTAGCGCTATAGCATCAACTATCCATCTGGATAAACTCTGTTTTGATGCGGCTAGTTCCTTAGAACGTCCGCTGAACAAAACAAAGAGCTGCTCCGTCTGTCTGAAAACGGATGAGCAGGACACATAGGCTCTTAACGCCCTGACCGGGCAAAGGAAGCCTGCGTCCCCTTCCTCTTCGGACACGGGCAGGGCCGACAGGGAGATCACCTGTGCCCTAAACGGTGTATTGAGGGATTTAGGAACATATCCGTGCTTTGGTTTGAGTATGACTCTCGAGTCATTAGGTCCAAACTCCATACACGTTGCGCTCACTGAGAGCGCTTGCAAGTCCCCTATGCGCTTCACTGAAGCGAGAGCCAGAAGAAACACTGTTTTGAGAGACAAGTGTTTTAGGTCTATTGATTGTATTGGCTCGAATGGGGCACCTTTCATGTCATCCAGAACCGTGGAAAGGTCCCAAACGGGAACCGAGGGAGGTCTGGGAGGATTCAGCCTCTTAGCTCCTCTAAGGAAGCGAATGACCAGAACGTTCCTTCCTAATGACTGGCCAATCGCTGGTTCAGCGAACGCTGCTATGGCCGCCACATAAACTTTGAGCGTGGATGGGGCTCTGCCCTTATCCAGAAGCTCTTGTAAAAAAGAAAAGAATCTCCGACACCCCACAGTGTGAGGGTGAAGTGCCACGCGCTGTATACCAGCTAGTGAACACAGACCATTTTGAGGAATAGAGCCGTCTCATAGATGGAGCTCTAGCCTGCGTGATCGTGTTTAACACTCCCGCTGGGAGGTTAACGGGTACCCGTTGATGGCCCACACGTGTAGGGACCAAAGCTCCGAGCAAGGATGCCAGATCGAGCCGTTCGCCTGCGAGAGGAGATCCCTCCTCACCGGTATCGGCCACGGGGCGGTACTCGTCAGCTGCATCTGGACTGGAAACCAGGCTTGGTTCGTCCATAATGGGGCGACGAGTAGCACCGAGTATCCGCTTTCCCTGATTCGCTCTAACACTTAGGGCAGAAGCGTGACAGGGGGAAACGCATAGAGCGGGCAGCGGGGCCAGACGCGGGCCAGCGCATCCCTGCTCTTGGAGAGAAATTCCTGACAGTGAGCGTTCTCTTGAGACGCAAATAGGTCTATTTTCGCTATGCCAAATGTCCTCCACAGCAGTTTGACTGTCTGCGGGTGTAAAGACCATTCTCCTGCCGGAAGATTGTTCCTGGACAGTCTGTCTGGTCTCACATTCAGGTGGCCGGGCACTTGCGCTGCTCTGAGCGAGCGCAGATTGTGCTGAGCCCAGACCAGGAGGCGTTCCGTCAGCCTGTGAAGGGCTCTGGATCTGATACCTCCTTGGTGATTTATATAAGCCACCACTGACATGTTGTCCGAACGGACCAGGACGTGGTGTCCTTTTATATGGGGACAAAAACGCCTCAGCGCGTTGTCGACTGCCATCATTTCCAGACAGTTTATGTGTAGAAGCTTCTCCCGTTCTGACCACAGGCCGAAGAACGGTCTGCCTTCTAGCAGCGCTCCCCATCTCGAGGTTGAGGCATCCGTAGACACCACCTTCACACTCGAGGAAGTCCCCAGGCTTACACCTGACCGGTACCAATCGGTCACTGTCCAAGGTTTCAGAGCTGCGATGCATTTCTGATCGACCTTGAGGCGCAAGAGACCGGATGTCCACGCTCTGCGCGGAACGTGTGGTTTTAACCAGTACTGCAGCGGGCGCACGCGAAGCAGACCCAGCTGAAGCACTGAAGATGCTGAAGCCATGAGACCCAGCGTTTTCTGAAACCTTTTGAGCGGGACTAAAGTGCCGTGGCGAAAAGTTTCTGTCATGCGCCGAATACTCAGCCTGCGCTGCGGTGACAGTTGCGCTGTCATAGACAGCGAGTCCAGTTCTGTACCCAGAAAGGATATTTTCTGACTGGGAGACAGCGAACTCTTCGCCCAATTGACTCTGAGACCCAAATTCTCGAGGTGGTCGAGTAATATGGTCCTGTGTTCTATGAGCTCTGACTGTAATCGAGCTAGAACCAGCCAATCGTCCAAATAATTCAGCACTCGTATGCCTCGGAGTTAGAGGGGTACGAGCGCTGCATCCATGCAAATCGTGAACGCACGAGGTGCCAGGGATAGGCCAAACGGCAGGACTGTGTACTGATATGCCTGGCCCTCGAAGGCGAATCTCAAAAATCGCCTGTGACGTGACGCTATTTGTATTTGAAAATAAGCGTCTTTCAGATCTATCGACATGAACCAGTCCCCTTGGCAAATTTGCGAGAGGATTTTCCTGGTCGTGAGCATTCTGAACCGTCTTTTCAGAAGTGCTTTGTTTAGCCGTCTTAGATCTAGAATGGGTCTGAGACCCCCGTCTTTTTTGGGTACCAGAAAATATCTGCTGTACATGCCCCCTTCGCTCTGAGCCTGTGATAAGGGTTCTATAGCCCCTTTGCTCAGTAACTTCGCTATTTCGGCTCGAAGTAGGTGTGCTACTTCCTCTTTCACCGTAGTTTCGATTCGCGCCGCTTGGCATTGCGGGCGTCGACCGAACTGTAGCGAATAGCCTCTTTCTATAGTGTTCAGCACCCACTTTGATACCCTGGGAAGCTCTGCCCACGCTTTCGCGTGAGTGGCTAAGAGTAGAATGATATCTGGGCTCTGGTCGCGAGTGGCGAGCGGAGAGCACCGGTGTGCTGTAACATGAGCGCCACGCTTGCAGCGTGTGAGACTTGGGGAGCACTGATCAGAGCGGGCAGCCTGCCCGCGCTCAGTTCTCCTACAGCGGTGTGCTGAGAGAGAGCGAGCGGGGCGAACCCTGTGGGGTTTATTATGTCTGTGAGCGAATGTCTGAGGGCGCGGGACATCGGGCCCATGCAAAACACTGAGAACACCGTCTGTTTGTGCAGACTGTATGTGCGTTGGTTTCGTTTTTACAGAAACCGTGAGACATGTAGTGTGTAGTGTTTGCGGGCACTGGGACGTAAGCACAATCACTACATTTGGTGCACAATCGACATGAGTCGATTTTATTTGTCCGGGCCGTGTGTGGCGGGCCGTGTTTGTGTGTAGGAATGGGCACTGGGCAGTGGGCATTTTTACTACACTCCTAACACCATCGGCCGTGGCCGGAATACCAGAAAATACACTCTTTATGGGATTTATCTGGGTCGTCGTAAAAACGGCGTTTGTGTGCAGGCAAGCGGGCTGTGTTGCCGACTTGTTTACTGCAGAATACGCTGGAACAGTCGCAATTACTGGAACTGAGCGAGCGAGAAGTTTTGGTGGGAGTCCGGCCGCACCGGCTAGGAATCCTTTGTGTTGCCATAGAAACAGTGTTTGGGTGCAGGCGAGCGGGTAGTACAATGCGCTTGTTGGCTGCAAAATACACATCTGCAGTCGCCTTTAAGGGAACTGACAGAACGAAAGCATTGATGGCATAATTTATGTTCTAGTAGACCTGGGACTCGAACACGGGTCTCTCGTGCGAAAGCCTAAGATTCTGCCACTGAGCCACAGGGGGAGAATACACATGCTTTCAGTTAGCACGACCATATAAGACAGCGTCAACATGCTTGAATGGGTGCAGGCGAGGAACAACACCCTCATGTTGTTCCAACCCCGTAAGTCTTTCGTTCATCTTCGGAACACAAATTAAGATATTTTTGATGAAATCTGAATACACTTAGAATATTTTATTTCTTATAGAATATAATATTTTATTTATTTAGAATTTGTGTTCCGAAGATCAACGAAAGTCTTACGGTTTGGAACAACATGAGTGTGAGTAATTACTGACAGAATTTTCATTTTTGGGTGAACTAACCCTTTAACACTAGTGGTGGGCAGATCAAGGCTTCATGTAACACTGAAACAGTTAAAGCAAATGTGCCGTATTGTGTCGAGGCTTCGAAACAATCCGACACCAGTCTCCACTGTGACCCCTAATGGTCAGAACAGTGTAAATGCAACATAAACCCAGGCCAAACATGCATAACACCTTTTACAAATCTATTGTAATTGCAATTTTTTTATTGAAAGAAAAATCTTTCAAATGCAATTATCTTATAAGATTATCAAGTGTCTATATGTTCTTTAATCAATTGTCAGGATTTGTTTTGTTTGTTCTATGAATGGCTCAGCTAAACAGGCCAATAAGAGACTTATTAACTACCATTATTCATTTTAATTATACTAATGTCTAATTAAAATGTCTACAAATGTATAAAACTGATCAGAGATCAGGTAAAACCCACAGACACTTGGTCATTGGTTCTCAGTGACTCCTTATGATTCATGAGTTGACAGATCATCACCCCCAGCGGTGAACCATTGAAATTTCGAAGTGTTTTCGAAACCATCATGACATAATGAAGCCTTGTTTACTGAAATCACGTGACTCTGGCAGTTTGATACACGCTCCGAACCATTGATTCGAAACAAAAGATTCGTAAATGTTTCAAAGCTTCATGAAGCAGTGTTTTGAAATTGCCATCACTACTTAACATAACACAATATATAAATCAACATAGTGAAAATAATGACTCACTAAATGTTAAACTAAAGAAAAAGGGCATGGTGAGGACAGGAACAACACTTAACAATAAACAATCAGTGACACACACATCTGTGTTAACTAACTGTTGTTAAAACTTTGCGCAAAACAGATAATGTTATGATGTTAGTATGAAAAGTGTATGTATGCATGTATGTTCTCAGTCCAGTGTCATAATAAGAGTCATTTTACAAAATAAGAGTCTCTAGTCACAGAGCCTCACTGTAACAGATAGATTAGCTTACTCCTCACTGAAAATGATTTAGGTTGATTGTTAATAATTTTAATTATAGGTCTATAATTCATTGTACAGTCTATAACAGGGATGCCCAACCCTGCTCCTGCCAATCGACTGTCCTGCACAGTTTATCTCCAACCCTAATCACACCTGAAGCAACCAATTAATGTCTTCAGGATTGCTTGAAAATTAAAGGCAGGTGGTGTGTTTGATTAGGGTTGGAGATGAACTGTGCTGGACAGTCGATCGGCAGGAGCAGGGTTGGGCACCCCTGCTCTATAATGTCTATAAAAACATTCTATATAATACCTGCAATAATTAGTCATCAATGAAAATTAAGACTAGCTTTATTTAAAAAACTTGTTTAACACGAAATACTCAAGTTTTTTTTTATATACTATATATAGACTATGGGCCACAACAGAAATATTAAGAATTAATGAAGACAGTCATATAGCCTACCGTTATCAGCATATGTTGAAGTAGGATTTATCTCTTGTTGTCTCTGAGAGAATATGCACCAAATGCTTGTCAGTTTTTACTTAATTATTTTCTGAGGTGAATAATTGACTGGGGTTTGATACTTCTTCACAAGCATAACTCTCACGCAAAGTTTGCACATTGCTTGTGTGAGATTGCTCGTCTTCATGGTTTAAAATGGAAAAGTTTCCAATACTGTGATGTGACATTTTTCTTATGACCAATTGCCAAATGGTGGACAACGTTTCATATTTCCCATGAAAATAAAATTAAGTGGAGAGAATGGAAAAGCGTAGTACCAGACACTAGTCCAAAAAAGATTAATGAATAGAATACCTTGCGGTGCATAGATCTGAAGGGGAGAAAGGGGAGAAGAAGATAATTATCATTGCCCGTTCTGCGGACCAAAAGTGTTTAAACCCACCACGGAACTTCATGTGGTGGAGAATCATGTCTGCAACCACTTATCTTTGGCAGTACAGCATAAAGGCAAGCTGGAATGGATTTTTTTAATTCAAAGTCATTGTTAATATTATTCATTATTATGAATGTTGTTAATATTAATATTTTTTTGCTGATGTTATCGGTTGCTGATTAGCCTAATTTGTTTTATGTTAGCCTTATAGTGTTGTAATGCTTGAACAATACAATAACATATTGTTGACCTTTTTTAGCATGCTTCTTACATTAGCCTATTTCATAAGTAGTATAGTCACAATCCAAATAATACATTAATTGTTAATTTAATCAGTTCTATCATGCCCGCATTACCACAACGGACACTTTCAGTAAAGCGTTGTTATCCCTTTATTTACATTAAAATTCAAATATATTTTGTTTTGATTTTCAGAATTCTTTGTCAAGTGCAACTTGCAGTGCAGAGAACAGGCACATTTTCACTGTTGTTACTTCTTGTCCAGATTATAAAACATTTAGCATTAAGCAAAAAAGCCAAGTTCCATCTACAGAAACAGCCACTGTTGAGACAGCTGCAATCAATGAATCATTTGTCACCTGTGAACCTGTTGTCCCCAGTGCATCAGTTGCCATCAATGAACCAGTTGCCACCAGTGAACCAATTCTTCCCAGTGCAGCAGTTGCCTTCAAAGAACCAGCTGTGGCTGAAGGAGTCTGTAAAATTCCTGCGTGAAAAATCTTCACCCTGGCATGAGTTTTCAAAAAGTTTGGTTTCAGTGACCAGAGACTGTGTTTGCGCATGGACGAATGGCCAAACCGCATAGAAAAAGCTGCGGTTTTGAAAATACCCATGTTTGTGTGGACAGGGCCAGAGTTCACACTCAAAAGTGTTAAAATTAATACTGAAGCAGTGTTGACAATTAATGAGATAATTAAGTGATTAATCGAGTGATGACTGACCATTAGTGATGACACCTGATGTTAACAAGCAGAATCACTGAAGGAAAGAGTCATAATTTAGGTCACCATAATGGTGATCAGTGTTTGATTTAGTTGGGCCCTTGACTTTAACATTACTTTTTCTATAGCTGCTTTAAATTTGTTCAGAAAACATTTGTAATGGCAAAGAAAGCACAGAGAAAAATATTTTCAGGAGTTGTGTTTTCATAGTAACAATCACCATATAGTGACCTGTGGCCTGTTGCAAAAAGCTGGTTTCAGTTTCTACCCAGGTAAGTTCGAGATTAGTCTGAGCAAACTCTGGTTTTTCGAGCTCAACAAGGTGAATTGGTTTTTAACGATGTTCATTGCCATGGTAACTTACTCTACACAGCTAACCTGCTCCAGAGCAGGATTTATTCTGGGCTTTGTGAGACAGCTGAACCTGATCTAAACCTAGTTGGATTTATCTGTATTTGTCAACTCTTTATCTGGATAAGCCCAATCTCTGGCTGCGTTTACACTTGGCATTAACATGCGATCACCGTGATCTGATCAAGCAGATCGGCTCATAAGCCAATCAGCACACGGTGCGTTTACACCTGTCCAGATCAAGTGGCTTCTATATCTAGATAGCAGATCGGATTTTGCATTCCCAGATAAACAGATCAACTCTGAACATCTAAAAAAAAAGCTATTAAAAAGTCACAAAACAGCAAAAAGAAAAGAAAATATTAAGAATAAAAGAAATTTCTAAGACAGCTCAGCTGCATAATTTATTCATACCGCAATGCATGCTGGGAGGCATGGATGAATTTTAATTGGTGCACCCACAATGCACTGTAGAAAGCTTTTTGATGGTCACCCTTGCTGATTCATATGTTGATTCTTTATGTCTGTGTTTCTAAACGATAGAGTAGTTCAAACCTTTATGATCGGAACAACTTTTAAAAATCCCTCTTATAATTTCATTGAAAATTCCAGATCTTATGTTGTAGAGTCACAGAGCTGCTGTAATTGATAAAGTAAATCCAACTCAGATATTAGGCTCTAAATGAGTTTAGTGATTCAGGTCATGATGATTATGTCAAAACATAACCAACAAAATCTGATCACAATTGCTCTTGGTTTGTCTTGCTGCAATAACTTGGTTACAGCAGCCCAACTAAAGTGAACCATGATCACCATAATGGTGACATAAAATGGTGACTGTCCTTCAGAAATTCTGCTTATTAACATTAGGTGTCATCACTAATTGGTCAATCATCATTCAATTAATCACTTAATTATCTCATTATCTTTATTATTAATTAAACATAATTTTAACACTTAAGTGTGGAATCAAATAAACTGAGGAGTGTTCATTTAACAAAAAATGCTGTTCTTATCTCAAACTTATGAAGACCACACAAACATAAGATTAGACAACAACAGCAAAACATTGTAAGATATATGAATAAATATAAATATAATAAAATATGAAAGATATAAGGACACAGCTCAGGTTCAGGTTGACATTTAAAAAGTCAAATTACACCATAGATCCTTCATAGAGGTATTCAAATAAATCAATATATGAAGTGAGGCTGCTATACAACGGAAATTAGAGGACGTCTACCACAACTGCTCAATATTTGAAACAATAGGAAAGAAAACTGTCAGGCGTGTCCACAGGCATTCATACGTACATGCCAAAGGAAAAGAAAGAGCATCAAGGCAAAGTATAGAGATGAAGGATGCTTATATAAGTGGATATGGACAAATAACGAATTTGCGATGAACATGTCAGAGTGCAGTGTTGTGGGAGTCACCTTTTTAGATGATTATCTATTTATCTGATAAAGACATGTCAAAGGCTTCTCCTCAGGATGAATTTTCATATGAACTTTAATGCGTCCTTTTAGACTGAAACTTTTTCTACATTGTTGACATATTCCTCTCTTGAGTGAATTCTCAAGTGGCAATTAAGGGATAGTTTACGTGTGAAACTCTTTCCACACTGATCACATGAGAAAGGCTTCTCTCCAGTGTGACTTCTTATGTGAGATTTAAGATTTCCTTTTCGTGAGAAGCTCTTTCCACACAGTTTGCAGGTGTGAGGCTTCTTTACACTGTGAAGTCTCATGTGGACTTCAAGGTGTCCTTTTAGACTGAAACTCTTTCCACGCTGTTGGCAGGTAAAAGATTTCTCTCCAGAGTGCATTTTTATGTGCCTATTAAGGCAGTTAATGTTTGGGAAACTTTTTCCACACTGATGACATATAAAACAGTTCTCTCTTGAGTGAATTCTCAAGTGGCAATTAAGGGTTAGTTTACGGGTGAAACTCTTTCCACACTGATCACATGTGAATGGCTTTTCTCCCGTGTGAGCTCTCATGTGATAATTGAGATTTCCTCTTCGTGAGAAGCTCTTCCCACACAGTTTGCAGGTGTAAGGGCTCTCTCCACTGTGAACTCTCATGTGGGAATCCAGAGTTAGTTTATATATGAATGTCATGCCGCACTGAGAGCAGGTGTAAGGCTTCTCTCCAGTGTGAATTCTCATGTGGACTTTAAGGCGTCTTTTTTCAGAGAAACTATTACCACACTGTTGGCAGGTGAAAGACTTCACTCCAGAGTGAATTTTTACATGCCTGTTAAGGCAGTTCATGTCTGAGAAACTCTTTCCACACTGATGACATACAAAACAGTTTTCTCTTGAGTGAATTCTTAAGTGGTAATTAAGGGTTAATTTACATTTAAAACTCTTTCCACACTGATCACATGTGAACGGCTTCTCTCCGGTGTGAATGTTCATGTGATACTTAAGGTTTAGTTCTGTTGAGACGCTCTTTCCACACAGTTTGCAGGTGAAAGGCTTTTCTCCATTGTGAATTCTCATGTGGGCTGTAAGACTTCCTTTTTGAGTGAAACTCTTTCCACACTGTTGGCAGGTGTAAGGCTTCTCTCCAGTGTGAATTCGCATGTGGACTTTAAGATGTCCTTTTTCAGTGAAGCTCTTTCCACACAATTTGCAGATAAAAGGCTTCTCTCCAGTGTGAATTCTCATGTGGCCTTTAAGATGTCCTTTTTCAGTAAAACTCTTTCCACACTGTTGGCAGGTGTAAGGCTTCTCTCCAGTGTGAATTTTCATGTGGACTTTAAGATGTCCTTTTAGGATGAAACTCTTTCCACACTGTTGGCAGATGAAAGGCTTCTCTCCAGTGTGAATTTTTATGTGTCTATTGAGGCAATTCATGCCTGGGAAACACTTTCCACACTGATCACATCTGAATGGCTTCTCTCCAGTGTGAAGTCTCATGTGGACTTTAAGGTGTCCTTTTAGAGTGAAACTCTTTCCACACTGTTGGCAGGTGAAATAACTTCTAGTTCCAGTCTTATGAGCTCTTTTTTGTCAGGAAGTATTTTCAGTCTGTGAACAAGCAGATTTTTTTCCAGTTATGAAACCATCACGTTTCCCATACTGATCTTTCTCTTCCATTTCATTTAGTTCTTGACTCTCCACTTTCAGTGCCATCAGGTCTAAGGCATAAAGACACAAATACAAGTTAAACCCAGTTTTGTAGCACAAAAAGACATCCAAGCATTTAAAGCATCAAAACAAACAACAGGTATGTTAGGTCCTATACCCACTAAGCTACTGAAAGAGGTCTGACCTGTAATCTCAGAACCTTTTCTCAATATTCATAACTCTTTGCTTTCTTTAGGACACGTCCCAAAATCCTGCTGGTAGTTACTATGCCCCTTATTTAAAAAAGCCGCTTGACCCAGGATAACTGGTTAATTATAGACCAATCTCGAAACTGCCATTTAAGTCTAAAATATAGTGTTCTCTCATTTATTTTCAGTATAGTTAACAGAATATTCCAGAACAATCCAGGGCCACAGATTTATGACAGGCCCCACATGTTTTACCCTGCTCTAAATATTATAATAGTTTAATGTGCATTAGAGTTTTAATTTGTGTAAATGTTGTTTTAGCCATACGGTGGCCGAGAGAGCTCAACGCAGTGCAACTGAAGAAAACACATGCAAATAGAAAAACACCCGCAAATTCAGAAAACATCTTCATCAGTTTCACAACACACGTGTGCTCCAAATACTCACAACACAACCAAATACAGAAAAGCGCTGCAAAAGTTCACAACTCAACTTAATACAGAAACGCGCTGCAAATAGAACAGACCATTATTACATGTATTACTGTTACATGTATACTGTAATTAGGGTTGCAAAATTCTGGGAATTTTCAAAGATGGAAACTTTCCATGGGAATTAATGGGAATTTAAGGGAATTAACAGGAATTTATGGGAATAAACGGGAATAAAATGGGAATTTTCAAAGTTGAGGGTTGGCTCTTCATAGGGAACTTAAATATAGTTGAGAAAAGTATATTTTAGCATAATCTTGACTAAAACAAACAGATGCCATTCAAATACACTTGAATATCCATGCCATTCCTCAATCACATGCACATAGCACACTGCTTACTGCATGGCTATTGAGACCACACCCCCTACTGGCACTGTGCATGCCTCCATCACATGTACAGAAGCCCAAAGCACAAGACTATTGAAGGCACACTATTTGACTATTTGAGCCTGTGGACTAAACAAAGTGAAGTAAGTTGAGATGATATTATGGGGAAATATATTTATTAAATGTTTAAATTGCAAATATCACATACAAATGTATTCATCTACCTCATGTGGCTGTTTTTCTCTGCCTCCTGCAATATGTTTTGAAGATCATTCCAGTTGTTTAGCTAGCCTTAATATTTATGTATCTGTTCATGCCATTGCATTAGTATTCTTACAAGCTTTTACATTGCATTAGTAATCTTACAAGCTTATTTTACAGAAAAATGCCACGTGCACCATCTGATGTTTGGAGACATTTTACACCAGCTAATGTACAAGGGAAGTCTGTATATATGTGTAAATATTGTGAAAAGACATACGTGAAGAATGCCACAAAAATGCAGGAGCATATTGTGAAGTGCAAAAAATTTCCTCAAGGCCCAACACATGCAGCAAACAAGAGTTCCACTCCAGGGGAAAATGAATCCGTTTCAGCTGTATCAGAGTCAGATACCCTCTCATCAACTCCTGGTCCCTCTGGCATCAGAGGATTCTTTGATTCTATGGATGAAGCTAGCCAGAGAAATGCAAATGAGTGTTTCGCTCGTGCAGTCTATGCAACTGGCTCACCCCTGATGCTGCCATCCAATGTGTACTGGAAGAGGTTTTTGAATGTTCTCCGGCCAGCATACACTCCCCCAACCAGACATGCACTATCTACTCATTTGCTGGATGAAGAGTTCAACCGAGTTCAAACAAAGGTCAAGCAGACCATTGTCAAAGCTGACTGTATTTCAGTCATCTCTGATGGATGGTCCAATATCCGGGGACAAGGAATTATTAACTACATAGTCACCACTCCTCAGCCTGTGTTCTACAAGAGTGTAGACACAAAGGAAAACAGACACACAGGCCAATACATTGCAGATGAGCTGAAAGTGATCATCAATGACCTTGGACCAGATAAGGTTTTTGCACTGGTCACTGACAACGCAGCCAACATGAAGGTTGCCTGGGCAGATGTGGAGGAGACCTACCCTCAAATAACTACTATTGGCTGTGCTGCCCATACACTCAATCTTCTTCTAAAAGATATAATGGCACTGAAAACAATGGACAACCTCAACAAGAGAGCGAAGCAAGTTGTGAAATATGTGAAAGGCAAACAAGTAGCTTCCGCTACATATCCGTCAAAGCAAAAGGAAAAGAACAAGAGTACTACACTGAAGCTCCCCAGCATAACACGATGGGGTGGCGTTGTTATCATGTTTGACAGCCTTCTGGAGGGAAAGGAGTCTCTGCAAGAGATGGCCATATCCCAGTCTGCAGGCATCGACAGTGACATAAAGAAGGTCATCTTAGATGATGTGTTCTGGGAAAGAGTGTCTAGCAGTCAGAAAATCCTCAAACCTATTGCAGCAGCAATAGCGAAGATAGAGGGTGATGGTGCCATCTTATCGGATGTCCAGTGCCTTTTTGCAGAACTCAAAGAAGAAATCCAGACAGTCCTACCCACTTCCCTACTACTGAAAGCAGAGGAAACTGCTGTGGTCAAGTCATTGGAAAAGCGGAGGGAGTTCTGCATGAAGCCGGTGCATGCAGCAGTGTACATGCTGGACCCAAAATATGACAGGGACATACTTTCTGTGGAAGAGATTAACGGTGCCTACGCGGTCATTACAGCCATGTCTGACCACCTGGGTCTTGATAAAGGCAAAGTTCTAGGCAGTTTGGCAAAGTATCGAACAAAGCAAGGCATTTGGAAAGGGGATGGAATATGGCAGTCATGCCAGCATATATCTGCAGCCACCTGGTGGAAGGGACTTTGTGGATCTGAGGCCCTTGCACCTGTAGCCTCCATCATCCTTCAAATCCCACCATCATCAGCAGCCTCCGAGCGCAACTGGTCCCTGTTTGGGAACACGCACACAAAGGTTCGCAACAGGCTCACAAATGTAAGAGTGGAAAAACTGGTTGGCATTCGGGCAAACCTAAGGCTCTTTGAGCCTGACTCAGAGCCATCCTCAACAAGGCTGGAAAGTGACACTGAAGAGGAAGAGTTGGAAGTTGAGGAAGTGGACGTGTTGTTGGATGTTGATGAGGCTCACGAAGAGCCCACTGACTGAGCAAAACTGCAGAGGATTGCTTGAAGGAAGATTTGCATGTTTAATGGGACGTTTTGGAGGGAGAAGTTTTTTTTTTTTTTTTTTACATTTTGAATGGGACTTTGTGGGGATTTTTGGATGGGGGTGCATTTTTGATTGAGTGTGGTTGGGGGATGAGTAATATTTAACCCAATATTCCTGTTTTTGTTCTTCCATGAAACAAGTGATTGTTCAGTAAAATAATTCAAACTTGTTCTGTTCTACTTACAAATAAATCTGTTGAAATATCTGTTGAATACATTTTGCATGGATGTTTTCTTATGACTTCTAATAATATTTATGCTTGGATATGATATGATCGATTACATTACAATTAATTCCCAGTTAGTTCCCCTAAATTCCCATTATTCCCATGGAAAGTTTCTAATATGGAATATTTCCAAAATTCCCCAGCTTAACTTCCCATGGAAATTTACCGGAAACTTTCCGACCCTTTGCAACCCTAACTGTAATACATTATTTTTAAACATTCCCAACCTCACACAGTTTAATCTGGCCCCATTTTTTAACACTTTTTAATTTTTGTAACTACAAGTTGTACTGTAACATACCTTCTGGTGTTCATTCATGTTTTTTTCGTGCTTTAAAATAAACTGGTAAAGCGGAAGAGATGTTCGGTTCATGTGTGCTCAACATTGCCTTTTCCGATTTCCCATTTCCGATTCTTGCGAGGTTTGTGCTTGCAAGGTGGGAAATGAGACATTAACAGCCACCACGTTTCTGCATTTTTATCCCAACAGCGTATGAGACATTAAAGGGAACCTATTATGCTACTTTTTACAAGATGTGAAATAAGTCTCTGTTGTCCCCAGAGTGTGAATGTGAAGTTTTAGCTCAAAATACTCGACAGATAATTTTTTATAGCATGTTGAAATTGCCATTTTTTGGGGGTGAGCCGTTTCTGTGTGTGTCCCCTTCAAATGCAAATAAGCTGCTGCTCCCAGCCCTCTTTAAAGAAGAGCTCATGCTCCAGTGGCAACAAAACGGTACAATCTCATACAAAAACAATTGCAGAAATTGTACTAGCGGTGTTCAGTTCGAACCGGAGTCGGACAATGATGCCTATGGAGCCAGAGAATATATGCTGCATTGAGATAGAACAGATATAGTTTAATTCAAACTATTTATAGTTTAATTCAAACTATTTATAATTAAATTTGATATTATTAAAATATTACTAATTATTACCTTCAAAAATAAAACTAATCCACTGCGTCTTCAGTGGCTCGGATGATGGGAGAAAATGAAGACTCATATGTTCACTTTTACATCCAACAACAGAACACTGGGATTGCTTACGAGACATTGTCACTACAGCTGTTCGAGAACGGAGAGAATGGCGGATAGAGTACAACTCGCTGAGGGTGGAAACTTTAGGCTTGAACCGGCGCTGCACAGACCAATCGGTGAATGACATCCAAATACAGCGAGAGAGATTAGAGAGCATACGCTCCGTATGGATTTCAATCGCTCTCGCGGTACTTTGATGTTTAACCCCATTGTAGCACAGAGACTGTACGTCTTTCTCATTACCCTTTGACATGTAGGATCACACTGGTGTGATCACTCTAGGCTGCTCCCTGGAGTGTAAAATCACACCACTATGATTAGAACATTCAGTGCATGATGTTATCAATTACTAAATTCAAATCTATTTTTCACTTTGACTAGTGCTGAGCCAGAGATGGGCTCGCTCTAGCACTTAAACCAGTGTTTTCCAACCCTGTTCATGGAGGCCAGGGGCCTCATGTATCAATCTTGCGTACGCACAAAAACTTTGCGTACGCTAGCTTTCATGCTCACGGTCGTATGTACTAACAGTGAAATTAACGCGAGAATGTGCGTTCCTCCACGCTAATTTCATGTCTGGCGTACGTACATTTCTCATTGTTTTTGTCCGTTGGCGACTCTTACAGGCAATGAAGTGAAGTTGCAAACATTACACAACGAATTGTTCTACAAGTCTAAGCATTGCTATTAATTTGCAATTTATAAAATAATTGACATATATTGTCACACAAGCCTTATGGGAATATTCTATCAATTATGCAATTAAGTAAGAACATATAAAAGCATGTGCAAACTGATACAACCCTTAGTCTATGGCAATGACAGCTTTGGTTTAATGTCCACCTTTATATCAGACCATTTCTTTTTAAGGTAATTTAGGGTAGACGGTGTACAGTTGAGACATGTGTACAGTTGAGACACCTTAAATAACTTGCGTTCGCAGCAAGCACAAGTTGTGATTTTTGCTGTGCACGTCGTGCATATTAGTGTCCTCTTTGATCGTGGGAAATTTGAACAACGGACGCATCTCCGATCCGAAGATAGATCTTTTAAGATTTTCTAAGATATGACGTTTACTTCACCATGCACTCTACACAATGAATAGCTTATTATCCTTATGTGACTGTTAAACGTAACTGGTATCACCACAAACGTTATTCTGTGCCCTAAAAACTGGCATATTTCATGGTATTGTGTCATGCAAGGTAATTGCAAAATCTAGAGAAATGTGCGAGGTGGCCAGCGGGGGATAGTTGAGACACACGTGTACCAACTGTACCCCCGAAAGAGTTCTATTAGGAAACACACTGTTTAGTTGTTCAGTGTTATGATAACAGGTTAAAGGTCGTAATTAGCCAGCATAGGACGCAAATTAAAATAAAATTTGATATTTGTGATATTTAAACTGTGTAGGCTATTATTAATAAATATTGTTACATATCTTGTTCCTGCTTTATACATTTTAACTAGTGCTAATTTAAATAAAATGAATGAATATAAATGGATGAATAAACAAAAATGTTGCCCGATTGTTATTTTCTTCTTTATTTATTATATTTACAATGACTGGTTAGTTACCTTTACATCATTAAAAATGGGTGTCTCAACTGTACCATGCACTGTCTCAACTGTAACACATATTGGTACAGTTGAGACAAAGTTGAGACAAAAAGCACCTTATTTTTATGAGCTAATTGTGGAAAATATAAACTACTTGTGGGTATTATTGATTGATAATATCTTAGTCTACAAGCTAATAAAATGTCATGTGGCGTGTCATGTGGAAATTCACTTCTTTTCAGTGTCTATTTTTGTGTGAAAAATCAAAATGCAAAAAGTGTCTCAACTGTACTCAGTCTACTCTACAGTACGACTTTCAGATCCCACCGCATTGACGGCATCAGTCAAACTCTCCCACTCATATTTTTTCCTTTTGTTATTAATTCCGGAGGACAAAGTTCCAATGTTTTTTTTTTTTTCGTTTCTACCTCCGATAGTAGCACCTCCAATTCACTTTCTGTAAAGTTTCGTTTCTTGCCGCCATTTTCTTACTGCTTTCTTTTGCCAAAGTGGACTCATTACCATATTTAAATTGATTTAATTAAGGGAGGAGACTGGGTGGGGCGTTATGCTCGTGCATGTGCGCTCATTTTTACATTAACTGGGATGTACAAAGAGAATATGCGTGGGATCCTTCGTACGCAGAGATTTATACATCTGGGTTTTTTTGTGCGTACGCACATTTACAGCTTTGTCCGTACGCAATGTTTTAGTATGAATTCAACGCAAGTCTTTGTACATGAGGCCCCTGGGCTCTAGACTAACATTTGAAAGCAGTGCAACTAAGTTCTACAGATGGTGGTGTCAGCACCTGATTTGTTCATCATAAAAGCAATTTAATCATAAAATTAGTATTGTTTTGCATAGGTGCTAATATTGTTACATGTTTATTTTCTTGGAAATACACATTCAACACTAAAGCACTGAGCTTGAGTTGAGATGCAGATAAAATTAACTTTAAACAGCAACCTAATTTTTATAGGGAAAATTGTAATATTCTACTCTTATTAAATATGCCATTGTTCTTCTATAGCAGGGGTTCATTAGCATATATAGCAGCTCATTGTGTAGTAGAGATTACTATCCCCACTACTATATCCACACTACTATATCAACACTTGATTCCTGGCACATATTTGTTTATCTTTACTAGTGGTTTGCAAAAGTTGTAATCGAGTCTTCACACTTACAAATAATCGTTGGTCCACTGTTCTTTGAAAACTCTGCACTCTCTTTTAGGGGTGGAACGGTACACAGAAGTCACGGTTCGGTTCATACCTCGGTTCAGACATCACGGTTGGGTACAATGAAGGGAAAAGCAAAACAAAAATGCAGAAGGCTTGTGCATGTCTCAGGTTGGACCACCAAAAGAAAAATAAATGTCTTAAGCCTTGTATTTTTAAAAAAATAAGTTTTATTAATAAAGTAAAGGCATAGAACCAGTTTATTTGTAGTGCACTGACAATAGTTTTATATAATTAGTTCATTAATTCAATTAATAAAAATACCTTGATATGTTTGGTAATTGTACCTGAATTAATTGAAAATTAATCTGCTACATTTCAGATTAATATATTTGTTTTCCTTAAAAATGTAATTAACAGTAACTTAAACACTTTGCAGTTTGAATGATGTCCTGCATAAACTAAATGACGGAGTATGTTTTTATGTTTCCACTGTTCGATCGCGGCCGCGCCCCACACACACACACACACACACACACACACACAAGTAAACACTTTACGACTTTTCGATCGCGCCCACACCTCTCTCTCAACATATTCCAGCATTGCAATCTTTACACTGCAGCCTGCTTCAGAGCTTCAGAGCTAAGGCGGAGCTACAGATTAGGTGTCCCTAAGAATCCGCGTATCTAACAGTAGTTCCGCATTACATTAATTAAATTGCACACAAGTTTTATTTATTTTTATACCGTGTATTCTCTGTGTAAATGTATGCACCAAACTGTGCCGCCCGTACCATGACGTACCGTCCATGACGACTTTTGGGGATTGCCTCATAGGGCCGGTTCAAGTAGTGGGGGGCAGAGGGGCTGGGGGGCCAGTCAAAGGGGGGTGGCGGGCCTGAGTCGGCCCGTGGGCCTTAGTTTGGTGACCCCTGTTCTATAGTATCATACTGAACTGACCAACAGCTTCAGTGATAATAAAAGGAGTGCTCTTTACTTGCTTTCTGTGTAATTCCTCACAATTTGAAAAAGTTTCAAACTCTCTGGGAATGGTATTGAACCATGCCATGCAAAAAGGGACTGCTATTTAACTAACCCGTGCAACAGCACAGACCAACATATTGTATATGAACAACAAGTAGAGTGGCCTATAACTCCTGGAGGCAAAATCAATCCACACACCTCATTGGCCAAAAAGATTGCATTTCTTATCCAATGTGATCTTCCTTGTTTTGTTCCTTGTTCTGCAGCAGCCAACAAAGCAAATAAATTAGATTTAAATTAGAACATGACAAAGTCGCTACATAGATGCACGTCAAGGCAGTTTAATAATCTGGTCATGTGATCTCAATATATCTGTCCACATGAGGTGACCTGCTCCATGTCAAATAAAACCTCTTTAATTGGGACACTCATATGACATTCTTCAAAAATATCATTAATTTCTGTAGAGCTGGACATTTTAAAAATGACTGAGTTCAGCTTTGAGAATGAAACCAACCTCTTTGCACCTCAGTTTCTTCTTGTTTTACTCTGAATATTTCTTCAGTCTTCATGTCTTCATTCTCCTCTTTAATAATCGTCATATTTATTTGTTCCTCAGTTTCTTCTTGTTTCACACTGAATGTTTCTTCAATCTTCGTGTCTTCACTCTCCTCTTTAATAAATGCCATCTTTATAATAGTGTGTCACGTGGATCTCAGCCGCTTCACCAGGAGTTTTTCTGTGTTTTGTCCTGTTTAAAATGAGAATAATTAACATAGAGACAAATAAATCCAAACAAAATCTCTGAGTGCATCTCAGGCCCTGTTTACACCTGGTATTAAGATGCGTTTTTATCGATAGGATCACACGGCGAGGGAGACACATTCCCATTTACACCAGGGGCCTGATGTATAAACGTTGGGTATGCAAAAAAAAAGCCATTGAAATGTGTGTACGCAATTTTCCATGCACATATCGGGATTTATAAAAAAGTAAATAAACTAGCTGTAAATATGTGCACGCCGTACGGACACTCTAGTCTAGACCATGCGCACACACTATTTCACTGAAGTGAGCAAAGTAAACAATGATTTAAACTGTTTTACATTTGATTGATATACACATTTAGATTAAATATGTCACTCTCATTAATGGAGTTAAGCACTGAAATTTCATGAAATCATTATTCAGAAAGGACAACATTTTCATATGAATTTAAATAGAAATAGGCTATTTGTAGTGGACATTGGCCGGTTTGAATTGGTCCGATGACGCAGTAGTTGTGCACAGACAGACAGTAGGAAACGGTAAGATATGCACATTATTTTTAAAAAGTTTTGTCAGTGATGTGCTGTGACTATTATTTACACTGCAAACAAGGCCTATCTGTTTCCATTAAAGGGTAACTAAACCCTAAACCAACTTTTTTTAGTTAATGATCTGTAAGAATGGGGCTTTATTAGTGCTGTTCATTGATTCGAGTAACTTTTTTGACATTTGGGTATAAAGTGTTTTAATTTTACAATATATGGTGTAAAAACGTCTGAGTGCTGCCCTCTTAAGGTTGAACGGTGGCTACTGCAGTTGAATTTTCCTATTGGATGTTGCGGTGGCAAGTGACGTAAGCGGTGGCAGGTGACGTAAGCAGGTTCCAGCTCACCACGCCGCTCGTACGAGCTCACCACGCCCTTGGTACGAGCTAGCGTAGATTTATCTGTATTGTACAGTGGGCAGGAGGGTACTTAGGTGTAGTGTTGCTGGTTGCAACAGGACTGCTGGACTGCATAGCTTTCCAGCAGACTTGGAAATTAGGCGCCAGTGTTTGCATGCACTTGGCCTGGAAGACCGTGAGTGTGAAACCTGCATTTCACGCGGGATTGCTTCTCCAACGCAATAGAGGTGGAAATGGGCTTCTCCACACAGCTCGTGCTGAAAAGCGACGCAGTGCAAAACGCTGCTAGCACTCCTGCATGGACTCCACCACCGCAGCGGCGTCTTGATGTGAGTGATCATATATATTTTAATCACAATTTATGGTTAGGCTAAAGTTAATCCTCTGGGGTCGACAAACGCGTCGGCGCATTTTTCTGGATTTTTTCACATAGCGGCAAAATATGAAAATGCCTAGAGAGCGTGCGCTATTGACATCAACTCGATAAAACTCAACAGATGCATGTACTTTACGTCGTCTTGCGACCCTGTGAGCAAACTCTCCATTTTAGAGAGTCTGACAGCAGGTCTCAGGTGCACGCCCCCCCGCTCACGGTTCGTCCCCCCTATCTCCGCTGGGGTCTGCCCACTTTTCTAGCATTTTTCAAATATTGCCAGTGGGTGGAGTCAGGCTCTGACCAGGGGTTTAGTTACCCTTTAAAAATATATAGGCTAAACATCATAAAATTATAGGCAAAATTGCATACATTTGATTTGTTTAAAGTAATTAAATACTAAATAAATACGATTTGACCAGTGGAATAGATTGAGAATAACTCTACACTGAAACCTTTCTATGTAATTTGTATTTTATACAATGTTGATTTATTTATTCTAAAACAACATGGCAAGGTTACTGAATGACTTTTAGGAATGTAATGTGACGGCACATAGTCCGTATCTCATATTTTCATAATGTCTTGTGTTAAACATGGTATCACGTGGATGGGAATATGCATGGAAATTATATGAAGATTACGTTGTACATGGTTAAACTGGGCGTTGTAAGCTCCATATACAGTATGGTTATTTCAGGGAGGAGACGGGGTGGAGTTGCATTGTAACGGTGGCAGGCCCAAACGAAATGTAAATCAACAAATGAAAGATGTATGTATAAAAAAACAATTAATTCGGGCGCCAGACAAGCTTAATCTTGTCAAATGTTTTTCCTCAGAATAGCTCTTTAAGCCACCAGTTACGAATAAACATGAATCAGAGATCACACAAAGAAAGTTCAGTTTCACAGTTATATTTTCATAATTTTCAAAGAAATCAGACAAAAATCTCAGTTTCACCATAAGCAAAGAATCAAAACAAACTAAATACACACCAAATAACTTTGGTTCAAGTTCAAAATCCTACAGTATTTACACCACTGGTTTTTGTATTGGAGAAAAAAAAAAAAAATAAATAAATCAAACTGACAATGAAATCAACCGTTTAAACATAACGAAACACTTCACTGTATTACACAGATACGAAATACGTGGCGAAAGTGGTTGCGTGAATGTTTGGTTTGCTTGAAGCCGGTGGTGCATGCGTGTGCGTGCAGGCATGTGTGTGTGTGAAAGAGCGTTGGCCGATAATGGCAGGAAGGAAACTTTTCGAAGTGAGGGTAAAACAGGGAATAACCTGGAGAACTTGCTCACTCGTCAGCCTCAAAGACAAGCTTCGCTGTGCAGCCGGTGTCCAGAGGTGCAGCGCACTCTCAGTGCCAATCGCTAGGCAACTCCCGCTCACTCTAGATCCACGCACAGCCCAAACACAGCGTCTCGCATCTCACTGACTGTGGATTCGTCTCAGGTAACCCGTTCCTTTTTTCTCTCTTTTTTCTCTCTTACAACTCCACCTTATATACTCATTTCCTCACTTCCGGATAATTGATTTCCCTCCTCCTTCCAGTCACGCAACTTACGTTTTTTCCTTATCGCCACAGAAAGCAACCCAAGGTTGTAGGATAGAAAGTGTGGATTAAAATCCCAAGAACTCTTCATCTTCCTCTGACGATTCACTCCCCCCCCCCCCCCCCCCCGCGCTGGGCCCCCCAAACCCAAAAAATGCAGTTTTTCCTAAATAACTACCTGAACCGTGGCACCGAGGATGAATAAATTTTTATGGTATGTTGGTCTACTAGACTTTTACGGAAAAATTTCGTTTGGTCCCCGGGGGCCACTCCCCCCCCCCGCGCTGGGGCCCCCGTAAATTTTTCGTCAACGATACCAGGGACACCGAAGCACCGGGGAACATGAGATTTGGTGGGCATGTAGCCCCACTAGACTTCTACGGAAAAATTTCGTTTGGTCCCTGGGGGCCACTCCCCCCCCGCGCTGGGCCCCCCCAAACCCAAAAAAAATGCAGTTTTTCCTAAATAACTACCTGAACCGTGGCACCGAGGATGAAGAAATTTTTATGGTATGTTGGTCTACTAGACTTTTACGGAAAAATTTCGTTTGGTCCCCGGGGGCCACTCCCCCCCCCCCCGCGCTGGGGCCCCCGTAAATTTTTCGTCAACGATACCAGGGACACCGAAGCACCGGGGAACATGAAATTTGGTGGGCATGTAGCCCCACTAGACTTCTACAGAAAAATTTCGTTTGGTCCCCGGGGGCCACTCCCCCCCCGCCCCACTGGCCCCCCCCGCCCCACTGGCCCCCCCCCCCAAAACCAAAAAAATGCAGTTTTTCCTAAATAACTACCTGAACCGTGGCACCGAGGATGAAGAAATTTTTATGGTATGTTGCTCTTAAGGGCCCACATCAACCTAGCCCATAATGCACCATATTTCATGTGTATGATTAACTTGACATCCTCTGGGGGTATCCTCTGCTAAGTTTTGTAGAATTTCATCCATGGGGGGGTATAAAATAAATTCATTTATGTGCACATTTAGTGACTATACACTCATCGGCCTGTAGATGGTGCTGTTGAGCGAAGGGTTGCTGGTTTAGGATGATACTGTGACACACACACATGCAGGAATACAAACAAACGCAAGCATGCACACACACTGACATCCACACGCACAGACACACACCCATACACACACATACAAATCCACATGCACAGACACACACACTAGTGATGCGCGGGTCGTATCATAACCCGCGGGCCCCGCGGGTAGCCCGCGGGTCGGGTTGGGGCGGGTAAAGAAATTGTCACTTTATTTGCGGGGCGGGTTGGGGCGGGTCATTAAAAACAAAATAAAATAAAAATCCATATATGTTGCATGCAATGTCCAGCCCATATTAAATATTTGGGAATATCAATCTAATCATATTTTTTAGTAGGTTCTTTGATAACGCCGTAGCAATACAACTTGCGTGATTTCCCCAAACCTTTGGCGTCACGTGACACAGCTCGCGCAAAGCAGCTCGCGCCAAGCAGCTCCCGCCGCCAGCCACAACAACAAAGACGGAGAAATAAAAGTGAAGATGGAAGATGAGGTGCGGGAGAAATTGAGGTCGGGATTTTACATAATTAAAAGAAAAAAAGGTGAATGATGAATTAGATGAATACAAACGCTGCTTTGTAAATATTGAAAATGTTTAAATCATTATCTTATTAATATGACCTGATTTATGGTTCATATTCAGAATCGTCTGTTATTGCCAGTTGGCGATGTTTCCAAGCACTTTCAGGCTGAAATAAAGGCTGTTTTCATTTACATTACAATGCCTAATATGTCTATTTAATGGTCGCGGGTGCGGGGCGGGGCGGGTTGTAAAAATAGATACAGTGGTGCGGGGCGGGCCAAATAATTTCATAAAAGCGGGACCCGCGGGTTGGAAAAAAAGCCGACCCGCGCATCACTAACACACACACAAACACACACGCGCACACATGTACGCACACATACATACACGCACAGACACACACACACATACACAAACACATTCTCACACACACACACACACACACACATGCACATACTATTACTTTTTTTAGGTATATACATAAACACGCAATACAGCCAAATTACTCCACGTCATTTATTTTTGTGGAAAGCCAGTGCAGGCCTGAGCGGCGGTCATATTTTGTACCGCGATGCGGTACATCTAGTTCTTTAATTAAAAAGTTTATAAAAAAGTTTTAAAAGAACTCTGTCTCGTCCTTTGTCCAAACATACTGCGCCTTCTTTAAAGAATGATTGACTTTCACGTACGCCAGGTGACCTGTAAATGCGAAAAAACTGTTTCCATTGCAGTTTTGCGAAATATTCCTTTTTCGAATTGCCTGAAAAACCAACTCATGCGAGCGTAAAAAACTATTACCGGAAGTATTTTCAATTTGCAAAAAGCTCAATTTGAAGGGTAATGGAAAGGCAGCTACTTTCATGTTGTATATATAAGACGAAACATCTCTATTGCAAACCCCTCCATGTTGCTGTTGTTGTTTTGGGCATATACCTACCAATGCAACATCATTCCCATAGAAACCAATGCAGATATTACAGAAAACAAAAGAGTGCCACAGGACACACATTCTATTGTATTTTATTTATAGAGCACTTTACAGTAACTCCAAAGTGCTGTACATTCCAAGTACATAAAGCAATAATGAAAATAAAATAAAAACAACAACATCAACAAATGATAAACATCCATTAAAAGGTTCAAATGCAAGAGAAAAAAGGTATGACTTTAAGCGGCACTTCAAGGAACTTAGCGTAAGGGATGTTGTAACAACAAGTTTGACTTTTAAAGGGTTAGTTCACCCAAACATGAAAATTACCCCATGATTTACTCACCATCAAGTCATCCTAGGTGTAAATGACATTCTTCTTTCAGACTAATACTAATGGAGTTATAGAAAAAAAATGCCCCAGACTTCAAAACATCAACAGTCATTCACTGCCATTATAAAGCTTGGAACTTGCTTGAACTAGCTTGGAGCTGGGACATTTTTTAATATAACTCCAATTGTGTTCGTCTGAAAGAAGAATGTCATATACTACACCTAGGATGACTTGAGGGTGAGTAAATCATGGGGTAAATTTCATCTTTGGGTGAACTAACCCTTTGGCGTAAAGGATGTTCTAACCTCGAAACCTTTCCGAAGGTTGTTCCATAATCTTGGGCCAGCGACAGCAAAAGCGCGGTCACCCTTGAATTTAAGATACACTCTTGGGATCATTAATAATAATAATTTATTTGAGGATCTCACCATTAGATTTGAATGATATGGATTAATAAGCTCAATGCATTCAATGCAATGCCTTAAAAACATTTGTCAAGACCTTGTATTGGATCCTGTAATGCACCTGTAGCTTAATGAGGATAGAAGTGGGGTAACACGATCCGTCTTCACGAGCGGCATTTTGCACTAGCTAGAGGTGCAACATGGGTCTGGCAGGTCCCGGACCTAGTCACTAGTTTTCACTTCATCCAGACACCTACAGAGTGTTGCACAGGAAACATTACAATTACGTCTTAAAGGCAAATAGATCTGTGTGTCATCCACTTATAGATGGTAAGAAGTACCTTTTTTTATCATTCCCAAGGGGAGCATATATAACCAAAATGGACCCTTGTGGAACCCCACTAGTGATATAGGTGCTGGATAAGAAAAACAATTACCAACCTTGACTGTAAAAGATCTTTGCTCAAATCAGACACAAATTCGGATATGAACAGTTGCGATACTCAGTATGGACAGTTAATCATTTAGATCAGATTCCAATCACATACAAATAATCGTATTTGGAATGACAATGGGAACAAGTGTTTTTGACCTTCTGAATTTGAGGCTATGAATATCGTTATTTGCATCACACACAAATGCAGCATGGAAGTAGGATCTTCTCAGTTGCTCTTGAAGGCAGCATTAGTAGGTTATTTGTCTTTTAGTATCATGTGATCTCAACATGTCTGCCCATATGAGGGACCTGCTCCATGTCAAAATAAATTAGGATACTCATATGACATTCTTCAATAAATATTATCTGTAGCATCTAATGCGAGCTTTGAGAATGAAACCAACCTGTTTGTTCCTCATTTTCTTCTTGTTTCACACTGAATGCTTCTTCAATCTTCATGTCTTCACTCTCCTCTTTAATAAATGCCATCTTTATAATTGTGTCACGTGGATCTCAGTCGCTTCACCAGGAGTTTTTTCTGTGTCTGGACAATCTGTCCTGTTTTAAGATGAGAATGGTTAACAGAAACAAAAATAAAATTACTAGTGCTACAACTTAATAATGAATACAAAATATACAGAAACTTGATAGTTATGATTTATATTTGGTATTTAAAAATGTGTATATTAGCCTATATACTAGATTATACTCTCATGAAAACATTTACAGTGGGTTTGTGTTTTTGACACCATGGTTCTACTATAGTAATATTGTAGTAAAACAGTGAAATTACGTGGCTTTAAATACCATGGCTGAATTCCAAACAACGTTTTTGCACCCTTGAAGGGCACTTTTGGAAAGGGGACACCATTTGTAGGTTCCCAAGTTCCAAACGAAAGTGAACAACATAATCCATTCATGAAGGGCCCTTCCACAAGTCCGTTAGCGAAGCGAACATGCGATATCACTTCAAGTAAGTAATTAAGTAATTTAATCGTTTATGGTCATGTGACCAAGGGTGGAAAAAGATATTCCTGTTGTCGTTGCCTAGCTTTGTCGTGGAAGGTGGTAACATTACATGTGAACCTAATGAGGAAATGACGTGGTCTTTCTTTGCTCCCTTCGCTTAGTGAGTTCAAAACAGCTTCATTATTACGCACAAGGTCCCCACTTCAAGTGTATGGGATCAATATCCCGTCTAAAGTATTGCAGCCACGGATCAAAAAATAATAAGCGTGAATCAAAAATTTAAAAACACATGTAAAAATATATTGCACAAACTGAAAAAAAAAAATAATGCAAAATGATCAGAATAGCAAACGGATCAAAATATAATAAGCGTGAATCAAGAAATAAGCATGAATAAAAACTTTAAACACATTAAAAGTTATTTAGCACAAAACTTATGGTCATGCTTTCTTAAAAAGTATGTTTTCCTTGGTTTTATTACTCTGTACTTTGTGCTCTCTTGCATTTTCTGCTCATATTTTACTCTTTTGTACGCTTGTGCTGTTTTTCTCTACACTCTTCTTTCTATGTTCTGCGCTTGCTTTCACAAATGTTGCAGTTCAAGTTTCATGTAAATTAGGGCGGGCTTAAGCGTCACCATTGGTCCACTAGTTCTAGATTGACAGCTCCTCCTCTAGCCAATCAATCGAAGAGGGGAGTTGACGTCACACCAGTGCGACTCATGGCTACTGATGCTTACTTATACAGGGGAAGACGACCATCAACTCAGTTGGCAAAAATCTGTCTGTGGCAGGACACCTTTAAACTGCATGTGTGCCTGCAACTCAACCTGTTGCCGGTATATACGTCTACCTGGCAATACAGTGAGGAAAAAAAGAATTTGAACACCCTGCTATTTTGCAAGTTCTCCCACTTGGAAATCATGGAGGGGTCTGAAACTGTCATCGTAGGTGCATGTCCACTGTGAGAGACATAATCTAAAAAAAAAAAATCCAGAAATCACAATATATGATTTTTTAACTATTTATTTGTATGATACAGCTGCAAATAAGTATTTGAACACCTATCAGCTAGAATTCTGACCCTCAAAGACCTGTTAGTCTGCCTTTAAAATGTCCACCTCCACTCCATTTATTATCCTAAATTAGATGCACCTGTTTGAGGTCGTTAGCTGCATAAAGACACCTGTCCACCCCATACAATCAGTAAGAATCCAACTACTAACATGGCCAAGACCAAAGAGCTGTCCAAAGACACTAGAGACAAAATTGTACACCTCCACAAGGCTGGAAAGGGCAACGGGGAAATTGCCAAGCAGCTTGGTGAAAAAAGGTCCACTGTTGGAGCAATCATTAGAAAATGGAAGAAGCTAAACATGACTGTCAATTTTCCTCGGACTGGGGGAGACATGCAAGATCTCACCTCGTGGGGTCTCAATGATCCTAAGAAAGGTGAGAAATCAGCCCAGAACTACACGGGAGGAGCTGGTCAATGACCTGAAAAGAGCTGGGACCGTTTCCAAGGTTACTGTTGGTAATACACTAAGACGTCATGGTTTGAAATCATGCATGGCACGGAAGGTTCCCCTGCTTAAACCAGCACGTCAAGGCCCGTCTTAAGTTTGCCAATGACCATTTGGATGATCCAGAGGAGTCATGAGAGAAAGTCATGTGGTCAGATGAGACCAAAATAGAACTTTTTGGTCATAATTCCACTAAACGTGTTTGGAGGAAGAAGAATGATGAGTACCATCCCAAGAACACCATCCCTACTGTGAAGCATGGGGGTGGTAGCATCATGCTTTGGGGGTGTTTTTCTGCACATGGGACAGGGCGACTGCACTGTATTAAGGAGAGGATGACCGGGGCCATGTATTGCGAGATTTTGGGGAACAACCTCCTTCCCTCAGTTAGAGCATTGAAGATGGGTCGAGGCTGGGTCTTCCAACATGACAATGACCCGAAGCACACAGCCAGGATAACCAAGGAGTGGCTCTGTAAGAAGCATATCAAGGTTCTGGCGTGGCCTAGCCAGTCTCCAGACCTAAACCCAATAGAGAATCTTTGGAGGGAGCTCAAACTCCGTGTTTCTCAGCGACAGCCCAGAAACCTGACTGATCTAGAGAAGATCTGTGTGGAGGAGTGGGCCAAAATCCCTCCTGCAGTGTGTGCAAACCTGGTGAAAAACTACAGGAAACGTTTGACCTCTGTAATTGCAAACAAAGGCTACTGTACCAAATATTTACATTGATTTTCTCAGGTGTTCAAATACTTATTTGCAGCTGTATCATACAAATAAATAGTTAAAAAATCATATATTGTGATTTCTGGATTTTTTTTTTTAGATTATGTCTCTCACAGTGGACATGCACCTACGATGACAATTTCAGACCCCTCCATGATTTCTAAGTGGGAGAACTTGCAAAATAGCAGGGTTGTTCAAATACTTATTTTCCTCACTGTATGTTATCGTTAAATTCCTCATCCTAACGACGACCTGTCACAGTTGTGCCTGTCTGACCCCAAATTTCCACCGGCTGCGTTAAGGCTCCGGCACGGCGGCGGAGTCAATAGGTTTCCATTAAAGTCAATGAGTGTATTTCCACGGAATGAGGTACAGCTGCGTTCCGACTCCGGCGATCCGCAGCCCTCCGGAGCAGATACGCAGAGCTTCTATTTTTGCCGGATGCCGGAGAGCTACGCAGCACTACAGGGCAGAATGCGCAGGACAGGAAGTCGAGCAAAAAAACAGAACAAACCAAAACAAAATAAAAGATCCGGTTAATTTTCTAAGTAAAATACACCATGATCATGGCGGATCATATTTCCCTACACTACACCTTGAAAACGTCATAATATGCCATTCCTCATAACGTTCTGTTTATAGAAACTATATATCGCGCGATCATACGTGAATTAGCGAGATCTCGTGGGTCCTCGTGACTTCAGCTGTCAGTCATGGACGCAGCCGTTCCGCAACAAATCCGGACCTGGTGGGTATTGACGGACGACGGAACACGGAGCTGTCACGCAGCGGAGCTGTTCCGCAGCCGTTACGCATCTGGTGGAAATTGGGGGTGATGATCCATCATTCACCTCTAATGCACTTACCTCTGGACCTGGCACCGCAAGTGTCGATCTTCTCCGAGCAACACAACAGTGTTTCATTGCCAATTTGAATGAGAAGTTTGAACGAATAACTTGCTCGTAAAAACAGTAACTTGCCACCACCCACTGGCCGTTTTACTTTCATATTTAATCAATGACAAGGATGGGCAATGTCAGTCCTGGGTGCAGAGTTTAGCTCCTCCAACCCTAATCAAACACACCTGAACCAGCTAATCATCGTCTTTAGGATAATTAATACTACAGACAGGTGAAGTTTTTATCGGAGTTGACGCTAAACTCTGCAGGACAGCGGCACTCCAGAAACAACTTTACCTATCCCTGATGGAGATGTTGCTGTATTCAAATTTGAAGCTATATTTAAAACATTAATCCTAAAGTAATATGCAATTATGTAGCTATGTAAATAAACACAATAAGTATGTAATAAATCACTGTATATTAAATCCAACTGGTTTCTGTATCTTCTCTGTAACACAATCCTTTCAATAATCTTTTGTCAAATTTGGCGAGGTAAATAAAAAAGGTAGGCAATGCGTAGCGGTGACAGGTCAAAGTCCTAAAGTCTTCAGACAATGGCCGTTTTTAACTTAGTTTTTGCAAAGAATTGTAGCGTTTCATAACTGCAGGATGTTTCACTTACAGCAGCCTTAGCATATTGACATCATGAGCCAAGCAATATTGTTTAACACCAATTACCAGTGTGCACATTAACATTCTCATGTATCTCAAAAAAGATTAATTTAATTATTTATGTCCAGAGTTCAGATAGCTTTACTGCTTGAAAGTCTTTGTAAAGTTAAATTAAACTGTCGTCTTCCCCTGTATAAGTAAGCATCAGTAGCCAGGAGTCGCATTGGTGTGACATCAACTCCCCTCTTCGATTGATTGGCTAGAGGAGGAGCTGTCAATCTAGAACTAGTGGACCAATGGTGACGCTTAAACCCGCCCTAATTTACATGAAACTCGAACTGCAACATTTGTGAAAGCAAGCGCAGAACAAACAGAAAAACAGCACAAGCGTACAAAAGAGTAAAATATGAGCAGAAAATGTAAGAGAGCACAAAGTAATAAAACCAAGGAAAACATACTTTTTAAGAAAGCATGACCAAGTTTTGTGCAAAATAACTTTTAATGCGTTTAAAGTTTTTATTCATGCTTGTTATTTCTTGATTCATGCTTATTATATTTTGATCCATGACCACGTTGTTTTCTATTCTGATCATTTTGCATTATTTTTTTCAGTTTGTACAATATATTTTTACATGTGTTTTAAATTTTTTGATTCACGCTTATTATTTTTTGATCCGTGGCTGCAATACTTTAGACGGGATATTAATCCCATACAAGTGCTCTGCCCTTCGGTTGGAATTTGCCCCATGGTTCATGTACCACAAATTAACTATGGTTGTATTACAAAAGTTGAACTATGGTTTTAAAGTACTTTGTATTACATTTGAACAGTTATTCAACAAACATCTACAAAATAAAAAACAGAATGACAAGTTACTCTTCTATGATACAGACTTTATTACAGCATCTGAAAGAGAGTATAAACTAGTATGTGTAATAACATTTTCTCACGCTACAAAATGATTCAAAACAATGTACTACAAAAAAAAAAAAAATAGAAGTAGTGGAGTTTAAAGTTAAAAATGGATTTCAATTGGAAAAGTTGCTATTTTATGTTTGTAAATAAGCATTGTACAAATCATCTACAGACATTATTAGGCCTTTAAAAAAAAAAAACATGTATGAACACTACATTTAACATGTTGCTTGTTTTTGACCAGCAAAACAAATAAACATGAAGTGCAAAGTAACAATGCCTACAACCCTAAAAATGTAAACATGCCCAACACAAGCAGATGTTCACATTATTGTCCGGTTGCAGACGTCATGTCCGGTTGCAGAGAGTGAGAGTGTGGAACACCAAGGACGCTGAACTCCTAAAATAATTAAAGATTCCAAAGTTTTCTCTTTATTGATGTAAAGGAAAATCAGTCCAGTAAAGACGAGGAAAAGGATCACTGGATGCTGAGGAAAAAAGCACCGCAGGTTATCTTTAACCCTATTGTTACCTCACCTGTTCCAGCTGGGAGAGGATCAGCTGAGAGTGAAATGGAAAGCGACGCTGCGCAGGTAAATAAAGCTGAGTTAGCTGCTTTGATCCGTGCAATAATAAAGGAAGAAATAAACGAGGCAATGAATAAATTACAACCTCAGTTTGATGTACTAAAACTTGGACTGAAGGATTGCAAAGATAAACTTGTTGATGTGGAGTCGGGTTTGTCCGGCATGCACGACAAAATGAATGAAGCGGAGCGTGTGTGTAAAGCTCTCCAGAAAGAAAACAAAGAACTGAGAGACAAAACTGAAAAGTTGGAGAGTCACAGCCGAAGATTTAACCTCCGAGTATTTGGCCTCGACAAGGATATGGAAAAAGGAAAACCCACAGAATTCATGGAGTCCCTCTTCAATGATGTATTTAAAGATAAACTGCTTTGTAAACCTGAAGTGGAAATTGCGCACAGAGTGGGGCCTGTTACAAAACATGGTACGAGACCGATGATCGTCAGGATGCAGAGGTATGCGGCGAAAGAGGCTATTTTACAAATAGCAAAGCAAGAAAAAGTCCTACATTTCAAAGGGATGAATGTCAAAATCTTTCCGGATTTAACAGCAGACGTGTCCAAGAGAAGAGCAAAGTTTAAAGATCTGAGAATGAAACTACATCAAGCAGGAATAAAACATGGTTTGATTTATCCGGCGACACTGATTATAACATTTAATGGAGACACAAAATACTTCCAAGATCAAAAATCGGGAGACATCTACTATAATCAAGTGATTGGACCGACGCTGTCTGGAGTAATCTACTGATTGGACTTCGTACCAGAAATTAGTGCATCTGATGCAGGTATGATGAATTGAACTGAATTGAGAACTGCCTGATATACATTTCGAGGAATGGGGAATTGATATATGGACATGAACTTGGATATAATTATTTGATTCCATAACATTACATATTTTTGATTTATTTATTATTGAATGGCTAAATTCAGGAATTCGAGGAAAACAAATTATTAAATAGAAAGACAATGGAAACTAAAATACAGCTGTGTACTTTCAATAAGGACTGTGAATGTGTTGCCTAATTTGTTAGCATTAAGTGTCAGATAAAATATTTTAGAATTTAGTAAGAAATTACACATTTGTATATATGAATTAGGCTGATAATTATGTTATGGAAATGGAAGTCAAGAGGAGTTCAGCTCACTTATTTGCAACCTTGAGAATTAGAGTGGCAATACAAAATTGGTTGTCTGAATTTATGTGTCTGAATGTATATATGTGGTTTAATTTAGTTGTTTTTTGTAAATTGTTTTGCTACGATATAGAATCTAACAATATGAATCCGAAGAAATATGATTTTGAATATGTTACATAAACTACCAAAGAAAGGTCTTAAAATTGCCCATATTAATATATGTAGTCTCAGAAATAAATTGAGTGAATTAACAGATATAATGCAACCAAATAATTTGCACATATTGGCAGTGTCTGAAACTCATGTAGACTCTACATTCAATGATGCAACTTTAATGATTAATGGATATAGCATTTTTAGGAATGATAGGAATACATATGGAGGAGGAGTTGCTATTTATATTCAACATCATATACCTGTCCAAGTGATGCCAGATTTAATGTATTCTGGTATTGAAGTAATTTGGTTAAAAGTTAGTCTGAAACATCTTAAGCCAATGCTCATAGGGTGCTGTTACAGACCTCCAAATGCTAATAGTGAATATTTGGACAAAATATGTGATATGTTAGATCATATTAGCAGTTTGAATTTGGAAACTTACTTAATGGGTGATTTCAACATAGACTGGAATTCTGCTGACTGTCCTCGGAAAATTAAATTAATGAGCACAGCAATAGCATGTGGATTATCACAGGTAATTAATAAACCGACTAGAATATGTATTAAAAGAGATGGCACTCGATCAGCTTCCTGTATCGACCACATGTTTATAAATAGACTACAAGTTTGTTCAAATTGCTTATCAGTGCCAGTTGGTTTTAGTGACCACAATCTTATTGCACTTGTAAGGAAAACAAAAGTTCCTAAATTGGGTCCAAAAGTAATAATGAAAAGGTCATTTAGACGATTCAATCATTTACAATATGAAGATGATGTCAGAAATGCAAACTGGTCAGAGGTAATTCGACAAAAGGATCCAGAGAAGGCATTTCAGTTTTTTAATCAAACTTTAATGACAATTGTAGAAAACCATGCACCAATAAAAAAGTTTACTGTTCGAAATGTGAACACCCCGTGGTTGGATCAAGAATTAAAAGATCTTATGAAAGAGCGAGATTTAGCTAAGCAAGCAGCAATTAAATCTAAATTTAAATCGGACTGGCAAATATATTGTAAATTTAGAAATTTTGTAACCAAGGTAAATAAGAAGAAAAAGAAATTGTACTATACTAAGAAAATTATAGAAATAAAACATGATAGTAAACAATTATGGAATACACTGAATAATATATTAAGAGGAAATAATAAATCAACTCCAGCTTATTTAGAACATGGTGATTTTTTTACTAAACCAAGTGATATAGCGAATCATCTTAATGACTATTTCATAAATAAAATAAATACATTTAAAAATACTACACAGTCATATAAGACAGATTTATCAAATACACTGATAAATAATATGATGGAAGATAAAACATGTAGCTTTAAATTCAAGAGTGTCAGTAGTTCTAAAGTGGAATTACTTCTGATGAATTGTAAAAATAAACCACCTGGTGTTGACTTCCTTGAATATAAGTTGCTTCAGCCAATAGTTGCAATCATTGCTCCTATTATTGCTCATATAATTAATTTGTGTTTTATGGATAATATATGTTTGCAAGCATGGAAAATATGTAAAGTTGTGCCAATACCTAAAAATAAGAAAATGCCTTTCTCTGGGTCAAACAGTAGACCAATAAGTTTATTACCAATTCTCGGTAAAATAATGGAAAGAATTGTTTATGAACAGATTCAGTCTTATTTTATGAATAATGATTTAATTACAACTTTTCAGCATGCATATAGAGGAAAACATTCAACAGCCACTGCCCTGACTCAGATGGTTGATGATTGGTTAAAGGATATGGGGGAGAGGAAAATAATAGGTGTTGTAATGCTTGATTTTACTGCAGCATTTGATATAATTGACCACGACTTACTGTTAAAAAAACTGGAATCTTATGGTTTTTCACGAACAGCATTATTATGGATGAAAAGTTATTTGTCAGATAGAAGACAATTAGTTTACTTTAATGGAAGTTTTTCAAAGGTAAGGGTTGTGGAGCATGGAGTGCCTCAAGGAAGTTGTCTTGGGCCGCTCCTCTACACAATCTTTACCAATGACCTTCCATCTGTTTTAGATAAGGCAAGCATTTCAATGTTTGCTGATGATTCCACCATATATTTAGCAGGAACTGATATTAGTAATTTAAATATAGAACTACAAAGAGAGCTACAGTTAGTGGTGGATTGGATAAGGAGTAATAAACTGATTCTCAATGTATCTAAAACTACCTGTTTAGTGGTTGGAACTCCTTTTTCTTTACTTTCCAAACCGAAACTTGAACTCAGCATAGATCAAAATTCTGTTGAGCAAAGAGAAGAGGTTAAACTTTTGGGAGTGATGATTGATAATAGATTGTGTTGGGACAGACATGTTCAGAAACTGCTAACTAAAATGGGCAACTCTTTATCAGTTATTAAAAGGTGTGCAAAACATTTTACACCACAGATCGTTAAACAAGTACTTTCTGCTTTGTTTTTTTCACACCTTGATTACTGCTCTGTGGTATGGTCCAATACTTCATCAACTAATATAAAAAAAACTGCAAGTGATTCAGAATAAAGCTGCACGTGTGGCTTTATCATGTGGGTTTAGATCAAATGTTGATAAAATGCATGAAAGTCTATCATGGTTCAAAGTTAAAAATAGATTGGTGTATTCACTAATGGTATTTTTATATAATGTTATAACAAACAAAACACCTTTTACTTTATATACAAAACTATCTTTTAGTACTGATTTACATCATTATCCAACGAGGCATGCAGTAGGAGGTAGTTTTATTTCACCTATAGTGAAAACCAAATCAATTCAACGTTCAGTCAGGTACAGAGCGATGTGTGAATGGAACTCTCTCCCAAATACTATTAAACAACAAAACACTGTTTATGGTTTCAAAACATCACTCAAGAAATATTACCTTCAAAGAAATTAAATAGTTAATATTCATTTAATTTAAGGAGATATTGTTATAGGGTTCTTAGTTATTTTACTTTTGATATAGATTCATTTGGAGTAGCGATTTTTTTTTTAATTTTTTTTTTTATTAGTTATTTATTATTTGTGTGATCAGTGACGTAAATTGTATAATATGTATTTTCAAATGTTATGTAATGTCTTGTGTGTAGGGTGTGTAATGTGATGTTATAAATTGTATTGTCACATGGTAGATTGTAGGACCCCAGGAAGAATAGCTTTTAGCTTATGCTGAAGCTAATGGGGATCCAAAATAAACAAACAAACATTCTGTAGGCTACATTCAACATAAACTGGTCCCGGTAACAATCCTGCTTTCAAAACATTACTTGAAGCAAAAAAAGGTTTCTTTCATTGAAAAGGTTTTACATAAACTATAAAATATATTCACAAGAAAAGAAAAAAAGCTGTGATGTGACCGTTCAAACCTAAAAGTGTGCCATCATCTTGAGAGATCCAGCAATCAGAGATCACTTACATGGAATTTACACTTGTGTAATGATTTTTACAATAATATCACAATGTGTTTGATTTTATAACAGTGACAATAGAAACATTTTATGTTTTTTTTTTATTATTAAATTAAGATGATAATCCCTTTTTTTTTTCATTATAAAACCATGCTTTATTTTTCCCACAGCATAAATGAGTCAGTAAGCATACTCTAGTAGGCTATAACCACAAATTGTTTTTTTTTTGTTAATTTTGTAGTTACAGTATAGTATGAATGTATACTATTTATGGTTTTATTGCAACTGCAGTAGCAAAACCAGGTTATTTTTGTATGATCCTACTCCAAAATTCATAGTTATGGTTACTGTATGAAAAAAATGGTTAATTTTAGTAAGGAAATCATCTTGCGAAACATTTGACTCAAGTTGACTCGCAGTTTCGAAAAGCTCAATTTCTCTCATCATTACTTGCCAGTGACTGAATTCGCGTTTATGATAAACTGATGCGAAATGAGACGCACCTTTTCTATTACTCATGTGTGGATGCGCTTTATTAACAACAACAAAAAATACGTTCATGTTAGATAAAGCAGTACGTTAAGAGGTTACATTTAATAATAATTAATTCACTTACATACATCGCTTGTAAAACACATAGATTGAACAGTTGATTTCGATTTAAACACCTTAAACGCTAAAAATCACAAACCTCTGATCAGCCGAATCACAACAGATGCAGGAGTACGGCGCAGAAATATGACGTCATATCGAAAGCTCAAAATAAAAGTCCTGTTCACACGCTTAAATCACAGAAGTGCACAGAAATGTTCACAAATATATACACATAAATAAAAAAAACCTTTGTTGAATCAGTTTTCAATAATACCATATTACATTACACTGTCACTAAAATAATGTTATATATATATATATATATATATATATATATATATATATATATATATATATATATATATATATATATTAATATATATATATATATATACATTAGGGGTGGAATGGTTCACAAAATCCTCGGTTCAGTTTGTATCACGGCTCTGTGGTCACGGTTTTCGGTTAGATTTGGTAGACATTATTAATGTTTTTTTCTTTTTTTCTTTTTTAACACTTTAGAAAAACCATACATCAGCATAAAATATATAGTCTTATAATCTACCATTTACAGTTTTTAAAAAATAAGTTATTCTCAAGGTCATGTAATCAAAAAACTGAAAGAATGAGGCAGCTTGATTTTAGGAATAGACACATTATTGTGACACTGACTATCATAAATTAAATATGTGAGATTCTGATACAGCAAGAGGGGAGATGTTGTTAATTTCAACAGGCTTTTCATTTATTTATAAAAAAGTTTACAACTGGTGGCCTTAAACAAATTGTAGCTGAGAACAAACACTTATTGTCAAATTAAAAGAATAAGCTTTCTTGTCACTGTCAGTGCCTACATTTATTACTCAGTGTCCTACAGCCGTGACGGCGACACGCAACGATTCTATTTTAGAAACGGTTCCTATTTCTGAGACTGAATGTATGCTAATCTCAGGTAGGCTTCTGTTTTTGTGCTTTATTTAATGTTAAAAGCGTCTATGTGAGTTTGCATATCATTTTGGGTGTCTTTTATAGCCGTACAACACAACAATTCACCTTAGATCTTTTAAATAATCATGATTAAACGTTTGCCGCCGAATACGTCACTCCCATTTCTTGCGAGATGCCGCAGGCGAACAGCCGCCGGGCCGCCGACTTCATTCTCTCTGACGGCTGCCGCCGTCTAAATGAACCGCGGCCGGCTGGCGGCAAGCCGCTTTGATATCGACCAGCCATGAGTGAAACTGATAGCATTTTAACTACTTTTCACATTTAAAGCGATTATAATTATTATGTGAATTATATAATTTTTTGTTGTTGCTCTAAAGCCATTAGGGGTTATAACAGATTTGACTCTGATTCCATTTAAATTAGCCTACTTTGAAACTCTGAAGCGATAGCAGATATGTAAAATATATAGAATTATTTTATTCACTTAAGGTGACAATTCTTTACATTTCTTTGATTTATGCACAATTTGAGATGTACCAATAATAGACCAAAAATGATTAATTTTTCTAAAACTTACTTGGCAATAAATATCTTTCTGATTCTGATTATTTTTTTAAATAAATATTTCATTCATGGTATGAACAATTTAGATTTTTCACCAATGCCTGAAATCAGTGAACAATGAAAGACATCTGCAACTTGGCCAAAATCTTGGGTTTGCTTTATATTTTTTTTTATTAATTTGCAACCATGGTAATGTCTATGAGAAACATGAAAATGTCTGTTTTGACCTGAAGGATAAAGTGAAATATTTAGAAATATTTTGTCTCTCTGTCATGTCTTTCATTGTTTTTACAAGCTAATTTTTTTTTATTTATTTTACCTTTTACATGTATAAGGGATTACTTTGCAGTTTGCAATTGCGAGTTTCACGACCTGTACAAATGTTTAAAGGGTAACTAAACCCTAAACCAACTTTTTTTAGTTAATGATCTGTAAGAATGGGGCTTTATTAGTGCTGTTCATTGATTCGAGTAACTTTTTTGACATTTGGGTATAAAGTGTTTTAATTCTACAATATATGGTGTAAAACGTCTGAGTGCTGCTCTCTTCAGGTTGAACGGTGGCTACTGCAGTCGAATTTTCCTATTGGATGTTGCGGTACTGCGTGACGTAAGCGGTACTGCGTGACGTAGGCAGGTTCCAGCTCACCACGCCCTCCCTTGGTACGAGCTACCACGCCCTTGGATGAGCTAGCGTAGATTTATCTGTATTTAGTACAGTGGTAGGTGTAGTACAGTCTATGGTGTAGTGTTGCTGGGTGCAACAGCACTGCTGGACTGCATAGCTTTCCAGCAGACTTGGAAATTAGGCGCCAGTGATTGAATGCACTTGGCCTGGAAGACCGTGAGTGTAAAACCTGCATTTTACGCGGAATTGCTTTTCCAACGCAATAGAGGTGGAAATGGGCTTCTCCGCACAGCTCGCGCTGAACAGCGACGCAGTGCCAAATGCTGCTCCTCGATCCTGCATGGACTCCACCACCGCAGCGGCGTCTTGATGTGAGTGATCATATATATTTTAATCACAATTTATGGTTAGGCTAAAGTTAATCCTCTGGGGTCGACAAACGCGTCGGCGCATTTTGCTGGATTTTTTCACATAGCAGCGGCAAAATATGAATATGCATATAGAAAGCGCGCTCTATTGACATCAACTCGATAATACTCATCAGATGCATATTTACGTCGTCTTGCGACCCTGTGAGCAAACTCTCCATTTTAGACAGTCTGACAGCAGGACTCTCAGGTGCACGCCCCCCCGCTCACGGTTCGTCCCCTGTATCTCCGCTGGGGTCTGCCCACTTTTCTAGCATTTTTCAAATATTGCCAGTGGGTGGAGTCAGGCTCTGACCTAAAGCACAAACAGAGAAGTACCTCCACCGATCGAGAGGGGCAGCACCTAAAAAACTGAAGCAGATAACTCGTCTCGTCACCTCTATGCTCCTCACACGGTTGCAGTATTTGGAGAGAGGAAATATACGATCTTTTAAGTAAGTACATTTTGCCTTTTTGTGTGATGCAATATTACTATGTTCATTTTTGACATTGTTTTTAGTACTTCTTCTTAAAATCTGTTCTTGCCTAACTAGTCAAGTCAAGTCAAGTCAAGTTTATTTATATAGCGCTTTTCACAACACAGGTTGTATCAAAGCAGCTTCACAGTAATAAATTAGAACAATACATCAATGTTTGTTTCTAGTGGAACGTCTACGTTCGGTAATGCTGATCAATAGTATCGTTGATTGATTAATTCAATTAAATATCCCCAAATATCCCCAACTGAGCAAGCCAAAGGCAACAGTGGCAAGGAACCGAAAAACTCCATCAGGTGACCTAATGGAGAAAAAAAAAACCTTGGGAGAACCCGGGCTCAGTCGGGGGCCAGTTCTCCTCTGGCGTTTATGAACTAGAGGTCGGATTTAACTGTAGGATTAAAAGTATTATATGAATGCCTGGCTGAAGAGATGCGTCTTTAATCTAGTTTTAAACTGGGAGAGTGAGTCTGAGCAACGAACAGTATCCGGAAGACTATTCCAGAGTTTTGGTGCTAAATGTGAAAATGCTCTCCCTCCTTTGGTGGATCTGGATATCCTAGGTATGACCAAAAGCCTCGAATTTAGTGATCTTAAAGAGCGCGATGGATTATAGGGCGATAGAAGATCGGTTAAATAGACTGGAGCTAAGCCGTTTAGGGCTTTATAAGTCAGTAGCAATACCTTGTAATTAATACGGGACTTTATAGGTAACCAATGTAGGGATGATAAAATCGGTGTTATATGATCATATTTTCTTGATCTAGTTAGAACTCTAGCGGCGGCATTTTGGACTAACTGTAGCTTGTTTATTAAGGATGCAGGACAACCGGCTAATAACGCATTACAGTAATCTAGTCTCGAGGTCATGAATGCATGAACTAACTTTTCTGCGTCAGAAACTGATAGCATATTACGTAGCTTAGCAATGTTTCTAAGGTGGAAAAAGGCTGTTCTTGTAACATATGAAATATGATTTTCAAAAGACAGGTTGCAGTCTAATATAACACCCAGGTCTTTTACTGTAGAGGATGAAGTAAAAACTCTAGTCAAGCTAAAGTAACTTAAGTTAGTCTTGTTTGCAAAGTTTCCGCCATGTTTCTGACATAGCTAGGCTAACGTTACTTGGTTTCTTCCTGGCGTTGAGTTTTTTTCTTCTTCTAAGTATATGTTTAACTGTTACGTATGTTTGTACAAGTGTGAGTACATGTGGTTTAAGATAGTATTGGTCAGTCGAATTAACTAACGTTACAGTTCCTGAACTACGGACAATTATTCTGCCGCCTAATGTTACGTGGGAATGGAAACGTTAGCAAAATCTTCACGACAAGAAAGACTGATTTTTATAGTAGTATAACTTGTGTTGTTTTCTAACTAAACATAATTATGCTGCTAGTCTAGATTACAGTGTTCGCTACCACATGCTGTTCACCTTTTTTACACAGTTCAAGCATGTTCTAACGTTGCTACATGTTGAAATGTATCTAGCTACAGTAGGTAACGTTAGCCAAACTTTACATCTAGAAAGACTTAGCGGTAGTTTAACTTTTGGTGTTTTCTTACAAAAATAACGATATATATATAGGTTGTTTATATGATTTTGTTTGTCTGAACATGGTTTTCTGTTGATCCACTTGTGAAAATTACTGCTTTTTCGAAGGGGTGAGCATTTTAATGTTGTTGATTTTGCCTGGAAAAAAATGAATCAAAAAGTATACTTTATGCTAATGTGTCTTCTATTTTAGATGCTTCACATTGTTCAGTTTATCAACAAGGAGGATCTGCCATTTGCAGTGGTTCCGCAAGAGTGGTTTAGCGAAGGGCATGTGCCATTGGCCCCCATTTAACCTCCGCAAAAAAGACAAGGGAACAATTTAGCCATCCGCTGCACACCTCCACACAGCACCTGGGAGAAACATCATTTTAAGTTCATGAAGGGAGCAGGTATATGGGTCTGACTTGTACATTTGATTTTCCTTTATTTCATCTGTGTAATTTATTTGTCTGTTCATTGTGGATAACGGACTCTTTCATTCATTATTATTATTATTATTATTATTATTATTATCAAATTTCTGTTTCCTCTTCCTCAGAACCAGGTTTCTCCCCAGTAATCCAGAATCCGCCAAGAGTTTGAGTACAAGTAAGTGATGTTATTTGTGAAGTTTTTTGTCTTGGAAACTATTGCTTCTATTTAAAGTCGGCATGAACCAGAAGTTACAAACGACTTTTCTCCAGTGTTGTGATGTATTTCCAAGTGAAAGGGAATATTGAATAGAGGAGCAGGGTTTTACTCTAGCTCTCCTCACCTCCATCTCTGCTCATAGCAGACTAATGGTTTGAGGGAAGTTGCCACGCCCTCACGCCATTGCACATGACTGGAAGAGAAGTTGTTTCGAGGGGGGAGGGAAGGGTAATGTATTTGATTAAAGATTATAAGGGTACATGAATAAAAAAAAATGAAGTGCACAGATGAATCATTTACATAAACACTACAATAGTACATATAAAAATACAAATTGTAAAAAAAATTTCATGCTGACTTTAAGATGATGAATCCTTTTATCATAATCTGTTTTTCACTAGGACACTTGATGGGATTCGCTGCAGCAGTTTCTGGATGAAAGGTGTTGAGGTGTGTTGTACATTCCATTAGCTTTGCACAGTTCAATTATTGTTTCGTTACTGAATATGCAATACTCTGCATTGAAATGAAAGATGTTATGTTTGCTCCCCCAGCTCATCAAGTACTAAGCTTTACACCCCCGGCAGCAAATTTACCCTGGCAGCATATGGGTGAAAACTCTGGAGATATGTAATACGTTGCGCTTAACTAAGTGTTACATTTAAGTCCAATTCATTAAATGTATGCACTAACTTCAAACATATTTTTACATGTCAATGATTGTCAATAGGAGGGAGAAAGTCATTGATCTATTGTTGGCCCTTGTACTCCAATGGCATCTCGTGTCAAGCATGAAGTTTTCAGCTGTGAAGGTATATTCTAGCCCTATGTTTTAATGTCCAGTGTTTTAACAGTATTGAAAATAGTGCCTTTAGTTGTTTTTTATTTTATTTTTTAAATGTAGAACCAGGCCCTGAGGGATAGCAATGCACGAGCAGGTGAGAATTTGCACTGTTTCTTAAATTGTACTTTTTTGTGTGTGATGTAAGTCCAAAATTACCATATGCCTTTCATTTTGTAGCTTCGGATGACAGCGGCTTACTTCAAGAGCAGGTGAAGCAAGTTCAACAAACAATGTTGAAGATGTTTGCTTGCACTGGGCAATCAGGTACAACTTGCAAACAGCACTTGTGGTTGTTGGTTTAATTCCCACTGGGGCTACCTGTACATGTAGTAGATCTAGATATAAATGTCATAGTTTAGTAATTGAGGGACCAGGACTGACTATTTTATTCTGGGAAACCCTGTAGGTGCAGATCAGACCCTTATGCTGTGACGTCTTGCAGAATTTGGTGATGTTGTGTCTGTTGGAGTTATCCCTGTCAGGGGATCTGTTACTCCCCCTACACACCCAGGAAGATTTGCCGTGTCTTGACAACAGTTTGAAGCAGGATAAAAAGCTCCAGGAACAATTTGTAAGTTTGCTGATTATAACGCCATAGAGTAATCTAAAAAGTAAAATTTAAGATTGTATACTGCATATATTACAGTCTGAATCCTTAGCCTTTCACATTTTTTATTTATTTATGAGAAGCTTCAGAGAAATGTAATTTGTAACACTTTTTTGGATTTTCAGCTTGGTGTCGGGGATAAAGCATGTTTTAGAGACATGTTCCTGAAGATCATTGTTCAAAGTAAGTTGGATATATTTTTTATTATATTTAAGTAGATGTGTATGGCCTCAAGCAATTCAAATGAAATGATAGATCTGTATTTTCTAAATTAGCCATCAGGAAGAACCCGGCAACCCAGGATGCCACTGATGAAGCGGTCTAGGTTAACGTTTCGCGTTACCTGAAAGGAGCATCTGACCGTGAAGGCAGAAAAAGGCACCAGGCTGACTACTGACACCCCAGAATCACTGACAACTGAAATCCTTTCTTAATCTTGCAGTCAGTAACATCAAGACCCTTAAAGAAGTCAGAAGTGTCACGCTATACTCACTAACTGTGCAAAATACTTTTATTTTCTTTTTTCAAATATTAGTCCTTGTGCCACAGGTCAGCATTGCAGTTATACCGGTAATGGTCTATTCTACTCCAGAGCTTTACTAAATTACTGCCACTTATCCTATTGTTAGAAATGGCTTGTAAATGTGATGTCATACTTTTATTTATTTTATTTGGTATGCTGCACATTATTTTCAAGTATTCTCTTTACTTGTCATAATGTTTACTGGTAATTTTTTTCACCCTAGAGCTGTCCTCTTTATATGAACAATTATTGTAAGAGTTGTAATTTGCTTGTAAGGCTGTTTTTTGTTGTTCTTTTTTACCAAAATTTAATTAGAAACCTGCATGTTAGTATATTTATTTATTTATTTTTCTGTTATGTTTCAGTGATCTGACACATCTTGTTTAAATGACAGTTACTGTACTTTGAAATGTGGAATAAAAATGCCAAGTGGATATTTGTCTGGTTTGAGCAATCATTATTCTTGATAAACTGCATGCTATAAATATTAAATATATATATATATATATATATATATAGCCAGAATAAGCGGCGGCAGATCGCTGGAAAATAGCGCTTGCCTCCGGCGGGCCGCGGAAGGGTCGCCTTCAATATAAAGGCGGCGGAATAGTGGTTGGCCCGCGGGCCGGCCGCGGAACGAAGGCGGTAGGAAGGCGGCTGCCGCTTTTAAAAAGCGGCTGCCGCCGGCGGTGCGCCGTCCAACGTGTTTGCGATGTCGCCATTCTGCCGCTTCTACTGCCGCCGGAGCACCGACGGTGGTCCGCCGACTCATTGCTATCTGGGCTGGTGAGACCTTATGCTCTATTCCCATTTACAATACATTTCTATGTTATAGCTAGCAAGGACTAAACAGTTTTTAAAATGTTCTGGTTTCAGCATTACTACGAGAAATCATTGCCAAGCAGGAGGTGATGTGTGATATGCAAAGAAATCTGCTGCAGATCGTTCAGGATCTCTCTTCTACACCTACACCACATGGACACCACATGGACAGAAGTTTCCTGCCGTTGAGGGATGCTGAGGCTCTTTTGGCGCCGGACCGTGACATTAAGACAAAGCCAGAGAAGAGAAAGGACTTGGTAATAATTACTTTTATTATTAGTATTTGGACCTGTTTATTTCTTTGCATTTTTTTCTCCGCAATGAACATTCATATTTTCAAAACTTTTTTATTTTTCAGGTGCTGACACTGGGCCTTGCTGGGGGCGTGACCCTCAAGGACACTGTGTGGAAGGTCATGAAGATGCAAAATGAATTGGACAGGCTTCCATGGCAAAACATCATTCCAGGGCCTAGAAGTCAAGAATGTTGTTACAGGTAAAAGTGTAGATTAGATGTACCAGGCAACATTTTTAGGTTCATTTACCAGCTTCGTAGTCACTTCGATGAGCTGCCACCCCTCAATACAGGGTGAATAAAGGCTCTTGGCCGCCTCCAGTGTAGTGGCCACCGTTTTTAGAGGCAAATTCTTTGTTTGTATGTAAACAAAGGGCATAAACGCAGAGAAATGTCTTTGTTTTTCAAAATAACCATGTAAGTGTGAAAGGGGTGTTAGTCTATCGTTCGTGGTCAGACTACACATTATGATATAGTCTGGCTTGTCAGGCTATGTATACATCTCTTTTGTAAGGTCTGTGCCTGTTTAACTCCATAGTGGTAAAGAAACTGTATGAACAAATTATGCTGTCCCTTTCCCTTAAGTCTGTCACACAAAGTCAACAGAAGAATAGGACTTAACTTAAAGGCCTAAATGAAATTTAAGTTTAAATGGCATTGCCTGTCTTTACTTTGTCTTTAAAAAGTCTTATATTTAAATTCTGAAACCTGCCATGATATCTTTAATTGTTTAAGTTTCTAGAAGCCATTCGGAGAAATCCTTGATGCAGAGAATCCACGAACCAGGAAGTGGAGCAATGGTTGAGGCGTTAGTTGTATTTGGCTGGCGATCGAGAGGGGGGTAGGAGGAGGAGAAGCACAGTCCTCCACCACCAGCCACCCACCAACACATAAAGTCAGGCACACATCAACACATAACGTCAGGCACACACCAACACATAAAGTCAGCCACCCACCAACACATAAAGTCAGGCACAAACACACATATACATTCCACTTTGGCCCGTTTCTGGCCACACTTTAACATACACTACCGTTCATAAGTTGGTGGTCTTTCATGGTTTACACAACTAAGTGTGATTTCTAAAACCAAGCTTTGTATCATAAATGTTTTTACATTTTATTTTCTTACATTTTATTTGTATAAAAAAATTAATAATTGTAAATGTTTACCTATTTAGTTCATATGTTTATGTTGATTGAAAATAAACACTTATTTTCAGCAGTTATGGTTTCCTGGTTTGATTTCTCTTTGAATTGCATTGTTTTAATATAATCTGGCAGAGTTGTGGCCTGTGCTCGGGAGACATCTGGCTTTTCAATGGCGATATTATGGCATGAATATGGGCCAATTTAGGGTCTTCTGGCTCTCGTCTGGTAAGACATTGGCATTTTTCTGGCAGCTTTCTGGCGTGCTTTTGGCAAAACTGTTTGGGCATTCCTGCATTCCTGGCGGTATGATTGGCAAAACTAAGAACAGTGTTTGGGCCATAAAAGGCTCGGAACAATTTTGCTATCTGGGATGTACTATAATGCCTACTATGCAGAGTATGTAGTATTTGGAATTTTCTTTTGTCTAAATTTGTAAATTTCTTAAACAGCAAACACTGCTGTTACACATCTCTTTGATGGACATCAAGGCCATTTAGAACCCTCAGCCTCTCACTTTCTTGTGGAAAGTGACATGTTCGTCATGGCAGGCAGAATGGTGGGGCACTCCTTTGTTCATGGAGTACCATGCCTGTCAGGGTTTAGCCCTGCTGTGGTGCATGTCCTGTTTGGAGGAAGCCCGGAAACTGCAACAGTAACTCCAGAGGACTGTCCAGACCTAGACATCCGTGAAACAATCAATCAGGCTTGTATGTTTTTTATCTAACCTCATTATTTCTTGCCTGTTATATACAATCAAGCAAGAAAGTCTCCACCCCCTTGGCCAATTTGTTTTTTCAGTGGGCTCTAATATTTTATGGAAAAATGGCTGAGGGGGAGAAGACTGTGCTATTTTAGATTTTTTATATTCTCCTTAATGAATGTTTTTTGCATTTTAAACTGCTTTTTAATGTTGTATGTAAAGCAATTTAAATAGTGGTATATAGATAAACTTGGCTCGCCTTTCACTTCCCTCTCTGTCTTAAAGCTTGAAGGGGAATCTGAACGCTCAAGACAAGGACAAAACAAGTGTCCAGGAGTTGGCCTACGCTTGGGATCTCCCTGGCCTTACTGGAAATAACCGAAGATGGCTTTTTGAGAAGATGTTGATCCATGCTGTGCGTGAAATTTAAAGAAACTGTCACATATTGGCAAAAGTCATCCTCAGAACTTGCTTTGGGATAATAATAAAAAATTACTTGTTTCACCTTCTGTCCGGTAATGTCATTAACAGGTAATTGGACGTGTCACACGACAAATCAAACAATTCAGGCATGGTCTTAAAGGAGAACTCCGGTCAATTTTAACATTGAGCTAATTTTTTTGTAAATTTGGAGCGCTGTTAGTACAGAGAACAACGACAAAAAATCCTTATCCTCTTTTTAAAATTTTCACCCTGTTGACTTCAATGGGGCAAGTTTTAAACCTGCATAGGTTATCACGCGCGTGAACTCGGCAATCGACTACTGTGGACTTCGACAGAAAACAGGAAGAAAATACAGGTATGAGCGCTGGCTGAATTATTATTATTTTTATTAATATCTTTCACATCTACTGCAGTCAGATTCACCCGTGTTAACTCTAAAGGAATCACTCACATGGCTGGGTACTTGTAATGACACATCAAGGATGTTAAGAGGCTAAAAGCAGGTTTAAATCTTTCCCCATTGAAGTCAACAGGGTGCAACTTTGAAGTCAACAGGGTGCAACTTTTAAAAAGAGGATAACACGGTGTAGGCAACACCGATTTTTGTCGTTGTTCTCTGTATTGACAGCACTCCAAATTTACAAAAAAATTAGCTCAATGTTAAAATTGACCGGAGTTCTCCTTTATAGAGACACCAATGTGGACATTGCTGACCAAACGACCTGACACAGTGGCCCAGCTTTTTCCACAGGAGAGAGCAGTGGATTGTAACCCCTACGGTAACTTTTTACAATTCGATATTATTTGTGTGTGTTGTCACGGGTGAGAAATCACACAACAAGGTCGCTCAGTGAACAATAGCCCCGGAGGGTGGATTTATTAGTGTTACTTCAAAAAGGGTGAAACGGTGAAACAAGATGAGTGCTGTCCTCGTGGCTGGTGCTCTTGTGAAGTCCTCGTGCTCGTGAAGGTGGTTGTCCAGGCGTGCTCAGTCGGGCTGTCGGTCACTCGCTGCCTTCTGTTAAGTGAGGAACAAAGGGTTAGTACCAGCACGTTCAGCATGAGACAGGTTGTCTGTCGAAGTGAGAGAAGTGGCGGCTTTTACAGCCGCTTGATGATGGGCTGCAGCTGTGACCGATCAGCCCGTGATGAGGACGTGCAGGTGCTGTGCGTTGGTTGCCAGGGCGACGCTGATATGCCCAGAGAGACTCGTCACATTCCCCCCCCCCTAAGCGTCGTTCTGGCCCTGGGAACGAGGGGAGAAAGTAGGGGTGAAACAAGGGGTGGGTGGGGAACGACCCCTGACAGACCTGAAAAAGTTGTCCACATCCGTGAGAGTCCATCGGCGTTGGCGTTGGCGGCCCCGGCTCGATGTCGTACTTCAAAGTGGAAGTCCTGGAGTGCGAGGAACCAGCGGGTCACCCTGGCATTGGTATCTTTTGCCCGGGCCATCCACTGTAGAGGGGCATGGTCGGTCAGCAGGGTGAACTTACGGCCAAGGAGGTAATAGCGCAACTCCAGGACTGCCCACTTGATGGCCAGGGCCTCCTTCTCGACGGCGGCGTAGTTCTTCTCTGCCGGGGACAACTTTCTGCTGATGTAGAGAATGGGATGCTCCTCACCTTCCTGGACTTGTGACAGGACGGCTCCTAGTCCGGTGTCAGAAGCATCCGTTTGCAGCAGGAAGGGGCAGCCGAAATCAGGAGCGCGGAGTACCGGAGACGCCGTCAGTGCCGTCTTCAGTAGGGCGAAGGCCTCCTCGGCGGCTGTCGTCCAACAGATCTTCTCGGGCTGCCCCTTCCTGGTCAGGTCTGTCAGGGGGGCGGCTAAAGAGGAGAAGTTGGGGATAAAACAGCGATAGTACCCCGCCAACCCCAAAAAGGCTCGTACCTGGGACTTTGTCTGAGGCTTTGGAGCGGCGCGTATGGCTTCTACCTTCTTTTCCTGGGGGCGGATGAGGCCTCGGCCGACCTGGTATCCCAGGTACTTCGCCTCGGACAACGCTAGGTGGCATTTTCGGGGGTTGGCGGTTAGTCCAGCCCGCCGGAGCTCCGAGAGCACCCTCCGCAGACGTTCCAGATGTTCATCCCATGCCTCGGAATGCACCACGACGTCTTCCAAATATGCGGCTGCATACGCTTGGTGGGGTCTTAGGACGATGTCCATCATGCGCTGGAAGGTCGCTGGTGCTCCATGCAGGCCAAAGGGAAGGGTCCGGTACTGCCAGTGGCCACTAGGGGTAGAAAAAGCAGTCTTCGCTTTAGCAGAAGAGGTAAGTGGTACCTGCCAGTATCCCTTTGTGAGATCCAGGGTTGTGATGTACCGGGCCCTCCCTAGGCGGTCTAATAGCTCGTCGACCCGAGGCATGGGATAGCCGTCGAATTCGGAGACTTCGTTCAGCCGGCGGAAGTCATTGCAGAAGCGGAGGGTGCCATCCGGCTTGGGTACCATCACGATAGGGCTGGACCATGGGCTGCGAGATGGTTCGATTACCCCCAACTTCAGCATTTCCTGGATTTCCTCCTCAATAGCCTGCCGACGAGCTTCTGGGACTCGGTAGGGCCGTTGCCTGACGATTACTCCAGGGGGCGTCCTGATGTCGTGGTGGATGACGTTAGTCTGCCAGGGCGTAGGGGAGAACACGTCTGAAAACTGTCTGACCAGGTGCTGCAGCTCGGTCTTCTGGGCAGCCGACAGGTGGGGATTCATGTCGACAACCACGGGATCGGTGAGACTGAGGGCGGCGAGTTGGTCTCGGGTCCCTTGCCACTTCTTTAGTAAGTTGAGGTGGTATAACTGCTCTGCTTGTCTTCTTCCAGGTTGGCGAATCCGGTAAGTCACTGGTCCAACCTTCTCCACAACGGTGTATGGCCCTTGCCACGACGCCAGGAATTTACAGGCAGAGGTAGGGTCCAAAACCATAACTCTGTCTCCCGGCTGGAACTCCCGTGGTTGGGCTGCCCAATTATAGTGGCGTTGTTGGGCCTGCTGTGCCTTGCTGAGGTGGTCCCGGACTAATGGCATGACGCGGTCTATCCTCTCCCTCATCTGTTTTACGTGCTCGATGACCGTGCGGTGGGGTGCAGGCTGCTGTTCCCAGGCTTCTCGAGCGACATCCAGCAGGCCCCGAGGCTGGCGGCCGAAGAGGAGTTCGAAGGGGGTGAAACCAGTTGAGGCTTGAGGGACCTCGCGGATGCCGAAAAGGACGTAGGGGATCATAAGGTCCCAGTCCCGCTTGTCCTCCGCTGCTACTCTTCGGAGCATCTGTTTTAGGGTTTGGTTAAAGCGTTCCACGAGTCCGTCGGTCTGCGGATGATAGACAGTTGTCCTCAACTGTTTCACCCCCAGCAGCCTACAGAGGTCAGCCATTAGCCGGGACATGAATGGTGTTCCCTGGTCAGACAGGATCTCAGTTGGGATGCCGACCCGGCTGGCCAACAGAAACAGCTCCTGGGCGATGGCTTTCGCTGTGGCTTTCCGCAGGGGGACTGCTTCTGGATACCGGGTGGCGTAATCCACGATGACGAGGATGTGTTCATGTCCCCGGGCAGACTTAGGCAACGGCCCCACCAGATCCATTCCGATCCGCTCGAAGGGCACCTCGATGATGGGTAAGGGAATCAGCGGGCTGGGGGGAGGAGTCCTGGGAGCCGTGCGTTGGCAGGTCGGGCAGGTTTTACAGAAAGCCTTCACGTCAGCCTCCAGGCCTGGCCAGTTAAACCGATCCCGGATTCGCTGGATAGTATTAGCCACTCCTAGGTGACCTGCCATCGGATGGGAGTGGGCCAGCTCGAGGATGGTCTCCGTCTTCGTCCGAGGGACGACCAAAAGTTCCTTCTCCTCCCCCCTTCGCTGGGCGACGCAGTATAGCAGAACGCTTCGGACTACAAAATGCGGGAGAGGATGGGGCCGTGGGAGGACGTCTTTGCCGTCAATGGCTCTAACCTGACTCCAACAGTGTTTCAGACGATCGTCCTCCCGCTGGTCTTTGGCAAAAGAGCCCCCCTCGCTGGCCTGTTGGAACACTTCATAGAAGAGGTTAGTATTTAACGAGGGGGACTCACCATCTCTCCCGCTGTCTGAAGCTAGCAGCGCCGGCCGGCAGCGTGGTCCCTGTGGCCGGCGACGGCGGCGACAGTTCCGTTCCGGGCTGGTGGGCTGGGCGGCGGCGGTGAGCAGGCGGTCAAACCCCGGCCAATCTCTTCCAAGCAGTAGTGGGACTGGTAAGTTCTTCACCAATCCAGCTTCAACGGGCCAGGTGCCATGGGCGGCAGCGATGTTCACGCGGCGAGCTGGAACTTGTTGGGTGTCTCCATGCACACACGTGATCGGTAGGTAACTTTTCTGGCCGGGGTAAGGAGGGCACAGATGGGCCTGGATGAGGGTGACGGCGCTGCCCGAATCCAGAAGCGCGCGGATGAGCTTGCCGTTCAACTTGACATCCGCCTCTGGAGCCGCAGGTGGAACGCGCTGATGGAGGATGCAGCAGAAATGGCGGCACTCTCTCTCCCGCCTCCCGTTGGTGGACAGCATCCGCCAGCTCGATCGCCTCCACCAAGGCGAGGACAGTGGCGGGGTTCCTCATACCCACCGCCTGACGATGGGACCGAGGCAGGGCGCGGAGGAGGCGATCGACGACCACTTGTTCCACTACCTGAGCTGCGGTGGGTTCCCCGTCCAGCAGCCAATGTTGAGCCAGACGGACCAAATCAGCGGCCTGGGCTCGCGCTGGCACCCGGACTTTGAAGTCCCACTCATGGAACTGTTGCGCTGCACAGATGGGGGAAAGACCCAGCCGGGCGAGGATCTCACGTTTCACTTCCCTGTAGTCGTCAGTGATCGCGGGAGGAAGGGAAAAATAAGCTCGCTGAGCCTCACCAGTGAGGAGGGGTGCCAGCGCGGAAGCCCAATCTTCTATGGGCCATCCCTCACGGTTAGCAGTGGTTTCAAATATTTGTAGAAATGCCTCAACATCGTCGTGAGCCGTCATTTTGGGTAAAAGTCGGGTCGCTCGCGTTCGGGGGTCAGGTAGTGGAAACGGCTGGGCATTGAGGGCAGCGATGTCTTCTTCAGCTCTGCCCTGCCGAGTGGCCAGATGTTCCATTATTTGCTGCTGACGGATGCTTACTTCTGTGAGGCGTTGCAGTAATTCCTCCATTTCCACGGAGAGAGAGAGCGCCGATCGGTGCTAGGGGTGGTGAACAGAGAGAAAGAAAAAAATATTACTGCGGTGAACTGCAAACACTTGTGTGTGATTTCTCATGCAGTTGCCCGCATTCTCCACCAGATGTCACGGGTGAGAAATCACACAACAAGGTCGCTCAGTGAACAATAGCCCCGGAGGGTGGATTTATTAGTGTTACTTCAAAAAGGGTGAAACGGTGAAACAAGATGAGTGCTGTCCTCGTGGCTGGTGCTCTTGTGAAGTCCTCGTGCTCGTGAAGGTGGGTGTCCAGGCGTGCTCAGTCGGGCTGTCGGTCACTCGCTGCCTTCTGTTAAGTGAGGAACAAAGGGTTAGTACCAGCACATTCAGCATGAGACAGGTTGTCTGTCGAAGTGAGAGAAGTGGCGGCTTTTTCAGCCGCTTGATGATGGGCTGCAGCTGTGACCGATCAGCCCGTGATGAGGACGTGCAGGTGCTGTGCGTTGGTTGCCAGGGCGACGCTGATATGCCCAGAGAGACTCGTCACAGTGTATATATTATATAGATAGAATCCATGATAAAGTGGTAAGATTATTAAAGTCATGTTGTTTTATTGTCAATGTTGATAATCCTGCAGCACATCACCTGGCCTCATGAAGATGACGACGATGACGACGATTATTCACTTGACACAAAATGCCGCATATCAGGTTATCTTCGCCACTTCATTGAAAATGGTATGTGTACAGAGTTTGAAATCTTGCCAACGTGTTAATAAAATAAGTTAGTCACCCAAAGTTTTTATTTATAAGTGGCAGGTTACTTTTTAAACAGTAATAGAAATTGTTTAATTCATTATTAAGATTATTATTAAGACTATCTTTGCACACCTGTATATAGGACAGGAAGAGTAGATAACCGCACACTCTTCACACACAGCTTTATTAATAGTATTTTTTTAATACCTTTTTGACATTTCACCAGGGTATATATGGTGTTATGGTATTTCTGTTCAAGAAACTGCTTTATTTGTTACATAACAGAGCTACTATGATACATTTATTGAATACTAAACATTATTTTAATTTTCTAAATTATTTTCCATTATTTGTAGCAACCTATCATTTGATCCATTTTGTTTAATCCACAGCATCACCTGATGAATTGACTGACCTGTTGAATTTCTGGACAGGGTGGGAGATTATGCCAAGGAATAACCTATCCATTGAGGTGGATAAAGGCAGCTTCCCAACAGCCTCCACCTGTTTTGAGACCCTGCGAATCCCAGGACATTACAAGGACTATGCATCCTTTAAAAATGACATCCTGGCTTGTATTGGCACTTGCCAAACAGGATTTGGTCTTGTGTAGGGACAAAGCAGTGGTGAATAACGCCATATGTTAATGTTAAATGTTTAAATGATTGCATATTAATATGCTAAATGACGAATACAAATTTCATTATGTTTTTTGATGGATATATACAGTATGGGGGTTGAATAATTATATTAATTGGCATGCAACCTGCTAGCAATGGCAATGTAGCAACTTCAAAGTTAATGTCCTTTTAAAAAAAGTTTTAAAGAAAGTTAAGTGTTATTTTAGTTACGAACAAATGCAGTTAAGCACAGAAATATTTGGATGAAGTATATTTTGCTGCCGCTGCTTTTCTCAGATTGCTTCATAAGTATTTGTCTGCGAGGTTCTTATAATAAATGTATCATTGTGTTCATGACGGATCCATTTTTCATTACATACAAATTTATCAGTGATTGACATTTATTATTTCAGATTGGAATGATGGAAACTCATAGATTAACTCATATGATGCCTGTTTTATTTCACTGTGCTTAACATCTTATGCAGAAATGCATCTGTCTCCAGAGTGAATGTTGTTGTGGCAAATTCAAAGTTCTTTTTGGTTCAGGTCTCAAAGAAGTCTCACGGAGTCGAGGTTCCAGGTCAGAAGAATTAACTTTATTCTACAGACAATAAAGGAGAAGCCAGCTGGTCATTCTGAAGTTATAACATCCAGCACTCATTTTTTATATCTTTTTCATATCATCAAGTCTCCAATAGGTACCCCCAAACCTATCTCTTCCCCTCTTTCACGCCTGGTGACCTTGGCACAGTTAGACATGTCTTCTCTATTGGTCAAACCCCACATAATGGTGCTTTGTTTCATACAGTATTTCGACACTCTGCATGTCTGGGTATTTTTCCATTTTCTCATCTTTTTAGACCTATTTTTTCATGCTTGTCATGTTCATTACATCATACTTAGACATGAATCAAGGAAAATTCTCCAAAAATGTTAAATGCCTAGAACAAATCCACTATAACCTTTGTTGCTTTTGCAAACATGCTTTTTCAATCTTTGGTACCAAATAACTTCTATAAAGACATGACACTGATCATCTTAACACCCATCTGTGCTTTTAAGGGTCATTTGACTGCAACTTAGCAACAGTTTTCAGTCTGATTAACTTCATAACATCCTAAATATGAAAATAGTGCATGTTTAATCCTCCGGTTATTCATGGAAAATGTGTATATCAGTTTGATCTTCAGTGGTAATAACACATTTTGCAATGGATGTCTGTCAAAGTGATGACTTGTCAATTGAACTAGATGTACCGCATGGCGGTACAAAATATGACCGCCGCTCAGGCCTGCACTGGCTTTCCACAAAAAATATACTTATACATACTAAATGTTTTTTTTCAAAGGACCCTCCCATTCAGTTTCTACAAACCTCTACCAAACGGTTGAGGTACCCGTTGATGGTAAAAGTCAGTTATCTGACTTTGCCATGGGTTTGTTGTGTTTTACTGAAATAAAAAACATTTTTCCCCAAAAAAGTGGTTTTATCTTGTAGCCCTGGTCCCAGAGTTTAAAAAAAAACAATGTTAACAAAATTAAACTCATTCCCACTGTACCTAGTAGAACACTTAAGTAAATGTCCCATTGAAATTAATGGGATTTTATGGATTTAGGTGAAGAAAGTGTACACATAATACATTTTGGTCTGTACCATGAAGAGAAAACTGATTCAACTATATAAACTATATATTTTCTGAAAGCGTAGACTCTCAGGATGTGATCTAACATGGCATGAAACATGTCCCACCCACCTCATTAGTATACTGCCCAAGCATAACACATTGGGTATTGGTAAATCAGGTATATGGCTGATACCTAAAAAAAGTATTAGTATGTGCATGTCTGTCTGTGTGTGTGTGTATGTGTGTGTGTTTGTGTATGTGTGTGTCTGTGTGTGTGTGTGTCTGTGCGTGTATGTATGCGTGCGTACATGTGTGTGCGCGTGTGTGTGTCTGTGCGTGTGGATGTCAGTGTGTGTGCATGCTTGCGTTTGTTTGTATTCCTGCATGTGTGTGTGTGACAGTATCATCCTAAACCAGCAACCCTTCGCTCAACAGCACCATCTACAGGCCGATGAGTGTACAGTCACTAAATGTGCACATAAATGAATTTATTTTATACCCCCCCATGGATGAAATTCTACGAAACTTAGCATACCCCCAGAGGATGTCAAGTTAATCATACACATGAAATATGGTGCAGTTCTGAACATCTCCACTGAAGATAGGGGCGATTAAAGCAGAATAATATTGCATTTTCATTTTTTATGGGAGGGGCGCAAATCACAAATGAGTGATTATGGGCTAGGTTGATGTGGGCCCTTAAGAGCAACATACCATAAAAATTTCTTCATCCTCGGTGCCACGGTTCAAGTAGTTGTTTAGGAAAACCTGAATTTTTTGGGTTTGGGGGGGCCCAGCGCGGGGGGGGGGGTGCCGGGGACCAAACGAAATTTTTCCGTAAAAGTCTAGTGGGGCTACATCCTCACCAAATTTCATGTTCCCCGGTGTTTCGGTGTCCCTGGTATCGTTGACGGAAAATTCAGTAGATTGACGGGAAAAAAAAAAACTTTGACAATCGATTATGGGCTAGGTTGATGTGGGCCCTTAAGAGCAACATACTTTGCAAATTTCTTCATCCTCGGTGCCACGGTTCAGGTAGTTATTTAGGAAAAACTGCATTTTTCGGGGTTTGGGGGGGCCCAGCACGGGGGGGGGGAGTGGCCCCCGGGGACCAAACGAAATTTTTCCGTAAAAGTCTAGTGGGGCTACATGCCCACCAAATTTCATGTTCCCCGGTGTTTCGGTGTCCCTGGTATCGTTGACGGAAAATTCAGTAGATTGACAAAAAAAAAAAAAAAAAAAAAAAAAAACTTTGACAATCCCTATATGACCGCTTTCGCTAGCGGCGGTCATAATAAGAGTCATATACGGTAGGTCACTACAACTCATGTACTGATTAATTTGTGGGGCGTTTGCTCAAATAGTCAAATTAGCAGCTGCTGCCAGTCTTACAAAGGGTTTTTATTGCCAGTTTAATTAAGTTGTTCACATCTGTACACTATAAAGGCCCGTTCATAAAACTCAAAACAATTACAAGAAATGCCTAAAATGTATTTATGTCTTGTAAATGTTGGTAGTTAGCTTGCCCTGATCTGACACACTATGGAAAAAAGAGTTCAAACAGAACAGAAACAAGGGGGGCATGTGTGTGTCTTTCACTTTTCAGATAGAACATGCTCACAAAATTGAACAGCAGCAACATAGATATCACAGCCAAAGGACTGGGATGCAGCTCTTCGGTCAACAACCTCTCTTAAAGCTTCCATTTGTCCATCAGTCAGTGGGCTTTCTGTGTCTGGGACGATGACACTGGAATAGCCATCAGCAGGAAGTCCACTGTTTTCCCACTCAATGTGAGGAATATCCATACCCTATCAAAGCAAAATAGAAAAACCTTACTTGTTTGCAGTATTATTTATCCTAATGGCTTTATGGCACTTACTGTAACCTACACTTTTGTAAACCACTTTGCTAAATATTTATCAACTTAAAGGAATACTTCACCGATGAGTGTTAGGCTTTGTATCCGTAGTGCAATGTTACCCATTTCCAATCTTCCCTTTCTTGCCAAACTTTTAAAGCGAATTGTTTCTACTCAATTGCACTCCGATCTATCTGCAAATAATCTTTATGAGCCCCTTCAATTGGGATTCCATAAACTCCACAGCACTGAAACAGCATTAGTTAAGGTCACTAATGACTTGTTAATCGCTTCTGATTCTGGCTGTCTTTCTATTTTGAATCTTCTTGATCTTAGTGCTGTTTTCGACACTTGATCATAATATTTTACTTACTTGATTAGAATCTGTCTTTGGTGTTTCTGATACTGCACTAAGCTGGTTTAAGTCCTATTTTTCTGATAGAAAGAAATTTGTCGCTATGGGTGGTTGCAGTTCTGATATTTATGTAGTGCAATCTGGTGTTCCTCAAGGTTCAATCTCGGGCCCTATACTTTTTAGCATCTAAATTTATCCTCTTGGTCAACTTTTAAGATCACTTGGTCTCAGTTTTCACTTTTATGCAGATGATACCCAGGTTTATATACATTCAAAACCTGTTGTTAATGTGGCTGTGTCCTTTCTTTCTCTATGTATTTCGGAGATTAAAAAATGGATGTCTAGAAATGTTCTATGTTTAAACAGTGACAAGACGGAGGTAATGCTCATTGGTTCACCACACCAGCAACGTAAGGCTGGGTCTCCAACTGTAAGTGTAGATGTTTCTACACTTCAATTTCAAACAAAATAAAAAAATTGGGGGGTGATATTTGATACTAATTTAACATTTGTTCCTCATGTTCAGAGCACTGTCAAGACAATTTTTTCATCTAAGAAATACAGCCAGATTGTGTCCCATGTTGCCACTCTCAGTGGCTGAAAAGTTTTGCATTGATTACAGCAATGCTTTGCTGGCCGGGGTCTCAAAAGCTACCCTTAACAACTAACAGTTGGTTCAAAATTCTGCCGCCTGAATCCTGTCTGGAAACAGGACAAGGGATCATATCACTCCTGTTCTGGCATCTTTACAATGGCTCCCTGTTAGATTCTGTGTTGATTTTAAAATCATTATGCTTGCCTATAAGGCTTTGCAAGGACTGGCACCTCATTAATCTCTCTGAGCTTTTAACCCCTTACACACCAGCACGTGATCCCTGCTCCTCGGAAGCTGGCCTTTTAATTGTTCCGCTTACTCGTTTAAAATCCATGGGTGATAGGGCTTTTTCTTCGAATGCTCCAAAACTTTGTAATTCCCTGCCTGCTGAGATAAGGCAAGCTGAATCCCTTAGTGTTTTTAAATCATCCCTTAAAATGTATTTGTTTAGGGTAGCTTTTACATGATTGTTCATAATTGCCTTATTATTATTATTATTAATCGAACATTTGATAGTATGTTTTTATTTGGTGTTTTATTTTCATCTGTTTTTTCTTTCATTAATGCATTGTTTGTAAAATTTTATGTTTTATCTTGTTTCTATTCTTGTGAAGCGCTTTGCGATGCTACTTTTAAAGGCGCAATAGAAAAAGTTTATTATTATTATCTTCAACATGTTTTACGCTAAAAAAAATACTTTTTGTTGGGAACGATATTTAGATTTTACTATGGTAAAAAGGTTCTTTTCTAAGGGAAGGCAGGGAAGGTAATGTCGCAACAGGCAGGACTCAATTACGGCATTCCCATAGTATTTAATAGTAATGTAACCGGGTGGTAAATACCCTTAAAGTTTGTTTCTCTCCTTGCATGTTAAAATTTGGTCAGGGGTTGGAGCCTTCACTGGACTCTGGTCAGGGGCTGGAGCCAGCACTGGACTCTGCACAGGGACTGGAGCCATCTCTGGGCTCTGGTCAGGGGTTGGAGCCTTCACTAGACTCTGGTCAGGGGCTGGAGCCATCTCTGGGCTCTGGTCAGGGGCTGGAGCCTTCACTAGACTCTGGTCAGGGACTGGAGCCTTCACTAGACTCTGGTCAGGGGCTGGAGCCTTCACTGGACTCTGCACAGGGGCTGGAGCCAGCACTGGACTCTGCACAGGGACTGGAGCCATCTCTGGGCTCTGGTCAGAGACTGGAGCCATCTCTGGGCTCTGGTCAGGGGTTGGAGCCTTCACTAGACTCTGGTCAGGGGCTGGAGCCTTCACTGGACTCTGCACAGGGGCTGGAGCCAGCACTGGACTCTGCACAGGGACTGGAGCCATCTCTGGGCTCTGGTCAGGGGCTGGAGCCTTCACTACACTCTGGTCAGGGACTGGAGCCTTCACTAGACTCTGGTCAGGGGCTGGAGCCTTCACTGGACTCTGCACAGGGGCTGGAGCCAGCACTGGACTCTGCACAGGGACTGGAGCCATCTCTGGGCTCTGGTCAGATACTGGAGCCATCTCTGGGCTCTGGTCAGGGGTTGGAGCCTTCACTAGACTCTGGTCAGGGGCTGGAGCCTTCACTGGACTCTGCACAGGGGCTGGAGCCAGCACTGGACTCTGCACAGGGACTGGAGCCATCTCTGGGCTCTGGTCAGGGGTTGGAGCCTTCACTAGACTCTGGTCAGGGGTTGGAGCCTTCACTAGACTCTGGTCAGGGGCTGGAGCCAGCACTGGACTCTGCGCAGGGACTGGAGCCATCTCTGGGCTCTGGTCAGAGGTTGGAGACTTCACTAGACTCTGGTCAGGGGTTGGAGCCTTCACTAGACTCTGGTCAGGGGCTGGAGCCTTCACTGGACTCTGGTCAGGGACTGGAGCCATCTCTGGGCTCTGGTCAGGGGTTGGAGCCTTCACTAGACTCTGAACAGGGGCTGGAGCCAGCACTGGACTCTGTGCAGGGACTGGAGCCATCTCTGGGCTCTGGTCAGGGGTTGGAGCCTTCACTAGACTCTGGTCAGGGGTTGGAGCCTTCACTAGACTCTGGTCAGGGGTTGGAGCCTTCACTAGACTCTGGTCAGGGGCTGGAGCCAGCACTGGACTCTGCACAGGGACTGGAGCCATCTCTGGGCTCTGGTCAGGGGTTGGAGCCTTCACTAGACTCTGAACAGGGGCTGGAGCCAGCACTGGACTCTGTGCAGGGACTGGAGCCATCTCTGGGCTCTGGTCAGGGACTGGAGACATCTCTGGGCTCTGGTCAGGGGTTGGAGTCTTCACTAGACTCTGCACAGGGACTGGAGCCATCACTGGACTCTGGACAGCTGACTCTGCATTAAAGGTGTGAGGGGGGGCTGGACGATGGTGGACGATTCCTCCGCTCTGCCAATGAGGAACTAGGACACATCTATCCATAGCGCGAAGTTGATGTATTTCTCCAGCGTCCAGGATGGGTCTCCTTGCGGCATCACACAGCGGGTCGCATTGTCCAGCCCGCAAAAAAATCCTCCTCTAGGTTGAATGACACCAGTTCTTATCTTGATGTGGTGGCAGAGGATGGCTGGCAAGTGAACCGGGAGACTGGAGATGAGAAGCAAAAAACACAACTTTTACAGCTTTTACACAACCCACAGCTGGAACCAGCTGTGCCACTGGATGAGCCCCAACAGCAGCCATATTAAAGTGCAGATTGAAAACATGTTTACCTGTGCATTCATTTAATAAAGATGAATCAAATAATGCAGTGCATTGTTCATTATTTTGTTCAGTATATGTCCTTTATTTATAATCTTTCAGGTACATTGTCATTTCACTGCAAGACACAATTTTAAACTATAGCAAAGGAGATGGTCTGTCGTGGAGTTCATATGCACAAAAGAAAAGAAAAAGCTGCAATGAAGGATTCTTATAAAAGAAGTGGTCATGAAGGTGTATAATCAGGCGTGGTCAACATTCAGCTGTGGTGTGAACACAGATTTCACACATATATGTATTTTCTGGTGCCATACTTTCACAAAGAACACAAACAGGGTCTCAAATTTGCATTACTTTTTATATGCATCTGTAAGTGTGATGGCAAAGGGAAAATAAAAACATTACACTGATCACAAATGGCCTTCCTCCAAAGTGAATATGCATGTGATTGTTGAAACTTCTCAATATTTTAAACCTCTTGTCACACTGAGGAACACTGTGTTATCTTTACAGAATGAGTCTGCAAATGACGTTTCAGGATTGTGTGAAATGTAAAACTCTTATCACACTGAAGACATTTGTAAGGCCTCTCTCCTTTGTGGACTCTTACATGAATGTTAAGGTTTCCTTTTCGTGTGAAACTTCTTCCACACTGAGGGCAGGTGAAAGGCTTCTCTCCGGTGTGAATTCTTATGTGAACCTCAAGGTTTGATTTGTTTATGCAAGTCTTTCCACAGTGATGGCACATGAAAGGCTTCTCTCCAGTGTGAGTTTTTACATGATTCTTAAGATGTTTCCTGTCTGTGAAACTCCTGCCACACTGATGACATATAAAATATTCCTTTCTTGAGTGAATCTTCATATGGTGATTGAGGGTACCTTTACATCTGAAACTCTTTCCACACTGACTACATACACATGGCTTCTCTCCAGTGTGAATTCTCATGTGAATCCTAAAACTTTCTTTCCGTGAGAAGCTCTTCCCACACAGTTTGCAAGTGTAAGGACTCTCTCCAGTGTGACTTCTCATGTGGGCATTAAGGTTGTTTTTCTGTCTAAAACGTTTTCCACACTGATGGCATATGAACGGCTTTTCTCCAGTATGAATTCTCATGTGAGTTTTAAGATTTCCTTTTAGTGTGAAACTCTTCCCACACAGTTTGCAAGTATAAGGGGTCTGTCCAGTGTGAACTATCATATGGGCATTAAGGTTTTTTTTCTGTCTAAAACTTTTTCCACACTGAGTACAGGTGTAAGGCTTCTCTCCAGTGTGAATTTTCATGTGTTTTTTAAGATTTCCTTTTAGAGAGAAACTCTTCCCACACAGTTGGCAGGTGAAAGGGCTCGCCCCAGTGTGAATTCTCATGTGAGTTGTAAGATTTCCTTTTAGTGAAAAACTCTTGCCACACAGTTTGCAGGTATAAGGGGTCTGTCCAGTGTGAATTCTCATGTGGGCATCAAGGTTTTTTTTCTGTCTAAAACTTTTTCCACACTGAGGGCATATGAACGGCTTTTCTCCAGTGTGAATTCTCATGTGAGTTTTAAGATTTCCTTTTAGTGAGAAACTCTTCCCACACAGTTTGCAGGTATAAGGGGTCTGTCCCGTGTGAATTCTTATGTGGGCATCAAGGTTTTTCTTCTGTGTAAAACTCTTTCCACACTGAGTGCAGGTGTAAGGCTTCTCTCCAGTGTGAATTTTCATGTGTTTTTTTAGATTTCCTTTCAGCGAGAAACTCTTCTCACACTGTTGGCAGGTGAAACGTCTCTCTTCAGTGTGAATTCTCATGTGGACTTTAAAGTTTCTAGTTCCTGTTTTTTGAGTTTTGTTTTGTGAGGAAGTCTTTTCAGTCTGTGAGTCACTAAAAGATTTTTCTCCAGTCATGAACTCATGATGTTTCTCATGAAGATCGTTTTCTTCTATATTATACAGTTCTTCACTCTCAACTTTCAGCACTATCAGGTCTAAAGCAGAAAAAGACAAATATAAGTTAACCTCAGTTAAATGGCACAAAGCAATGGACATCAAAATTAAATCCAACAACATGTATTCTAGATCTTTGCTAGATCCCACAAATCTACTGAAAGAGATGTAACCTGTAATCTCAGAACCTCTTGTCAATATTTTTAACTGTTCTTTTCCTTAAAGACATGTCTCATATACTTTCAAGCTAGCAATAATCAAACCCCTTATCAAAATCCCACAGTAGACCGCTTTGGGATTGGGATCTATTGGAATATTTTTTTTTTATGTTTTTAAAAAATATATACAGCAGAACCTAGGATTTAACAAGAAGGATTGGGTCAACAAATGAAGGTGAGAAAAAGCAAGTTTTTCACTATACCAAACCAAAACAGAGTAAGTCTGAAATTTGGACAAATTTCTCAGTTGTTACTTAAAAATGCAAAGAATTGGACTTGTAAGTTGCAACAAATGTGTAAAATGGGACTGCACAATTAATCACAATGAAACCGAACGCAATTTGGCAAAGGCTGTGATTATTTTATGTGTAGCTTTTCAGTGAAGTACAGCTGATCGGTAGTAAATGCTGCTCCATCTGAACACCAGAGGGCGTTCTCACACAGACACGCCAAAAATGTCCAGGAGTACAATAACGCACATCATTCCAGGAAATCCCTATTGGGTCTCATACTATCTGTAGCTGAATAAACAAAAGATTGAAACCCTTTGATTGATTAAACATGACTAATTAACACACAACTAGGGCTGCACAATATATCGGAATTATCGAAATATCGCAATTTCTCCAGAGATGGTCACATACTACAACAAGACCAAGGTAGGAGTAGACGTTCTAGATCAAATGGCTAGAAAATACTCAGTAAAAGCACCCTCCTGTAGATGGCCAGTAGCTGTTTTTCTATAACATCCTCGACCTGGCTGCAATCAATGCGCACATATTGTACAAGAAGTGCACAAATGAGCAAGTTTCGCAGAAGGACTGCATCACGCGACTGGCGAGCGAACTTCGCTCCGACCACATGGAATCAAAAGCCACACAACTGGTGGTGCGAGAGCCAGGACCCGGGCAGGAGCAGCAGCAGATGGAGAGAAGGCGGCAGTGCCAAGTAAGGAGGAACTGCAAAAAAAATAATACCAAGGAGACATGTGCCAAATGTCACAAAGTAGTGTGTGGGAGCTGCACACGAAATGCAGTGTTTACCTGTGTGGACTGTGCGTAAGCGTCACTGAATAATGCTGGGTGTTTGCCCAGCATTTTGTTCGTTAATATTTTTTGTTCACTAAAACTAGTCACTGAATAATGCTGGGTGTTTGCCCAGCATTTTGTTCGTTAATATTTTTTGTTCACTAAAACTAATCGTTCTAAAGTCAGTTCATTTTCTTGTTTAGCTAATGTTCATGTTTTTTCTTAGCCTGTTTTTGTGTGTACTGTATTGTGCTGCATACGTGTCCATGAAAGTTTTTACAATGTACGCAAATGTATATAGATAGTGTTTTGTTATTGTATATATAAGTTATTGTATCATAAGTTTTGTTTTTATTGTACAAAGAAAATAAGAACATATTTATCAATTAGGCTGGAAAATACATTTTCACATTCATTTCAATTTAAATTTTGTGTCCTGATCTTTATTATTACCTTACGTAACATTGTAGATCCATTTATTTTTAGATTTTGTATTGATTATTGAACTTATTTACAAACAGGGCTGTACTAAACGGTATGAAGCTTTGACGTTTCCTAACTTTTTTGCATGTCTATCACGTGGTGAGTGCGGTGAAAAATATATTTTTGACGCAAAACTTTCCTCACATATTGAGAGGCAGCACCTGTCAGGGTAATCTTTCTTTTGTGCTTGTTTTAAGGGCGATGAACCAACAAAGTTGAAGGCATGTCCACTGAAAAGATTAAGCCAGAGGAGTTAGAAAGGGCCATACTCCCAGAGTAGGCACCAGTGCCTAAAAGTGAAGCATACCGAGTGCCTCAAGGCAAGATGAAAAAGCTGATATCAAGAATAACTTGAATAACCAAGAAAGAAAAAAAATGTATAAATGTGTGTGGGAAGGACCAACCTGCCACAGCACAAACACTTAGAAGGGCGCACCCTTAGGTAGTGCCTCAGAGAGGTCACACCTAACAGACTTGTAGACTTATGAACTGAGAGATGCATGACCAACAAGTTTGTGAAGTACGCATATACAACCTTCTAGTCCGTTAAAATGATTAATCAGAAAGAACTTGAGATCCTAGAGTCAAATCTATATCCAAAGTGTAAAATTGTTTGTAAGGGTTTCTGCAGATTTTATGAAGGTAAATTTAAGACTTTTTTAAGACCAAATAACAAATATTTAAGAAATAAATTGAAGGGAACAAAATACATTAATGTTCTCTAATGTAAATGTTTGAGGAGAAACACTTTAGAGTTATTTTTTAATTAATTTTACTTTACATAAAATTACATAAAATATGAAGTCTTTGTTTTCTGTGAAATTGATCAAAATTAATTTTGACTAAGAAAGAAAAATTATCTGCCAATGGGCTAAAAAAAAATCTTCTTGATTTTGATGTTTTGACATTTGTTCTTGTTTTAAACATAAATTCACTTAATTTTATGAATTTTTTTCAAGACATAATTTTTCACTTACATCTAAAGTAAATTTATCTTGATTTAAACTTGTTTAAATATTTGTATTGAAAAACAGGACAAAAATAGTTTTGTGAAACCTGAAAGTCCGCATCAAGGTCAAAACCAAAGTTCATATTTTGATACATTGTATACATTCAGTTAGCAGGGCTCTCAAGTTTTGAAGACAGGCAAGAGTGACTAATAAAATTATGAAGCCTATTTGGAGAGAGAGAGATGTTTATAATGTGACAATATATCAGTCATCGTGTGATAACCAAAATATGACAAGGCCTAGTTCTGAGCAGGTGTTGTCAGTGAACAGGCTGTAAAACTGTTGGCTAAGTTACAGACACTCACGAAAAACTGATGCTAATTATCTGGGAAACATTCTCTAACAGCAGTCAAGTTGTCACTGTTTGTGTCAAACAAGTTGTGAATTTGTTGTAACATTAAAACAGGAGATCATCATGACTTACTCTTTGCTCAAAGTGATTTCCTCTACGTGTGAACGAAACTTTGAACGAAGACGCTGTAGCAGAATCACGTTAAAGGAGAACTTGGTAACTTTTTTAACTTAATAAAACTGTCTAGAAATCATTTGGATGGTTAAACAACCTGTTCTGTTGATATTGGTGACATTCCCCGCTCCCCCCAGCGTTCCCAAGCGGAAAACCAACCTTGCAACTTGGGGACTACCGTCCCGGCAAGATAGAAATGGGAAGTCTCGTGAGAAGTGAGAACGAGAACGAGCGCGAAACACGAATTGCTTTACGGCAATTCGACATAAACACACACGCATGTATGATGTATTACCAGATTACCCACCTCGGTAGACAAAGCTCCACACGATACAGTTGGCTTGCTCCGATCAAAACAAACGCACATGAGCAGCGGTAGAGAGGGGGAGGAGGCCGCCGCAAGTGAGTTTTTTACGACCGTGTTGTGAAATATACGCCCCCCCACAGCTGTAGGGGGAGCTCGTGGGGAAAACATGCAACAACAAAAGGAAAAATCAGCGAAGAAGTGACTAGAGTTCGCTAGAGTTGCCGAGTTCTCCTTTAACAATTCCAGGATGTGCTTTTTTTCATTGGTTGTTGCATTAAATCTTACCCAGATACAATAGTGCTATTTTCTGAATGGCTATTGTGTAGCCCCTTTCTTTTTTTTTGATTGGCTGATAAGTGGCAGGCCCGGCTAGGGGAGACGCGCTTGATTCCTGGCTGCCGGTTCCATAGTGAGATCGGCACGGCCAGAGAAATTTCGGGCGCTGCGACATAAATAGTTTTTCTGCGTGAGAAATACAATTTGTGGCGGGAATGCGTGACAAAAGACCGAAATGAGTGACTGTCACGCTCAATGCGTGACACTTGAGAGCCCTGAGTTAGTTTTGGTTTGGTTTCACACTGCAATTATGCGAGCACACTAAAAAACTTTACATGACGTATTTGCATCCTGTCGTCATCATCTATATGGGCGCATATTGACATTGATTGGTTTGAAAACGGACGTGCGTCTGACGTCAGCGTGTTGTCAATTTGGCGGGTAACTTTGACAAGAATGAATGAACAGACGCATATCGTTGTCACTACTTTTATTATTACGGCATTACTCCCTGCAGTACCAACTATACTCGAGGCTAGTTCAAATTCGCCAAATGAATGTCCTTGTTGTGCAAACATTTGGTCATCGCTAGCAGGACGCAGGAAAAATGTGTGTGTGTGTGTGTGCGCACGCGCTGGAAATAAGCTGTGGGCAGGACTGACAGATCTGAACATAAATATTCTTCTTCAGTTGTTTAGGCTACGCAGGAACCACCAGAACTTCCTGTAAATGGTCTGAAAGTCCAAACCAAACAGAAAATGCTTTCACACTAGAAACGAACCAAACCTTTGCTCAGTTTGATCCGGACCGAGACTACCTCTTTTCGCCGGACCAAATTTCGTCTGTTTCGTCCGGACCGTGGTCCGGGGGAGCTTTCACACCTGTAATTTTGATTCGGACCAAACTGAAAAGTCCGAAAGTTTGGACCAAACAAGGTAGGTGTGAAAGGGCCCTTTATTTGTGTAAGGCAAATTAAGACTGTTCTAAGACTCGCAGAAACCCTGGTATGTGTGCAGAGAGGACCAGTCTGCTGCAGCACAAACTTTTTACAAAGGCGCACCCTTAGATAACTCCTTAGAAGAGGCCACACTCCTGGTAGAGTTGACTCTGACACCAAGAGAAGTAGCAATTTGCATCAACAATCCAATGTGACAAACGCTTCTTGGAGACTAAGGAACCTTTCCCACGTCCCCTAAAGCAAATCAGCAATTGATGAGATTTATCCCACAAGTCTGAGCAGTCAATGTAAATCCTAGCATCTCTTGCTCCGGCAAGTCAAACAGCAGAAGTGAGAAGGCTTGAAGAAGACCGAAAGAACTGTCGAAAAAGGCACATTTGGGGGCAAAAACTAAGCAGGCATCATGAAGGAAGCAAGATATTAGGGGTAGCCTCCCCACCGAGGCTCCATTAATGTGGGCATAGCAAGCACAAATAGCAACAAAATACACCTTAAACATAACGGGATAATCCTAAAGAAAGGCACGCCTGAAGTCAAGCACTAAACCATTCAGCCAGTACACTGGGTCAGCATGGTGTTGCAAGTACCATGACTCAAAGAGATGCCATTTCAGGGCATAAAGTTTGCTAGTGAAGGGAGCTCTAACACTTAAAATGGTCTCAACAACCTCGGTTGAAAGACTGGAATCTATGAGCTGGTGCCCCTTAGGGGCCAGACGCAGCTTCCAAATGTTGGGTCAGGGGTAGAGAACACTGGGCCTGAGACAGAAGGTCCCAGCTTTCAGAATTTCCCAAGGAGTGCCTTTCAGGAAAGATATTAGATCCAGGAATCAAACTGTTGCTAGTGGCCCACCAGAAAAGAGCCAAGAGCCAAACAGGTCCACTTCCACTCTTCTGTACCTCTGGAAAATGAACTCCACCAACTCAGGGTGGAGTCTCCATTGAGGTGCTTCGCTCTCCTTCCCAAAGGAGGCATGCCCTAAACACCCTGAGGTCATAACCGCCAGGGTTGCTTTTTCCTACTGCTTAATCCCAGCAGCGATGACAGTCCTCAGATATGTCCTTGTTCTGGGTGGCTGTGTGAAATGCCCAGGCCCCTAGTCTTGATGAGGGGGGACACGGGCAGCCACACTGGACTTTAGCTCCTCCCTCGTTCCCATAGAGAACCTGGGGCCTGGCCAGGCTGGTTCGAAGAAGCCACCAGCTTCTGGTTCCGGAGAGGGAGAAACTGATGGAACGGCACTGCTGTCCCCACCCGCTTAAGAGAAATGTTCAACTAGCTTACTCCTTTTCCCTTCTTTTTTCTTATCTGGCCATTCTAAGCTGAGTTTATCTACCGCATGGGTAACCACCTTGAGCAGTTTGAGAACCATCCAATACCCATCCTAAGCTCTTCAGTCAGCTCCAACTGCAAGCCCCATGAACAGAAACTCCATGCAGATGCCTAACGCAGGGTATCGATACAGATGTCCCTATTCGATTCCGATTCACAAGATCTCAATTAGATTTTCAATTCGATTCAATGAATTCAATTATTTAATTTTCACTAGCCCCAGCACAAAAGTAAATATATAAAATAGTTATTGTTTTTGTTGTTTTTGACCCATGTATCTTTGTATTGTAATTAATAAAGTTGACATCACAGCTAAAACTACTAATATAAATTTCAAAGATTATTAAGGACAAGTAAACTCATAAAAAGTCATTAATAAAAAAAGAACAAATAATTAAACTATAAGTAATTACACAAATAAACACATTAAATATAACAAAGATACAAATTAAATAATCAGTGCTTTTAAGTCAATGCTTTTGCGTTCTTTTTCAAATGTTTTGCATTCCCCGAGAAACTTTGCATTTGCTTGCAAAACCTTTGCGTGGTCCCAAGAAACTTTGCGTTCGCTCACAAAAGGGCTTCATACTAAAGGCACTCGTTATTAAAGATTTTAAGAACTATATAAAAACTCCATAGTAACCATCTTTGACAACTACCAACCACCTAGTAACACCATAGCAACCACCAAAAATACCTTAGCAACCAACCTGAACACCCTAGCAACGTCTAGAAACGCTATAGTAACCACGAATAAATACCCTAGCAACCACCCAGAACACCCTAGCAACTGCCTAACAACGCCCTAGTAACCACCCAGAACACCCTAGCAACCGCCTAGCAACCATCCAGAATACCCAAGCAACCACCTAGCAACACCATAGCAACCACCCAGAATACCCTAGCAACACCGTAGCTTCCTTTGTGCACACAACAAAACTTTTCACTCCCGGCGTGCGAGTTGTCTTTTGCGTCTTCTTGCACTTCAGTTGGCAAGGCTTGAAACTGCATGCAAATGATAAACTTTTGTGACCATGCAGCACTGGCCCGATCAGGACAGTGACAATTCCTTCAACTGTCTGGAACGTCTTTCACGCTGAAAGGCGCACCTGCTTCCGCCATGTTAAGCACTGAATGAATGACGGTCCCAGCTGTAACATCGTACAAGGTAAATAAAAGGATTACATCTAGTGCAATAGATTAGTAATGAGATTAACGTAAATCAGATATTATGTTCAATGTTTATGGAAACAAATCAAAAAAAAAAAAATCGATTTGTGGCTTTTGAGAATAGACATTGAATTGACCACATTTTATAAATGATTTGTTGGAAAAATCTTTTCTTTCTTTTTTTGCCCAGCCCTACAACAGATGCTTATTTAGTGTGCAATTTGTGTTTTTGATTTAAACTGACTGTTTGTGTCACTCACAAACATTCTAATTTAAATAATCTATTATCATTAGTTTCATTTAAATCATCTATTATGTTGCTGGTTACAATGGTTGTTACAATGATACTGGTTGTATCAATGAATATTTACTACTATTTAGACTATTTAATTTCAGGTATGTTAATGATAATATTTTGCTTGGGAACTTTAGCCTCATTCAGTCCAAATCCAAATCAATCCGATCATATCGTGTAAACGGCAAACAATCCCATGAAATGCAATTTGTTTTGATCTACATTCATATGTCGTTTGAAATCCTATTCAAATAGCATTTCTGGAAATAAGTTTTAATCTGTAGCTTTGTCACGCCACTTAAAATGTAAACATCTCAGACGTTATTATAAGAGACATGCTGTAAGTCGCTGAAGAAACTAGTTTATGTTGTTGCAAAGTGCTGGTCGAGCAGAAAATTATAATAGCCTATAAATAGAGACATGTTTTGAGACCAGCGGAGACGACAGCACGGAATAGTTCAGAAGACGCAGTAGTCCAGCACGCCGGCTACATATTGTCATGTTGTAAATTCCGTATTGTTCCAAATTTAAGATGACCCTGATTATAAGACGACCCCCACTTTTTCAAGATGTATCTTTTGCAAAAAGGCTTTTTGATAAAGAAAATGCTTTTATTTGAAAATATTTTTCATACTGCATATTTTTCATATTTTATTTTTTGTATTGAAAGTATGGTAAATACTGGTAAAATTTACCAATGATCACATTTAAAAATAAACACTTTCTGGCATACCATAAAAATAACTTGTAGCCCATCTGAATTATATAACAATTAGGCTATCCATCTCATAGTGAAAACCATGTAGCCTACGAAAATTTCATTTACAGTAGAAGTGAAATCTTATTGTAGTTGAAATCTGGGTACCGTCTTACATTTTTAAATCATGTATTTTTTATAAAAATTGTATTTCCAAAAAAAAACCATTGTATTATATTCGGAACAATACTGTAAGACAAAACATCTCTATTGCTAACCCCTCCATGTTGTTGTTGTTGTTTTTGGCGTATGCCTACCTACGCAACATCATTCCCATAGAAAACTGTGCCACGGGACACACAAATCGCATATGAACACAGGCTCTCAACTCTATCGAGCAACAACGCTGACGACTGTGCCAGCATGAGACAATGCGACGGAAACGTGTCAATGAATGAACATGCAAGTACTGTAAAAGTGCAGGAAGGCAGCGTCTATTTCGTGCACACAACATGGATGAACTACAACAGATAAACGTGTCAGCTGTGTGGACGTGAACTAATCGTAAATAATTCTTGTTTTTAATTGAAACAGATATGGATTCTTGTTCTCAATATCTTTTAATCTTTACTATTTTCTGTTACTGCCTGAACTTCACATTATTTGTAGCGCAGCCATTCATAATCGCAGTAAGATTTGTCCTTAATTGTCACCTTTAATACGTCACTTTTAATGTGTTTGTTAATTTTAGCAAACAACCACAAAAATTTCAGGTTTCAAATTCTGTTGATTTTATCACAAAATACAAGCAATAAATGTCGTTTTGGCACTCTTTGTGGCCTGACAGGTTGTTCAATCTGCATTTCGACCTTGGAAAGAGCTTGTATAAAACAGCTTGAGAACAATCATATAACATAACGTCAAATTTACCTCAGAAAAGCCATTCAATGCTCATGAACTCGTTATTCAGCTAGAAACATAACTATAGAAAGGGGGCCTTTTGCTAAATATATGCATCATATCACATAATCCCACATAAAAAAGTAGCATGGAAGTAGGGTCTTCTCAGGTTCACTTGAAGTCAGCATTAGTATTTGTCTGGTCATGTGATCTTAATATGTCTCTCCACATGAGGCGGCCCGCTCCATGTCAAATAAAACCACTTAATAAGGACACTCAATAAGACACTCTTCAAAAACGTCATTCATTTCTGTAGAGCTGGACATTTTAATTAGGATCAAATGACCGAGTTCAGCTTTGAGAATGAAACCAACCTGTTTGTTCCTCAGTATCTTCTTGTTTCACTCTGAATGTTTCTTCAATCTTCATGTCTTCATTCTCCTCTTTAATAAACGCCATCTTAATAATAGCGTGTCACATGGATCTCAGTCGCTTCACCAGGAGTTTTTCTGTGTGTTTGGACAATCTGTCATGTTTAAGGTGAGGATAATTAACAGAAATTAAAAGAAATTCAAACTAAAACTCTGGGTGCGTCTCAATCAGCTCTAGTTCAGTAGTTCAGTGCACTGGTAAGAGAGTCAGTCAGAGTGAGAGTTAATGGATTTAAATTACTGATTAGAAGAACTAAAATCTAGTGCTACAAATTAATAATGAATACAAAATATAAAGAGACTTAATGATTTATATTTGGCATTTAATAATGTGTATATTAGCCTATATACTAGATTATACCGTCATGAAAACATTTGTAGTTGGTTTGTAAAAATTGTTATAAATACATTTGTGTTTTTGACACCGTGGAACCACTATAGTAATATTTTGGTAATACTACAGTAAAATTACAATAACTACAACTGTAGTAACCATGTTTTTTTGGTGCAAACCATGGTTCATGTAGCTCAAACGGTTCTATCACCATAGTTGACCCATGGTTTTAAAGGGCCTGGCCTTGTATTACATTTAAATGGTTTTCAACAAACATCTACAAAATAAAAACAGAATGACTAAAAACTATTCTATGATACAGACTTTATTACAGCAGTTTCATCATCTGAAAGAGAGTATTGACTGTAGCATGTGTAAGAACATTTTCGCATGCTACAAAATTATTCAGAACAATGAACTACAATTTTACAAAACAATATTGAAGTACTGCAAATTATGACTTAATTAGGGATGAACTAGGCTATCCCTTTAAGTTTGCATGTTGGCAGTTGAGAAAATTATAATGATGAAATATTAATATAGCTGGATACATAATTATCAAAATATTTATTAAATTGACCATGCATGTGCCTCCAAAAAAGAGGGGTTGGTATAAACCATATCTTATTGCTGAGCTTAATAATCATTTGTTTGATTTCAGACAATGGAAGACATTTTGATTACACTTTATTTTAACAGTCCCCTTTAGATATTCTATAGAATATCTATTAGATATAGAATATTACTTGAGTATTAGTAGACTTTTAGGGGTACAGTTAGTAGAATAAGGGGCTCAGTGACAGTCATGATTATGCCTCAAAATACAGAATGTATTCAAAAATAAGAAAAGTGCACTTTTGTCAAGAAATTATGTTGATTATGACTTTGAGGTGGAGTTCCAAGATGTGTCCAATATTTTAAATGAGGACTCATGCCTGGAATACCAACTTCCCAGACATCAGAAGTGTGCATGCCATCTCAGAAGACAGTCTACTAATACTCTAATAAGAGTTAGTTGAGATATAGTTACAAAGTTAGTAGAATGTCTAAAGGGAAGTTTTTAACTAGTGCAGTATTTTTTTCAATAAAAATATTTAAATATGTGTGTACATATATTAATGAATCAGTAAACGTACTATAGCAAAACTGATTTTGTGTCTTTTATGGTTATACTACAAAACCTTAACCATAGTTAAGTTATAGGTGCTGTAGTAAAACCATGGTTAATTTTGTAGTTACTATAGTTTATTGCTAATACAGTAGTAAAACCATTTCTGTATTGTGAATTTACTACAAAATTCATAGTGAAACCATGGCTACTGTACTAAAATGGTAAATTTTCATGGTACATTTTAGTAAGGGAATCATTTTGTGAAGCATTTGATTCAGTTGACTCGCAGTTTCAAAAAGTTCAGTTTCTCTCATCATTACTTGCCAGTGACTGAATTCGTGTTTATGATAAACTAATTCACTATATTGGGAGCAAAATGAGACGCACCTTTTCTATTACTCATGTGTGGATGCGCTTTATTAACAAATATAACGTTCATTAATGTTAGATAAAGCATTAAGATGTTACATTCATTAATAATTAATTAAATTACATCACATAAAACACATAGATTGAACGGTTAGTACCGATTAAAACACTTTAAACGCTAAAAACCACAAACCTCTGTTCATCCGAATCAAAACAGATGCAGGAGTGCAGCGCAGAAATATGACGTCATATCGACAGATCAAAATAAAAGTCCTGAAATTTACATCCAAAAACATCCAAATAAAAATGTCATTTGAATTCTTGGTGAAATACAACTGCTGTCAAATTATGTGCTAATGTGTGTATATATATGTACTGTATATATATGTATATAGATAGAGAGAGAGAGAGAGAGACAGAGAGAGAGAGAGAGAGAGAGAGAGAGAGAGAGAGAGAGAGAGAGAGAGAGAGAGAGAATGTATGTCACAAAAAGCCATATTTGTTTCCTAAGCATGATTAATACCTGTAGATTTGTAAACATCTGATGAACACTGCTGAAACTTTCTTCTAAACTTTAAATCCCAAACTCATCCCTGACATTGTGTACACAAATATTCAGAAATGTCAATATTTTTTATTTAAAGCAAGTTTTTATATTTTAAGTTAATTAAACAAAGATTTATAAAGCATATAGCCTAATGTGTTTAGGTACAATAATTTAACAGTTCAGTTATTTTCAGTGTTGGGGAAGCTACTCTGAAACTGCAGTTTTACAAGCTACAAGCTACTCATCTGTTAAAGTATTTAAGATACTGTCACGCTACCCAAAAGTAGCACGCTACACTACAAGTTACTATCACGCAAGCTAGCTGCATTGAAACTACTTCAAATGTATTAAAATAAATAAATAAATAAACAATGACATTGTATATTAAAAATTAGAGATGCACCGATACAATTCTTTTAGAATCGGTCCGATCCAATACCAAAAATTCTGAGTATCGACTGATACCGGTCCAATACCAGCGCAGTTTTTTTTTTTTTTTAATCTAGTAGAATTTTTAGAACTCTGTGTGTTGAACTGATAATCACTCTTTTGTGTGTTAAACACAATCTACTACTTAATACAGACAACTTCATTATACAGAGAAACAACAAATAAAAAAAAATATATGATCATAATCTATGACAAAATTGCTATTATAAACTAGATTAGTAGCTAATTTAGTCTCGAAAAATCACGAGTGCACAATAATTGTGTAAATTGTATACAATTGTATTGTCTCTGAACATTTAGTGAAAAAAAACATTTAGTGGGGAACAAATAAGAGACAATAAGTGTAGCACTAAATCTGGTAAAACGTTACACATTGCTCTTTTTATTGTTGTAAAATACATTCATGAAAATCAAGATAACAAAAATCAAAAAGATCAATGATTTTATATATAGTTTACTGTAGGAAACTAAGAAGCGAAGACCAGGAGACTTGGTTGTATCTTCAGCAGGATTCTTTATTGAGAACACGAGCTGTCGGTAGCTGCATTTAGTGGGCAGTGCATAGAAATGTAGACAAAGCACCTGGGTGACGACCTTAAACAAAGCATGCAAATGCTAAAAGTATACAGGTTTAGGAACCCGCCCTAGATTCTAGAGGGTTACCAATCCTAATCCAATAACTATTCAAAGACTGGGACAGGGGCTCCAAGACCTATTAAAGACAAAGGGTGAGAGTCTCAGTAACCTGACTCATTTAACTTACAATAGAGAGAACAGGACTGGCAGGAATCTCTTGCTGGAAACTTTGATTAACAGCTGATATCATCATCATAACCTTAAATGCTAAATTCAATGTGCTCTACCTTAGTTTTTCATGTTATGTTATGTAAGATCAGCAGATCTTATATAGATTCTTAAATTTGTAACTCCACACTACTATAAAATTAAGATTTTTTTTAAATGTATAGCACAGCTGTTTAATAAAGCATTAACATATGATAGATAGGACAGAACAAGAAAGGCTATTAAATGGAGTTAACTAGTTAACTAAGGTTCGGGAACAGCGCCACGCCTCAACCAGTCACCTGACTTCTCAAAATCTTCTTATATCGGGCCGCCATGCTCGTTCTCTCAAACCCTCCCTACCCAACCCTTTCTCATCCATTCAACCATCCATATCATCCCCTCTTCTCTTCCCTTCCAGGTTGTATCAGGGGGCCGTAATTACTTGGCCTACATTTAACTGAGATGATGCCCCCACACTGAGTCTCCTGGCCACCAACACCAGATGCCCAGATCAACCTGACTACCATCCCTTTTCCCCTTCCACTTCATATTTTCCCTATTTATCCCCAACTCTCTTCAATAACAGATCAACCTGACTACCACCCCATTTCCTCTTCCACTGCATATTTTCTCTATTCATCCCCAGCTCTCTTCAATAAATGATGAAGGATGAGATGAGATGAGATGAGAAGCGAGTCAGGACCTCGGTTTAATGTCTCATCCGAAGGACGGATCCTTCGGATGAGACGTTAAACCGAGGTCCTGACTCTCTTTGGTCATTATAAATCCCAGGATGTCTTTCGAAAAAGAGTAGGGGTGTAACCCCGGCATCCTGGCCAAATTTGCCCCTTGGCCTCTGTCCATCGTGGCCTCCTAATCATTCCCATATACTGATTGGCTTCGTCACGGTCTCCTCTCCACCAGTAAGCTGGTGTGTGGTGGGCGTTCTGGCGCAGTATGGCTGTCGTCACATCATCCAGTTGGATGCTGCACATTGGTGGTGGTTGAGGAGATCCCCCCTTCTATGTAAAGCGCTTTGAATACCCAGAAAAGCGCTATATAAATGTAACAAATTATTATTATTAAATAATTTCCGTCATTCATGGTTGTGGCGTGGTCCTTGCTAGTGAAAAATCTTTGATTGCGAAAAAGTATTATGATATCATGAAAGACTCCAATACAGTGCGGCATCATGCTTATGCACATCCCGTGCGCAGAATGATGCGCTTGATGCAAGTCACAGTGCGGAGCGCGTCGAGCCGCATTGAAAGGTTCAAAGCACAAAGGAAAGACATATTGATGCGTAGTGTATTATACAGTATGTCTCCATACAATTGTTTTTTGAGCCTTTTCTTTTAACATTTTTAATTTCAGTTACTGTGCGCGTGAAGAACAATTATAGTGCTCTCTACTCCTGTGCTGTGATCTAACAGACATCCGGTAGAAAGTGGTTAAAGGCACAATATGTAACTTTTTTGCTTTAAAAATAGCAAAAATGTCTATATCTATGTTATATATTTTTTTTAGTTGTGTACTTACATTATCCCGACTGTTTCCAACAACTTTCAAACCAGGCGAAATTTGTAATTTAATTCGAAGACACGTCCCGTTTCTTTATTTCCGTTTTGTCGCCGTCAATGGCGTCATATCCGCGTTGTCCCTGGTTTCCGCTCGTATTGCCATAGCAACCAGTGCCCTTGGCGACAGAGGTGGACCACTGTGTAGTTCGCAATGTCTATCTGCACGCTGTTGTTGTTTCGTTCAAACATTATGGACCATGGCAAGCAGACTTTGGATAAAAAAGGAGAACTAAAACGAGAATCAATATCAGCGCGGTGTTTTCGAGATGCAGAGAGCTCCCATAGACAGTATATAAACGAGAGCTCCACGTCCGAGACTTCGACCGCTTCTACATGTAGCAGCTACTTTATTAAACAGGTGAGCACATTTACATAAAACTAATCAATGTTATATAGTTCAACAATGATAAAATGTTAGAATATGATCTATGTTATCCTAATGTTGATCTAGCTTACTGCTAGTCTCATACAGACAAACTAACACATACATTCCAACACATTCAAATGCAGTTTAGTGTGCTAGTGTAATGTTAGACCAAGTGAAACAGCGCTGCGTTACCTCACAAGTTCAATTTGTCTAATAAACTGACCTGTGAGAAGTAATTCTGCACTCGCGTGTAGTTCGGTAGAATTAAATGTCCATATTCCTTTTATATCCGCGGGACTCGCGTCGTGTGTGGAGCTGATAGCTGTCTCTTAGCAATCCCGAACTGCTTCATATCACAGTCATGATAAAAACATTGATGTATTTACTCATCCATAAACATTATTAGATCGGTCGGCTTGAAGTTGTTGACGACAAGATCCATAATTCTTAGCAAATGTTGCGTCATCAAACTACGCCTTTGTTATTGTAAGAGGTTAGTGACCCCTAGCGGCGAAAAAAATCACATACTGTACGTTTAAGGTAACTTGTTACAGCAATAAAGTCCAGCAACATTAAGTAATTTTATGCAAAACCATAGACCGTTAACTACAGATCAAGTATAATAATAGTAACATCGAATCATCTTGAAGAGAGTTTCATCGCCCCTAGCGGCGAAAAAAATCACATACTGTACGTTTAAGGTAACTTGTTACAGCAATAAAGTCCAGCAACATTAAGTAATTTTATGCAAAACCATAGACCGTTAACTACAGATCAAGTATAATAATAGTAACATCGAATCATCTTGAAGAGAGTTTCATCGTGTTGACTGTCGTAACCGAGCGCGACGCGCTGTTTGAGTGCTGAATGGAGAATGACTGACAGCCGTAGCAGAGGGAAGAGTTTACGTGAACTTGAATTTAATGACTTAAATATTCATTTCTATCTCACATTATACTATAGAATGGCTTCAGAACACTTATAATATAGTGCACGAAAACTTTATGGTGCTTTATAATGTTTTTGTGCCTTTTGTGGGGCTTAACAATAACACAGAATAGTATACACACAATATCGGATTTGGATCAGCCTCGTCTGACCAATACCGATCCGGCCAAGAATGGCAGTATCGGAGCCCTATTACAAATGTGACCTTGGACCACAAAACCAGTCACAAGTAGCACAGGTATATTTGTGGCAATATGGGTCAATTTTTTTCTTTTAAGCCAAAATCATTAGGATATTATTAAGTAAAGATGTTCCATGAAGATATTTTGTAAATTTCCTACCGTAAATATATAAATTATTTATTTTTGTGAGTGAATGCAGCACAATCATGAACATAAATGGACAAGTTTGAAAGGCAATTTTCCAAATATTGTCATATCCTAACAAACCATACATCAATGGAAAGCTTATTGATTCAGTTTTCAGATGATTTATAAATCTCAGTTTCAAAAAATTTACCCATGCGACCCATGTTTTGTGGTCCAGGGTCACAAATAGTGGAAGTTGTGGGCTAATGGTTAGCGAGTCCAACTGGTAACCCAAAGGTTGCTGGTTCGATTCCTTTCCGGCAGGAAATGACTGAGGTGCACATAACCCCTATTCGCTTCCCGGGTGCCACAGCATAATGGCTGCCTAATGCTCTGGGTGTGTCAATGTGTGTGTTCACTACTCCTAATGTGTGTGCACTAACTTGGAAAAGAAATTCTGAGTATGAGTTACCATACTTGGCCGTCACTTTCAAATAATTGTTAATGAAGAATGATATAAGTAAAAGATTTGTGGTTTAATACAACAATGCAATACAAGTATGATTTTAAAGAGTAAAGTAACAAAGTAAAGATCCGCACACCGGAAAGCTCCCATTCACAAATTTATTAGTGTGACGTTTCGGGCCTTCACGGCCCTTCCTCAGACTCAGTCTGATTTCTAATCAGCCCATTTCTAATCTTCCTTTTAAAAAAAAAAATACTTAACAATAGCAACTCAGCTTGAAGCACATTTGCAAAACAATGACCTCTACGAGCACTTTCAGTCGGGCTTTAGATCCAAACATAGCACGGAAACAGTTCTTGTTAAAGTTACAAATTATCTTCTTTTCCAACTTTATTGGCTTCCTGTTCAGTATCATATTCATTACAAAATGGAACAAAGCTATTCATAATTTGGCTCCTCTTTATATTTCAGTTCTTCTTCAACTATATATTCCTTCATGTACTTTAATGTCATCTACCTCATAATGACGTCCAGAAAAATCACTCTGAGAAAGACTAACAATTGAATCAGACAATTCACTATCACTTTCCGTTTCATCCTTATCACTTAACTTGGTTATATATCTGCTTTCTTTGCATGTCTACCAATCAAAGCTTCACCAGCCTTCTTCCTTTTTAACGGGACTTTAAAATCTGCCTGCCCTTTTTCCGTTCGAGTGTCATCACATAGATTTCTCACAGAAGATTGCAAGTCATTATTGAAAGCATCCTGCCGGTCCTGCTTCATTGGGTTAAGCATTAACTACCACCTCACTTCTGACAGCGACTATATCACCATCAGGTGATGGATTGTTTTTTGCGGGACAAGCACGGATTAAATGACCAGATTGCCCACAATTAAAACATTTAATTTTGTCAGTTGTTACATAAATAATGTAATCGTACTCATCAACCCGAAAATGCAAGGACAAATCTAAATCATCATCGTCATTCATAATCATGTAAAAGAAATGCCTAAACGAAACAACGTTTTAGAGTAAAGGTGATCCACTGCCGATAGGGATCTTTTTAATGGGAGAGACCAGTTTGCCATAACAAGACAAAGTTTTAGCTAATATCTCATCACTTAAGAACGGTGCTACATTGGATAATGTGACTTTCTTTGATGGTGTAGAAAGTGGAAGCATCAATCATCAACAACTATCCCCGTTTTAACTAGTTTGAAAGCCTTTTCAACAGTGCTGAGAAATATAACAGTAGCGTTATTCATCCTGGAAGCAGACAATATGCTATTATGCTTTTACATCGCCCACTGCCAAAAAAAAATAAAGAGAAAAGCCAAGAAAAAGGAAAAAAGATTCACTCGTTCACCCCAACAATCACACCGGAAGAGAGAGAGAGAGGAAGAGAGAAAGAGATGTAATTAGCAGTTAGTAATTATTTACTTTCTTTTGAGTAACTTACCCAGCACCTTGGAGCACTAATTTATAGAGTGGAGAAGTTATTACATTTCTTACTAGGTCAGTTACAAAAAGAATACATTGACAATCAAGCCTGTATCATTGTATTAACTCCCTATCATTATATAACTCCAATAGATTATATCTTCGTTAGAAAGTGTGTAGTCTCCTCCGCTCTGCTGCCATCTTGTTACTCATAACTAGATTAGGACACCTCTCCAGCACCTTTAAATAATTTAGTAGCTGATGCCTAGTCTTAACACTTAAGAATAAGTGTGATCCATAAAGTATTTTCTAAGTCTATCCACTAAGTATCCACTAAGTCTAGAAATAAGAATAAAATTACACCATTCATAGAAGACTATCTTCAAACAAACCTTTAACTCCGAGCAGCTTTAAATACAAATGGACCACATTGCAGATAACGTGTTCAAAAACTTGTTCTTGCCTATTTAGAAAGATAGATAGACAGACAGACAGACAGATAAACAGTTAGACAGTGTTTAGCTAATACACAACCCACAGCTGGAACCAGTTTCCAGATGTCAACCCTAACATTTACATTAACATTTACATTTCATTTAGCACATGCTTTTATCCAAAGCGACTTACAAATGAGGAGAGTAATAGTGTAACGCAGCTGACGTCAAGCAGACGAAGACAATGATGTAGCGAACCCAAGTGCAGTTTATTTAAAGTGAAAATTTGTGATGTTTTCACATCACTAATTGTGGTGTGAAACAAATGGACTCATATACTGAATTTAAATTGTAAAATTGACAGCATTTTAATGATTATTAATCTAAAAAAATACAAATAAAAGGGAGGACACAACAATATTTTGCACTTGCCAGTTGTTATTTTGCCAGTTTTTCACACAAACATCTTATGCAAAAGATGGGAGCCATAGGATACATTAATTACATAGTTGACAATCTCTACGTAATTTCTACATAGACCTTTATCAGAATGCCAGTCAGAACTAGCCTACACAAGTGATCTACCATAACAACAATACTTTGCAACAAAAAAAACAGTAAATAAAATAAATTCAAATAGATAGGCCTAGGCTATAAAACAAACAAACAAACAAAATGGTGAATATTGACTTATTGTGCGTACAGTTCTTGCACCACTAGCTACAGGGGATACACGCTGCATTTTGTTTAAAAAACACCTTATATATTGTGTAAGGTCCTGAGGCAGGTGCATATATCCATGACGGGTTGAGTGACAGGTTGAATGGCAGCTCACCTTGCCACACAGAGATTTTACCACCTCTCCATTTTCATTTAGTTTCGTGAACATTTTTATAAAACATGGGCCTTTTTTATGTTTATTTAAAGGCTTGTTATTTTAGGCTCATTTTGTAAATGTAAGCAAATATTTTAGAAGCACAAACTGGGTGCCGGTGCGGTGAAACGTACGTGTTCGACCAGATTCGGCTCGAAGTCGTGCATCTTCGGATGCGGAGCCACTCACGCTGTTACAAAAAAGCCGTGCACACCACCAAGTGAAATGGGGCCTTGCGTACCCAACGTGCACGAACACCCACACCGTAATGACGTAATTTTTGCCGCACACACCTTCACGCTCGTGCGGATGCGGTGAGTATAAACCCACCTTTAGCCTTGACACGTGTCAAAATAATGAAACGATTTTCAATTAAGCATTGTATTGATGCTTGATTCGTCCTATCAAAATCATGTGACCAATGACATCCGAAGCTTCGTTTCACACACACCCACGACTGCTTCGTAATCTGATTTAAAATTTTGATTTTGCCTGAAGAAGACCCATCAGGGTCGAAACGTTGCATTTTTTATTAAATATGGGAGCAAAAAGCAGTGTTGCGGACTTCACATTTTTTTCATTTTATTAGTTCCTTTTGTCCTGCACCTGCCAGAAGGTGGGATGTGCACACAATTACTTTTTTGAGTTTACAATATTCCAATTCCACTGTGTCTCCATTTCTTAAAGCAGTGTCACTGTAATTTACATACATACTCCCACTGTTTCAAAGCACTGCACTGGTCCCAGTTCGAAACACTTGTAGTGTTAGGCTACAGATTTACTATAATCGTGTGAAAGTGCGTGCGTATGTATGTCTTTGTGTGTATGCACCTGCATTTATCTACTTCCTCTATTCATGAGTTTTATTTGTTTACAGAGGTGTAAAGTCCTAGCCTGGTTCTACCAGACTCTCGTACATTTCATTTGTACAGAGAGTCTGGCCTCTCTTCATTGAGAAACGTTTACTTCCTTGTAGGCGGGTTCTCTGTTAAAGTTCAAAACTATTGGATCTGCCCAGAGTCACTCAGGATCTGCCATAGCCAATCGCTAACGTGTGGTCGTGACGTATGTCATGCGCCGAAACCGGCCGAAAACATTTACAAATTCTAAATGTATATTTGACACTAAGGACAGTGATGTATTCAGTCAACTGTCGAAGCTGGGTCTAATAATTAACAATACGCCGCTGCGGTCGTTTCGGATCTGCCGCAAATGCTGTACAGTGATCACCGGCTACTGCGCGATACGGAAACAACTTTTCTGCCTCCTTCACTTGGTCCTCCATTAGTGCAACAAGAGGGGAAACGACAACAACTATCGGCTTTGCATCCCTATCGTTCGCCTTAGCTAACTCATTCACCACTAGAACTGCCATGGCAGTCATTTTGACCGTTTTGAATTTTATATCTGCAATAACTTTGTTGAAAAAATAAATACAATCCTGCTGGTACCTGACTTTTCATAAAAGTGTCTGTATTTTAATTTAAAATGTTTTTCATATAAATTACACGTAAGGCAAAAAACAACAACAAATGAACATTTACCTATTTCGGCCATAAACGGTCATATTGACCGCACTGAATTTCGCGGTATTATTATACCAATATACGCAACAATAAAATGGGCGTATAATATAATATTCAGAACAGAACAAGAATGAAAAAATAACTAAAGCCAAAATGAAATGCTTTATAAGGGAAAGTGAAAGTAAGCGGCGTTAGGCTCACGTAACTCTCTAATTAGAATCAAAATGTTTCAACATTTGCGATGTATTTGGATGCTAAACTATTCTTTATCATAGGCTTTGAACTTCACTCACGTTCCAATATCGACGGAAAAAATCATCCTCTTCACATGCATAAAATGGTACGAATTGTAGCCTACTAGTACTGAGAAACAGAGCAGTGGAATTTTTATATGTTAGGTTGACTATTTTATTATTATATTTTATTATGGCTATAATGAACAGGCTGCAATGCTGCAATGCTGGAATATGGTGTGTGTGTGTGTGTGTGTGTGTGTGTGTGTGTGTGTGTGTGTGTGTGTGTGTGTGTGTGTGTGTGTGTGTGTGTGTGTGTGTGTGTCGGCGGGTGTGATCAAACAGTGGAAACATGAAAACATAGGCTACTATTTTGTTCAGGGCATCTACGAATATTATTTATTTATAAATTATAATTAAACTTGTTTAAATGTACAGTTTGGTGTTGTTTTGTTTTTAAAAGACATCCTAATACAATAAATGCATTAATCTCTCAATTGGGGATTTATCATTAAAGATAGAGTTTTGAATAGCGATCAAAATGACCGCTTGCGGCAGTTCTAGTAGTTATGGAATTCTGGCACTTCTAGTGCTAGCGGAGTGAGCTGGAAAATCAAACTTTTCCCGAACCCCGTGGGGAGGAGGGCCACAACATCATGGCCACCAACAAAACTTAGCAAACATCGTTCTTGCTCCGGCTTTAACTTCTGTATATTCAGCAGTTTTGCAACAACAGACCGAATAGCTTTTCTCACATCTTTCTCCACTGCCATTACTCCAACTTAAACTGACGCACTACATCAACGTCATCGTTCTCAGCCACTCCCTCTGTTCGCTGATTGGTCCTACAAAAAATTGGTTTCTGGAAACCTAAGAATATACAGCAGTCCCAGACGTAGTACTGAAGTAAAATGAAATTGAGCGTAAGTACATAGGAGGGCGGAGCCAGGCTAGTAAAGTCCAGGTTCAGAAAGTAAAATTCCTCCTCAGTATTTTGTTCCAATCACCTGGATTTGCTAATTAGCAATTTTTCAGCCAGGAGATAGAACTAATTAGTGAAATCAGCTGGCTGAGTTCATGGGTGGAATAAACATATGGCAGGACTTTTACTTATTTTGCGACACAGCGCTTTCCCTCACTTTCACCAGCAGAGGTCCTCATCGAGCTCTGATTTGAAAAGCCTCGAGTAATGAACCTTTTTCCAATACAATTGTTGAAAGCTTCACTGTGCCATCACTAGTGAAAATCCAAGAACATGAAACAGATTTTGAACAAAATCCAGTACATGAAACAAACCATAAACAGGAACAAAAACTTAACTTGGCAATGAACAAAGACCTGGCATATAGAAACATGAGACTGTAACTTATAAAGATATAAACAACAAAGTAACAGGGCAAACATGAGGGCTTAAATACACAAAGACTAATAACAACAATGAACACCTGTGAACAAAAATCAAGACAATTACCCAATGACAACATGGGACACATGACACACAAGGGGAGCACATGGTAAAACCTGGTTATATGATGTTCTCTGTGAACATCGTTCTAAACTCAGGGGTGCAGAGAGGAGAGTCACACAGGTCGAAAGATCCTACTGACACCTTGTTCTTTATCAGTCCCTCCTCTCTCCCTTCTCTGCTAATATCTCTACTGCTAAGATGACTAATTATCACTACAAAATTAACAATTCTTCTGACTCTTGCATGCTTTTCAAAACCTTCTCCTCTCTTCTCAACCCTCCTCCTCCTACTCCATCAACCCGAACAGCTTACGATTTTGCCACATTCTTCATAAATAAAACGACCACCATCAGCGGCCAATTTACCAATCCACAAACTGACACACACATTTTACCAGCCAACACACACACTCTACCCTCCTTCTCTCTGCTTTCAGAGGCAGAAGTCTCCAAATTCCTCCTTTCCAATCGCCCTACTACCTGTCCGTTTGATCCTATTCCCACTAATCTACAGGGTGGGCCATGTATATGGATACACCGTAATAACATGGGAATGGTTGGTGATATTAAAGTCCTGTTTGTGGCACATTAGTATATGTCATGGTCACCACCCATCTTGAGGAGTTTGCCCCCTCACATATACTAATGTGCCACAAACAAGACTTTAATATCACCAACCATTCCCATGTTATTACGGTGTATCCATATAAATGGCCCACCCTGTACTTAAAGCCATTTCTTCCTCAGTTGTACCCGCACTCACGCACATCATCAACACCTCTCTTCACACTGGTACCTTTCCCACAGCATTTTAGCAGGCCCGGGTTACTCCACTGCTTAAGAAACCCACTCTAAATCCAGCACATCTGGAAAATTACTGACTGGTATCCCTTCTTCCATTCATCGTGAAAACACTTGAACGAGTTGTTTTCAACCAGATCTCTTCCTTTCTTACACAGAACAACCTCCTGGACAACAATCAGTCTGGTTTCAAAAGTGGACACTCAACTGAGACTGCCCTGCTCTCTTTAATTGAAGCTCTGAGACTGGCAAGAGCAGCTTCCAAATCTCCTCAGTTCTCATCCTGCTGGATCTGTCTGCTGCCTTTGACACAGTTAACCACCAGATCCTCCTGTCAGTCCTAAAGACGAAGGGCATCTCAGGGACCGCACTCCAATGGTTCAAGTCTTACCTCTCGGTCCTTTAGGGTGTCATGGAGGGGTGTGGTGTCTGAGACCCAACATCTAGCTACTGGAGTGCCTCAGGGCTCAGTGCTTGGACCACTTCTCTTCTCCATCTACATGTCATCACTAGGATCTGTGATTGAAACATGGCTTTTCCTATCACTGCTACGCTGATGACACACAACTCTACCTCTCATTCCAGCCTGACAATCCGACGGTAGCCGATCGTATCTCAGCCTGCCTGACGGACATTTCTGGCTGGATGAAGGACCACCACCTTCAACTAAACCTTGCGAAGACAGAGCTACTCGTGGTCCCGGCCAACCCAACACTACACCACAACTTCTCCATTCAGCTGGGTTCGTCATCCATAACTCCATCAAGGTCAGCCAGGAACCTTGGAGTTGTAATTGATGATCAATTGAACTTCACAGACCACACTGTTAAAACTGCCCGGTCCTGCAGATTTGCCTTGCACAACTCCTTGTCCAAGCGCTTGTTCTATCCAGACTGGACTATTGTAATGCTCTCCTGGCTGGTCTTCCAGCTTGCTCTGTCAAACCTCTGCAACTGATCCAGAATGCTGCAGCCTGAGTGGTCTTTAACGAGCCAAAGAGTGCACACGTCACTCCCCTCCTCACAAAATTGTACTGGTTGACAGTTGCCACTCGCATCAAATTCAAGTCACTGATGTTTGCCTACAGAACAACCACTGGCTCTGCTCCCTTTTACCTAAACTCTGGTGAGTTTAAATTATACTATATACTGGTGCTATTTTAAATAGCTGAGCAAGTACAAAATCTTTTCACACAAAGAACACAAATAGGGTCTTCACATCTGAATGATTTATTAGGTGTGATGGTAAGTGTGATGACAAAAAATATTTTTTTATACTGATCACAATTAAGTAACCTCCCTCCAGAGTAAATGCGCAGGTGATTTTTTGAAAATTCTCAGTTTTTTCAACCTCTTGTCACACTGAAGAACACTGACATTTCTTACCAGAAGTATGACACTAATGACGTTTCAGGTCTGTGTGAAATGAAGACACTTGTAAGGCCTCCCTCTAGTGTGAACTCTCATGTGAATCTTTAGGTTTGCTTTGTTTGAGCGAGTCTTTCCACAGTGATGACACATGAAAGGCTTCTCTCCAATGTGAGTTATTACATGATTCTTAAGGTGACTGCTGTCTGTGAAACTCAGTCCACACTGATGACATATAAAACTGTTCTCTCTTGAGTGAATCCTCATGTGGCAATCAAGGTTTACTTTACGTCTGAAGCTCTTTCCACACTGACCACATGTGAATGACTTCTCTCCAGCATGAATTCTTGTGTGGGCATTAAGGGATCCTTGATGTGTAAATCTCTTTCCACACTGAGAGCATACGTAAGGCTTCTCTCCAGTGTGAATTCTCATGTGGACTTTAATTGTAGCTTTATGTGAAAAACTCATTCCACACTGTTGACAGGTGAAAGGTTTTTCTCCTGTGTGAACTCTCATGTGTTTTTTAAGGTTTCCTTTTTCAGAGAAACCTTTTCCGCACTGTTGGCAGGTGTAAGGCTTCTCTCCAGTGTGAACTCTCATGTGGACTTTTAGGTTTCCAGGTTGACTGAAACTCTTTCCACACTGAGGGCATGTGTAATGGCTCTCTCCAGTGTGAACTCTCATGTGGATTTTAATTGTTGCTTTATGTGTAAAACTTTTTCCACACTGTTGGCAGGTGTAAGGGGTTTCTCCCGTGTGAAGTCTCATGTGGACTTTAAGACTTCCTTTTCCAGTGAAACTCTTTCCACACTGAGGGCAGGTGTAAGGCTTCTCTCCAGTGTGGATTCGCATGTGATTTTTAAGGTTTTCTTTTTTAGTGAAACCTTTTCCACACTGAGGGCATTTGTAAGGCTTCTCTCCATTGTGAATTCTCATGTGGTCTTTAAGGTTTCCATGTTGACTAAAACTCTTTCCGCACTGAAAACAGGTGAAATAACTTCTAGTTCCAGTATTTTGACATTTTGTTTGTGAGGACGTCTTTTCAGTCTGTGAGCAATATTGTTCTGCAGTTATGAAATCATGATGTTTCTCTTCCTTTACATCATTCAGTTTTTGACTCTCCTCTTTCAGTGGCATCCAATCTAAAGTAAAAAAAAAAGAAGACAAATATATGTTTATCACCAGTTTAATGGCACAAAGCAACAGACATCAATTTCAATTTTGACATGTTATTGTGTGCTCATTCTCACATTGAAAATGCTCCTCAGGATGAACGTAAAACCGTTCACTTTATCCTGTGCTTAACAGTGAGCAACAAACATCCTGCCTGGCTCCTAAACTAGGATTGTCCAGGACTCTCAGTTTGTATCTAAATTAAAGGCGTGTTGGTTCAGAAAAAGAGTCTTGTTCCTCAAATAATAGTCTGTTGTCTAAAATCATTTGAATGACAACTAGGCTAAAGGTCCATATACTCCAAGTGAAACTGAAGAACAAACTATTGTGACGAATTCAAACAAAATCAGTCCCAAACGAAGTTAGTTTGGATTTAGTTTCAGGAGTTTGAAACAGCTTGCAAGCTCTGGCTGGTAAACACCATCAAACTACTATTGGTACTACTATTATGGTTCTCTCTATTAGTGTTACTGTACCATAGCGCTACATTTGACACTATCGACCACAACGTTATCGAAAATTCTCAAATACTTGAAAATTACGTTGGCATTTGTGTAACTGCATTAGCATGGTTCAAAGCATACTTATCTGACCATTACTGATTTGTAGAAGTAAATGTAGAAGTTTTGATCACAAGTTCAGTATGTCAGTAAGCTCAGTTGCTGTTCACTCTGTATTAGGGTTGGGCGGTATTATAGCAATATCGTATATACCGCGGGGTCTTAAAATAGCAACGGTATCAGTTTCAATACCGTCATTACCGGCACTTATATATAATATACAGTGGTGGTCAAAATTGATGGCACCCCTGATAAATATGATAAAAAAATGGCTGTAAAAAATAAATCTGCATTGTTTATCCTTTTGATATTTCCTTAAAAAAATTCGCAAAAATCGAACCTTTCATTGAAGTAAAATAATTGAAATTGGGGGGTAAATCACATTATGAAATAAATGTTTTTCTCCAAAACACGCTGGCCATAATTGTTGGCACCCCCAGAATTTTTTATGAGAAAAATATCTCTGAAGTATATTCCCATTAATATTTACCTTTTTTAGCGCACCAGGGTGACTAGGAACATGAAATTGTCCAGCTATGACTTCGTGTTTCACAGAAGTTTAAATATGAGGAAACACAAAGGCCAAATCCCCTTAATCATCCATCACAATGAGTAAAACCAAAGAATATAGTTCTGATGTGCAGCAAAAGATTGTGTGGCTGTAAGACAATAGCTAAAGAATTGAAAATCCCCATTTTGACCATCAGGGCAATAATTAATAAGTTATAATCAACTAAAGATGTTACGAATCTGCCAGGAAGAGGACGTGTGTCTATATTGTCTTAATGGACGGTGAGGAGGAAAGTTTGAGTGGCCAAAGACTCTCCAAGGATCACAGATGGAGAATTGCAGAGATTACTTGAGTCTTGGGGGTCAGAAAGCCTAAAAATTTTTTATCAAACAACCCCTACATCCCCACATGTTGTTTGGGAGGGTTTCAAGAAAAATGCTCCTCGCTCATCCAAAAATAAACTCCAGCATATTCAGTGGTCAGACACGACTGGATCTTCAAAAGGGACCGGATTCTGTGGTCAGATAAAACGAAAAAAAAAAAGGGCTTTTTGGCAGCAAACCCAGCAGATGTGTTTGGTGCAAACAGGGATGAAGAGTACCCCATGCCTACGGTTAAATATATTGCTGGATCTTATATGTTGTGGGCCTATTTTTTTGCTGGAGGTCCTGGACTTCTTGTCCAGATACATGGTATTACGGATTCTAGCAAATACAAACAGATAAAAAATCAAAACCTGACTAGCTCTGCTAGAAATCTTATAATGGGCCGTGGTTGGATCTTCCATCAGGACAACGGTCCAAAACAAACATCAAAATCAACACAAAAATGGGTAACTGAGCACAAAATGAAGCTTCTGCCATGACCGTCACAGTCCCGACCTGATGAGTGGAGTGAACTGAAGAGAAGAAGCACCAACATGAACTTGTGAATCTGAAGGATCTGGAGAGATTCTGTATGGAGGAATGGTCTCTGATCTCTAGTCAGATGTTCTCCAAACTCATCAGGCATTATAGGAGAAGACTCAGAGCTGTTATCTTGGCAAAAGGAGGTTGCAAAAAGTATTTAATAAGAGGGTGCCAACAATTATGGCCAGCGTGTTTTGGAGAAAAACATTTATTTTATAATGTGATTTACCCCCCACTTTCAATTCTTTTACTTCAATGAAAGGTTAGATTTTTGTGAATTTTTTTAATGAAAGATCAAAAGGATAAACAATGCAGATTTATTTTTTACAGCAATTTTTTATCATATTTATCAGGGGTGCCATCAATTTTGACCACCACTGTATAAATATAATTTATTTAATGCCTAAAAATGCTTATGTGTGGTTGTCATCAAGTGACAGTGTGGAGGAGAAAGAGAGAGAGAGAAGGGAGAGGCGGTAAATACAGACGAGGCAATTTGTAAATTGTGCAATAAAAAGGTGACCGCGAGAGATGGAAACACCTCTAACCTAATGTCGCATCTCCGAAACAACCACCCACTCACTGCTGCGAGGATGCATTTTCCCCCGAGTTTATTAAATAAGCGCATTAGTTCATATTTGTTAAAATATTATAATGTTATTTTTTCATCTATGTTGATAATGAAAAGTGAACAGCACGAGTAAGATGGGATGCATCGGGATTCAGACATTTTGACCACTTAATTAAGTTTCGTTTTGTAAAAGGCCTTTCTTTAAAGTGAATTTTGTTTTGTATAAATTGTATCTTCATTTTAATAATTTTTTCATCAACCAAATGATGAAATCAAATATAAGAATAAAATATAGCAGACAATATCATCATGACATGATCGTGCGCTGGCGTGCCGCGGTCACTTGCATTGAAATCTCATCATAAATTAACCGAAACTCAGTGTATGCCTCACAGACATGACAGATAGGCCTATATCTAAATAAAGCTTGAAATTTCATTAAACGAAACAATTCAAAACAAAAAGAAATAGGCCACTCGCTGATTATTTAATCCATGATGTGCATTTCTCTCTATGCGCGTTCATACGGAGATGGCGATCATCAAATTCATTAAACGAAACTATTCAAAACGAAAAGAAATAGGCTAGCCTACTCTCTGATTATGTAATCCATGATGTGCATTTCTCTCTATCGTTCACTATGGAGATGGCGATCGTCAATTTCTTTAAACGAAACAATTCAAAACGAAAAGAAATATAGGCAGCATACTCTCTGATTAATCCATGATGTGCATTTCTCTCTATAGGCGCGTTCACTACGGAGATGCCGATCGTCAATTTCTTTAAATGAAACAATTCAAAACGAAAAGAAAAAGGCTAGCCTATACCTTCTGATTATGTAATCCATGATTTGCATTTCTCTATATATATGCGCGTTTACTAGGAGATGGCGATCGTCAACTTAATCTTTGCAGCCGACGCTGACAGAAAAGTTGTATTAATAAAAATCAATGGACGCGTGTCACCGGATTTACAAATGCACTTCTTGCTTGTTACACACACACATTTCAAAATAATGAGATATTATGTTGAAAAAATTTATTAATAATAAATCTTTAATAATATTTGATTGAATGTTGAATGTTGTGCTTGTTTAATTTAATAAAATTAATACTTTAATTGTGATAATTAAAATAATTAAATATTATATATTAAATGTCCCATTTTTGCTCATTTATTAATAGTATTTATATCTAGCACCCCCTCAGCACCTGCGTTAAAAAAATTATTTGGCGGCGCCATATTATAACGGCCCACGTATTAAAAATAGTAAAGTCTAAATCGGGCTGGGGCTCATAATTAGGGCCCAAGCCCTGAAAGGGCGAAGGCCCTATTGTTTTCGTAAGGATTTTTTTTTTTTTTTCTTCATTTTTTTTTTTTTTTGCCTTTTTGCCACTTTTGGGGCCCTTAACATGCTCAAAAACTCTTGAAATTTTGCACACACGTCAGAACCTGCGGCCATCAGGGCCGGGCTGAAGCTGGTACCGGGGCGTGGCAGGGGGGCTCGACAGCGCCCCCTGGAATGGGGTCCGAAAACTTGGTCCATAAATCAAACACGCTTGCATGTAATAATATGAAACTCAGTACACATATAGATCTCATCGGGCCGAACAACTTTCGTGCTCTAAGTTTTACAAAAGCCCAACAGGAAGTCGGTTATTATACGTTGTTTGGAAAACGCATACAATGGAATGTGAAATACTCCTAGGGATTTCATCCGATCGCCACCAAACTCGGTGAGAATAAAGTCAAGACATTGACGATCAATTCTTGCGAACAGATTTTTGATATCTCGAACGGTTTGGCCGTGGCGAGGAAACGAATTTATGGGACACAGGAAGTGTGTTATAACTTCTGCATACATTGATTGATCTTGATGAAACTTCAGCAGTGTATTCGTTGTAAGAGGCCGATCACATGGATGTGACTATTGTGAGTCAAAGTTATAGCGCCACCAACTGGCAGCAGGAAGTGTGTCACTTTCAAAATGCTTTGAAGTCACCCTCTTACTTTTACCCGATTTGCTTCAAACTTTATGTGTATAATGTAAACACACGGCAGATGTAGACCTGTGAAAAGATTATTGATATCTTAGATACTGTTGCCGTGGCAACGCATCAAATTTTAATATTATTTTCGGATGCGTTTGAGACTCTTAGCATGCTTGAAATTGGATGAAACTCGACAGACACATAACACTTATTAGCCAGTAGACATGTGAAAAGTTTCAGAAACGGGCGTGGCAGGGGGGCTCAACAGCGCCCTCTTGAACAGGGTCTGAAAACTTGGTCCATATATCAAACACGCTTGCATGAATTAATATGAAACTCGGTACACATATAGATTTCATCGGGCCGAACAACTTTCCCTCTGTCAAGTTTCATGCCAGCCCAACAGGAAGTCGGCTATTATGGGTTGTTTGGAAAACGCTTGCTGTGGAATGTGATGTTCTCCTCCTAGAGAATTCATTCAATCACCTCCAAACTCAGTCAGCATGAAGTCAAGACATTGAGAATGCTAAATTGCGGACGGATTTTTGATATCTCGAACGGTTTGGCCGTGGCGAGGAAACAAATTTATGGCGAGAAAAGAGAGGAGACGAAGTGTTATAACTTCTGCATACATTAACTGATCTTGATGAAACTTTAGCAGTATGTTCGTGGTAAGAGGCCGATCAGATGGATGTAACTATTGTGAGTCAAAGTTATAGCGCCACCAACTGGCAGCAGGAAGTGTGTCACTTTCAACATGCGTTTGACAAAAGTGGGTGGGTTAGTTTTACCAACAGTTACAAAAATCAGTATATATATATTGGTCTCACCGAGCCGGACAACTTTCTAATTTACAGTTATTAGCTCAGAGCAAAAGGAAGTCAGATATTTTGGTTTGAATGTGGATTTTTGGGATATTTCAGACTCTGAGTTTTTAGCTACTCTTCCTAACTGGTTTATTTTATTCACACCAAACTTTTTCAAAATGATAAAGATACATTAAAGATGCTAAATTGTGAACGGATATTAAACATCTCAAACGGTTTTGCTATAGTGAGGGACTAAATTAAAGTAACACTTAAAGCCTCATCTTCTAAAAATGTAATTAAACACCATTTATTTCTATATAAAAGTATAAAAATATCACAACTAAACCCATTTTATAATTTTTTTTTCAATTTAATAAATATTTATAAGTTTAAAAATAGTAATTGTACTATTTAGTCCCATAAAAGTCAAGTCATACATACGGCTATACTGCCCTCTTGTGTTCAAAATCAGGTAGGCCTATTGTATCTACATAAAAATATACTAGGTATGTGACGGTGAGAATATTTTACCACCGGTTAATCGACGTGTGACACCGCTGGAGGCTTTTGAATCGCCAACTTAAAAACGAAAGTAAAATATGTTCGTCCACACTGACATTGATAGTGGTTAAGCGAGCGTTTCAAATGAATTCCTATGGAAGTAGGAATTAACTGAAAAACGTTCACTCTGTTCTGCTCATTCCTCGCCGCGGATGCGCACCGTTATGAATGCCCGTGCAGCCATGAGCATTTTAGTTTAATTTTAAAATTAGCGCCTTTCGGGGGTTGATTGCTTGAAATTATTTTACAAAAGCACAATGTTGTGTTTTATTGCAACTGTACACAAATATAAGTTAACACTTTGCAGTTTGAATGTCGTCCTGTATAATGACGGAGTATGTTTTTATGTGTCCACTGTTCAATCGCGCCCACACCACACACACACACCCACCCACACACACACGGTTTACTATCTTTGTGGGGACTCTCCATAGATTTAATGATTTTTATACTGTACAAACTGTATATTTTATCTCCTTACACTAACCCTACCCCTAAACCTACCCATCACTGAAAACTTTCTGCATTTTTACATTTCCAAAAAAAACTCATTCTGTATGATTTATAAGCTTGTTTACCCATGGGGACCTCTCACACACACACACAAACACACATTCCAGCATTGCAATCTTGACATCGCAGCCTGTTCATTATAGCCTTAATAAAATATAATAATAAAATAGTTAACCTAACATATAAAAATTACACTGCTCTAAATAGTCAGTAGTACAATTCGTACATTCACAGTAAGCACCGCTCCACTGTGATGTTTCAAGCACATTTTTGCGCGTGTGAAGAGGATGAATTTTTCTGGCGATATTGGAACACGAGTGAAGAACAAAGCCTATAATAAAGAATAGTTTAGCATCCAAATACATCGCAAATGCTGAAACATTTTGATTCTAATGAGAGGGTTACGTGAGCCCAACAGTGCTTACTTTCGTTTTAATTTTTACATTAAATTTAAAAGATTTGTTGTGGGATATTTTGAGTGTATCATAAAATCAGAATAAGGTAATAAGGTTTCTGTCTTTTATATATATATATATATATATATATATATATATATATATCCCTCTGATGGTCTTCGTTTAGCAGTCACACTGGGGGCCTTCCCGGTCACAAATGACCGGACACCTAAAAATGAAACTTCCTCCATCCCAGTAAAAACCAATGCAATTTATTTTTGTTCTATAATATTTATTCTTTTTAATTTAGAATTTTGAGACCATTTGATTGAACTTATTAATATTTATGCAATATTTATAGTCCATTTTTTGCCATTGAAAAAAATGTTTGTTTTTTTTTGTTTGTTTTTTTTGAAAAAAAAAAAATTCTATGCTTTATTTTCTGGTAAAATAGAGACTAGGCTTTCAGAAAAAAAATAAAATAATTTTTTTTTTATCAATTTACTAATCATAAAATTAAATAAATCATGTTATTGCATGGGTTTACCACTAGATGCCTGTATAGCTCTAAATGGAGATGTTTGTGAATTCTAGTTGTTTTTGGACCAAATTACTTACTTTTAAGATGTGGATTGAATGTATTTTTTTAGAAATTCTCAAATAATACTTTTTGCCAAGGTTTATAACATTTTATTAATTATTATTTTAATAATTTTAATAATTATTATATTAATTATATATACATATATTAATTATAATTATTAATTATGTTATGTTTTTCACTCTTGATGTTTTAGAGCTTCACCCCTTCATTGCTGAGCATTTTTTTTCTGCATCGTGGCTGATTTGTAGAGAATTTTTGTGTTTTTGTCAATTTCCCATTCATTTCCTATGGGGGTAATTTTGACCGAAGACCAAAATCATAACTAATTTTTTTACGACCACTTAGCATGCTCGGATCATGAACTCATTTTTTTGTGTGTTCACATACCTAATGCCAGAAAAGATACCAAGTTTCGTAATATTCCGATGAAGCTGTGATTTTTAAATATTCAAAACAGATTTTTGTAATCTGAATTTATTGGTGTGTATGTGTATAAAAGTGTGTTTGTGTGTGTGTGTGTGTGGGTGGGTGTGAATTTTTTGCACTCTTGATATTGTAGAGTGTCACCCCTTTACTGCGGTGTACTTTTTTTTAGAATCGTGGCTGATTTGTAGATTGTACAGACAAAACTTCAGAGAATTTTTGTGTTTTTGTAAATTTCCCATTCATTTCCTATGGGTCGGTCATTTTTGACCGAAGACCACGAGTGTGACTATTTTTTTTACGACCACTTAGCATGCTCGGATCATGACCTCAATTTTTTTTTGTATTCACATTCCTAATCCCAGAAAAGTCACCAAGTTTCATAGCCTTCCGATGAAGCTGTGATTTTTAAAATTTCAAAACAGAAAATTATTCGGTCAGAAATGACCGAGGACCATCAGAGGGATATATATATTAGGGCTGTCAAAGTTAGCGCGTTAACGCAAAATCATATTAACGGCACTATTTTTTTTAACGCGCGATTAACGCAGCGCGTATTTTCTGTTTGACCCGTGGCCCAACCCCAGGTTGGAGAAATGGAGATACACAGTGTTGCCAACTTAGCGACACTGCAGACCCCTTTAGCGATTTTTTCCCTTCAAAAAAGCGCCCAAACCATATTTAGTTTCTGAGAATCTACCGGTACCGCCGGTCGGTACTGCTCTCCCAGCACGCGCGCACCCCTCTCTCTCTCTCTCTCTCTCTCTCTCGCGCGCGCGCTGAGAGCTGGTTATGTCTTAATGGGTCGCGTTTCAGTCACTATTTCATATTCATTCCGTTGTTTGACAACAGAAACAGTAAAATATACCAATGAAAACAGTTTTATTGAGAATTTAGCTTCATCAAAATGGGCATAGAGAGAGACACACTAATGTAATAATAAATAGTAAATGTACATTTAGCATTTTCAGAAGAGCTGCCCTGTCATGCAAAAATCTAAACATGTTTGTGTTAGTGAATTGCTCAGGGCAAAGAAAGAGAAGTAATGGGAACCTGGTATTTCTTTGTTCTTTCTATATGTGTCTAATAGACATGAGCAAGTTCTTTGAAAAACATCTATGACCTTTGAAACATGTCTCGTCTTCATGCTCTATGTTGACTATGGTTTCAATAATAAACATACATTTGCATAAAGCATCCATATTTATCCATGCCCATGTTGATTAGAGTATAGCAAACTTGAAAAGTATTAATTTAAGGTACATTTAGAACAAATAAAAAAATTGCGATTAATCGCGCGTTAACTCATGACAATCATGCGATTAATCGCGATTAATTTTTTTAATCGATTGACAGCCCTAATATATATATATATATATATATATATATATTAGTGGTGGGCCGTTATCGGCGTTAACGCGCTGCGTTAACGCGAGACTCTTATCGCGCGATAAAAAAAATATCGCCATTAATCTATTCCCCAAGTTGGGTTGGGAGATGGCTCTACTACACAAGCTATGATGACGCAATATACCCGCGGCCGCGAGGTAAACCCTGCTGCAACGGATATTCGTCGTCATCTTAAGTAAACACGGCTGAAAGTGAAAACTGCAACATCCATTATTGGGACTTGGTTCGGATTTAAGCCGTCCGACAAACAGCAGCAAACTATCCGAGTGTGTGGTGTAACGGTTCGGTAAGTTCACACACGACTAATCCGTTCTACCACCTCAAATTCAAAACGAAACTGAAACTGATATCACTGAATACCAGCGCGCGCGTATTATTCTCAATCCAATATATAGTGGTGTAACGTTAACACATAATCTCTGTCTACGCCCGATTTTAAGAATCGTTGTTGTGTTTCTTTTTAACTGAAAAGACATCAGTTAGACAATATTATAACTTTAAATTTGGGGTTTCATAAGCTCAAAGCTATAATAAACATTAGACCTACTTAAGATCTCTGCAGCTAGTGTACTTAAATTTTATTTATCTGCAAAATTATGTTGTATACTTACAGTTTTCACAATATATGTTCTCAAAACTACATATACCCTTTAAAAAAAAATAGCAGTTGTTTAGCAGGGTCTGTGTAACCTGTTCTGTAATGGTTTTATTATAATATACTGTATATCGTTATCGCAAGAGGCTGCAATGTATATCAAAATATAGATTTTAGGCCATATCGCCCATCCCTAATTGATAGCCTATAGTAGTTGATAATAACATAGGCCTATGTTGCCTACGGACGGTAACAGTACAGAAGTAACCTTTTACAGTCTATGAGTAGAACAGCTTTCTCAAGCAGTTTGTGATGCATTTTGGAAACAGGAGATGAGCCCCTAGTCTAATGCGCCACCTGGCTTGAGAAACCCGTTCTCAAAGACTTAGCCTACTTTTATAGTCATTATTTGGGTAGCACACATATTCTGAATGCCTTCGGCAGAATTCAAATGAGCCATTTTAATCTAGATTAATTTCAAAATTAATCTAGATTAAAAAAATTAACCTATGCCCACCTCTAATATATATATATATATATATATATATATATATATATATATATATATATATATATATATATATAAATATAGCTGCGAGCAGCGATGAAGGGCCAAAGCCGGTGGCACCGCCACCCCGGTGCCTTTAGGTAACTAAAGGCACCAGGGCTGCGGTGCCACCGGCTTGGGCCCGTAATCGCTGCTCGCAGCTATATTTACATTTAATGCCGTCAGCCGGGCTCGGACACAACGTGCACGGGTTGGGCTTGATTTTTTATTTTTTTTTGCCCGATCTGGTATTCAGTTTCTGAACGGTGTAGGCACAAGCCAACAGTTTGGTGACGCTGTCTGAGCCTTATGTCATAATTTTTAATTAGTCACGGTAATACCGTATACCCTGGTAAAATAGGGAGGACGTTTGATGGTATCAAAATTTGGATACCGCCTAAGCCTACTCTGTATGCTACCCTTGGGAGATATCAGTAGGAACATTTGCATTAGTTTTCACTGTTATGCCGATGATACTCAGCTCTATATTTTTACAGCCCGACTAAACATACCAGTTCACATAACTAACTGAATGCATAGCTGATATAAAAAATTGGAGACGTAATTTTCTAATTCTAAATTTGTAAAATTTAACCATGTAATCATGTAATTTGGTCATGTAATCTCAACATGTCTGTCCACTTGAGGCGACCTACACAATGCCAAAATAAAACTTTCTTTCATTTCTGTAGAGCTGGGCATAAAGATCAAATGACTGAGTTCAGCTTTGAGAATGAAACCAACCTGTTTGTTCCTCAGTTTCTTCTTGTTTCACTCTGAAAGTTTCTTCAATCTTCATGTCTTCACTCTCCTCTTTAATAAACACCATCTTTGTTTGTTTCTCATCTTCTTGTTTCACACTGAATGTTTCTTCAATCTTCATTTCTTCACTCTTCTCTTTAATAAACGCCATCTTTATAATAGTGTCTTGTGGATCTCAGCTGCTTCACCAGGAGTTTTTCCTGTGTATTTGTCCTGTTAAGAGATGAGAATAATTAACAGAAAGAAAAATAAATCCAAAATCTCTGGGTGCGTCTCAATCAGCTCTAGTTCAGTAGTCAGTGCACTGGTAAGAGAGTCAGTCAAAAACACTCCAAAACTACCACAACAAAATCATAAGCATAAATTACAAAGACTCTTCACATTTAGTTGTGATTTATATTTGTAATTTGTTTAGAGTGATAGTTAAATGGTTCAATTTGAGTTTTCCACGTACAGACGACACCATTGTCAGAACGTTCCCCATTTACACGGATCTGCAAAAACGACTAAAAACTCTGTATTCTGCTGCCTGGCCATTAGATGGCGATGAAACACTATATACTTAAAACGTAATACGCATGTGCATGACATCATCGTTTTCACAGATTCACGTTTTTGTTGTTTACACAGAGACCGTTTTCAAAACTTGCACTTTGAAACCCATTTTCAAAAGTCTGCGTTTTCAAGCACCCAAAATGCTGTTGTCGTGTAAACGAATGGCCAAACACATAAAAAGTTTTTAGTTGAAAACGGTGTCGTGTTGACTTAAGGCAGGTATACACTGTGCGATTTTTGTCCGATTTTGAGCCAAATTCTGACTCGTACGGAAACGAGAGGCAATTAACCTCTCCCGACCGGCAATCGGATGGTCGGCTGAATTTCTGGCATGTTAGAAATTTTGGTCGCTCCTCGTGACTATATCGCACAGTTGAAGCAGAGCTATGAACCGATTGCCCTAAACTTAGTGTTTTTCCCTCACTGCGCCCTCGCGAAAACAGAAGTTTCATCTGCAGCAAAAACAAAACAAAAAAATTAAAAGAGGAAGATCTTTAAGTTCTGTAGTTCAAGCTAACTACAAATTACTGTTGCTTACCTCCAGTTCGTGTTGCAAAATGGATTAACCATTACCCACGTTTTCCGAGCCACCTGCGATGTACACTTTGCCTCTTTTATTAATTTGTTAAACAATGTTTTTGAAATAAAGTGGTTTTAAATTTTCATTGATGAATTATTGCAGTGTTCGGACATATTATAGACAGTTAATAATTCATTATATGCCTATAATTTATTGTAATCGACCTAAATGTTTTAGACAATTTTCAATGAGGAGGAGTAAGCTTCTATGTAAAATTTTATTATCCTCACAGCGCGTTGGTTTTGCTGTGATTCGCTATGAAATTATTGCGTGGAATTTAATTATAATAGCCTATCAATTTAATAATAAAAGTAGCCTAGGCCTTCCCTAATAATAATAATAATACAATAATACTAATAATAATTTAATACATATATTGGAAATGCTAAATCATCTTGATATTGATAGCTAATGCTTGTTTTGACAATATTTCTGGATACATGATATCGTCCGTAGGCGTGAGGCACGGGGGTTTATCACGCTGATTCGCGCATATTTCACACGTATAGTGTGAGCAGTGAAGTCGCAGCTCAACGTTCGGACCGTACAGTGTGAGCATATAAATCCTGGGCTTTGGCTTTTCATCGCATGCGATCTACTCACTCAGTGTGAGTAGGCACCTTGCTGAAATCGCACAGTGTATGCCCGCCTTTACCCTGAGATGGGAAACTCTGAGTTTTTGGTTTCAGAACAGCTGAATTGAGTTAGTTCAAATAACTCTTTAATAAAGCACATGCAACACTACTTAGAAAGCCATGATCAATGGAACTCCGAAATTACGATTCACCACTGCAACAGCACCCGACAAGAAGACGTCTGCATACTTCCGAGTCTATACGCAAATTTAATTTTTGTTATAATATCAAAGGTAAAAACTGTCTGAAAGGCAAGTTATTGATCTAATATTTATTGTAATGGTATCCCACGGGGGCAAAAAAAAATAAGAAGAGAGAACTTGGCAGCAACTAAAAATTAAGTATAAAAACAATTCAATCAGGTAAAGGTACGATGATGTGAATATGCGTGTCATTAATGCATCCAACCACATTGGAAATCCTAAAGGAATTTCAAAATATTACGTTACTTCCCGAGGCTGCAGCAAGATGTTATCAAGTGAACGTCATTTATCAGATTCGCCACATTTAAACCGATTTCTACACTGACCTGCAATCCTGTGAAACTCCTCTTTGATGGCTCTCACAGGTTTGTGCTCAGGAAACAACACAAAAACTCTCAGAAAGAGCATGAGAGCGAGGCACACTTTCCTTAACGCTCTGAATACAGCGGCCTTAATAATGTGCTCTGCATCCCTGATGTTAGTGTATATAGAAAATTACCATTGTACCAAATGTAACTCTGAATTAATGCAGCCTCCTCATCTACAGGCTCCTGTATAAAAGTCATGCCATTTGTCACTTTGACACAATGAAAATATGAGCAATGAATGAATTATAAAATACTTTTCTTACGTAGTATTTTTGTCGTTTCCACTCAAAATATCTAAAGATTCTTAAATCAAGATAGCCTGGCAAGCCAGACCTACATCAAGATGTTAGGTCTGGCAACTCACCATAGACACGGCTCAATCCGAGGGGCGGGATAAACGGCTGTCTTTCAAATTCCCTCTGCACGCTAAAGGACAGCGCTTCAACCAACCAGAGCGTTTTCCCAACAGCGGAGCTAGTTGATAGATTCAACTTTTGCCATATCTGGCCGGCAAAACTACGAACACATCTTCCTTTTTTAAGAATGACTTAGGTGCCGTTCTTTGCTCTTTTCTCAAAGAAAAACCTAACTCCAAGTCCTCCAGAGTCGCGGCCAAAGCCGATTCGAAAGATGTTCACCAGCAGCAGCCGCCATTCTTTGTTTTCAAGTAGCAGGGAACCGTTGCAACTCTGTCGTCATTATGTTAAGCCCGTCCCGCCTACTCTATACACAACGTGATTGGCCTGACCCAATTTAGGTTTTTGCAGCTCGAAAGTCAATGGAGAGTTGCTAGACTACCCTGGCTGCAAAATACATTTTGCTGCCGCTAGGGTAAAATCAAGATGCATTTTCTACATAAGAAAAATGACAAGGTATTTAATCTTGTTTCCTGCATTATTTTTTATTATTATTATTTTCAAATTATCTGCTAATGGGGTAAGTAAAATAATCTTGTTTCCTTTTGCATTAAGAATATTTTTCTTACCCCGCTGGCAGATAATTGTACTTGTTTTAAGTAAAATGCACTTAATTTAGTTACAGACTTAGTAAAAAAAAAAAAAGCATTTTTGCAGCGTGAATGAATTAATGACGTATTTAAACTCCGCTTAAGCTTTAAAAAGGGAAACTCTGGGTTTACTGAAGAAAACCTGCTTCTGACCAGGTTAGGTTCACAGAGTAAATTACCATGGTAACTGATTCTGAGTATAAGTTACCTCTCTTTCAGAAATGGGCTTGACTTACTCTGCTTTCTTGGGTTTGACATATCTCCCAGAGTTTCCTTCATTTCAGAGTTAATATACTCTTAATATACGTCTTCCACTTAAACCTCCTTTCTGAAAGAGGCCTCTGATAATAAATCAATTTAAAACTAGCATTAGTACAAATTAATAAAACAAGTTATTCAGACAATTCATATTTAGTTATGAATAATACTAGCTATTCAATGATTTGTAGATTACATTTAATAGGCCTATATTACACTTTCATAAACACATTTGCAGTTCGTTTGCTAAAGTTGTCCTGATAACGTTACATGCATTTACACTGTTTTGACCAGCATGTCTCGTCAGCGTGCGGTGATTCGAGCGATTCGAATCAGTGAATCATTTAAGCATTTGGTTCAATTGACTAAAAAAGCTCCGTATCTCCATCCGAATTCGTGTTAATGATGAACTGGAGCGAAATGAGACTCGTGTCTGTTACTCGTATGTTGAAGCACTTTACTCACAAGAAATACATTCACTAATGTTTGATAAACCATTAGAATGTTACATACAGGTAAAACAGTAAAGTAGTAACATTGAACGGTTTAAACACTTTAAATGGTTAAAAGTACAAACCTTTCTTCAGCATAATCACAACAGACGCAGGAGCGTGGCGCAGCCTTATTGCGTCATATCACCAGGCCAAAATAAGAGTCCTGTCCACACGCTAAAATTAGCCTAAATAAATATGTATATATAATACTCATATTAGACATCATTGTATAAAAATGCAAATAATGACCAAACCAACTGGCTAAAATTAGTGTTGGAGTTCATAGCAAAGTTCATACATCAGTATAGATACACATATAAAAGTCATGTGTTTCTAATATTACATTGTGGACATTTGAATTTGAATCTAAAAATATGAATCTAAAATATCAAAAAATATGATCTTCCAAGAATCAGTTAAAGATAAATAAATGGCAAGTACAAATGTGATTCATTCAGTACCAAAAAAGTATTGATAATTAAAAGTGAGTATTTTAGTGAGAGATTTTTTAATGAAAGTAATAAGCCAAGTCTTTAATGTCATTTGAGTTGCAGCATATGTAGAGAGATTCAAATCGCTCAGACACAATTACACCTGCTGAACTTCACAGAAAGTGAAGTTTATTTTTTTTAAATCACATATTTAAGTAATTTTACAGCAAATAATTTACTTCCAATTCACTTACATTCTGAAAAGAGATTGGGTCTTAGTAAATTTGGCTTTATGTACAAAGAATTGTACTATTATTAATCGCTTGAGCGGATGATATTTTAGGAATGTACAGTGAAGTCACATAACTGCCAGATTCAAATGGGCTTTTGCGCTTTGACTAGCGCTTAGCCAGAGACAAACATGCTCAGTGTTACGCTCAGTGTGAACTCACGCTCACAACTATTCTGTGTTTTAAACCACATAATATTTATTTTAGGTTTCAGGCATTTAAATACACAAAAGTACGAGCAAATGAAACATTTATAGGTTGTAAAATACACACTGATCTCTATAGAAGCGGCAATAACAATCCTTTCAATTATAAATTGACGAGGTGATTTATTCATATCAGATTCACATTGTGTAATCTTTTTTTTACTCTATTCTTCTCCCACTTCACCGGCCACTTACTTTAATGTACTTCAGGAGAAGTGGATGAATTTGTGTTTTGTAAGTCCGACAGATCCGGTTCTCTGAATTGCGCTGCATACTAACATGGCGGTGCCATTTGTGCAGGATAGATCAGCTATTATGAAAGGTTTTTAACACCTTTTTTAAAACACATTAACATCCACATATTTGAGAATTGGAATATATAGCAAAATACTTCCTCTAAAACACTGCAGAAAAAGAGAATGCAGCTAACATAATTATTTTTATCTGTCATACAGATGACTCCGACCGTTTAACTAAACCAGGTTTGAGACAAGTTAACATGTGGCGTCTTTAGATGTTTTTTTTTCTCCATACATTTAGCATTATTAATCAACACATAAAGAGCATTTATTAGATTATGTACAATGTTTGTTTTTAGAAGTTTATTGCTTTTAGCAATATATAAAAATGGTCTATACTTTTCTTAAGAGGTAAACCTCTGCGCTCTCTGAATGTTTTCTCAGTCCCAAGGCCTTCTATGTGCCATACACGTAGGTGTTTAAATATAAAATAAAAAATAGCCTGTTAAAACATCTGATGTAACCTTTTCATATTCATATCCATTTCAGAGAATTATGTACTTTTTTGGTAAAAATTCTTAGACATCCCTGTTTTGGCTCTTTGGGCCCAAGATTCTCATCTTTGATGAATATTTTGAGTTTTTAGGATTTTTTTCTTTTCTTTTACAAAGTATAGTAAGAGCTTCCTCGATAGAAATGTATAACTGCTCCAAAAAAGTATTGTCCGGACCTCCGATCATATCTAGTCCGCCTAGACCAAGCACATGCCCCATTTCTCATACTCAAAACTAAAGGGCCAGGCACACATAGCTAGGATACACGCGTTCCTATGGCTCTTCAGAGAAACAAAAGGTAAATATGTTTTGGCGGTAGATCTGCTTGGGGTGGGGGATTTATGACGTACAGTACACTCGACTTGTATTGTATTGTAAATACCATGTCACTGTTGGGAGGTAATTCATGTACATTATATTGTATAGTAGCATGTATGTATTGGCAGTAGCAAGTCCGTACTTGCTCTGCCACAGCAGCAGCAATAAAAGCAGCAGCAGCAGCAGCGTAGGAGATCTATATCTATCAAACATACAACTTTGTCATACCCATTACCATGCCAATCACTCTGAGAGTTGTCATGACAGAAATATATTTATCGTCATATCGCGCAGCCCTAATTAGGTTATTTGAATTTAAGTTGGTATTAAAAGTTATAATAAACAACTTACCTTTCTTTGTTTTCTTTGAACATGTCGGTAGAAATTTGAAGTCGTGCAAGACACATCAGTAAGAGTTGATTTGCAAAATTTGCAATTCGCATAGTGCTTTTTTTTACCGGATGTCTTGCAAATAAATTCTTTATGATTTTCATAAGAAAAACAAATTATTACTGACTTTGAAGACATCGTCCTCGCCACGCATTGCGATTCAGTGTGTGATGTGTGTGTTTTGTCTTCAAGCATAAGATGATGCTACTGCTGCCTGTTAATTAATTAAGACATTAATTCATTTCTTATGTTAATTTTATGCTGGTTTTGTTGTTACACATGACGCTGACTCGACTGTACTCTGAATATTTCCTGAGTCCAAATTGGCCAAGTCCGTGACAAGTCCGAGTTCATTCAAAATTGGACTCAAGTCCAAGCTCGAGTACCCAAACTCTACAATTTAGACAGATTTGACAGCTTGTTTAATCAAGTCTTTGAACAGAATCGACTTGAAAGAGTGATTAATTGGTGAATGGGGCATCGTTCATGCCCCAGAAAAAAAAGAGACAGTGCGCTTGGAATAAACTATGGATTTAACTTGTACTGCATTAAAATAAAGTAACGAGAGGAATGTCGCCTAGTGTAATAAAGTAATATATTACGTCTCCTAGGGGTAAGACAATAAATAAAATAAAATTAGCTGAAAAAAAATAAATAAATAACTCACTAAAGTGGTATTTTTCGTCAGAGAGACCAAAGGCCCAAAATACATAACAAAACCAATCTAATAAAATTAAACTGCAATGTTACTAACTTGTCATAAAGAAGAAAATAATACATTTTACCTTACTACTCTTACCAAAAACTCTCCTACAGTACTACCACATTCGAAATAAGTCAAACGATCGAAAGAAACACTTAAAGTACTAAGAAAACACTTTTGGGCTGGCAGGAAGTCTGGAACAGTGCGACCGGCAGCTGAGTGTCCATTAACCACTAACAGGCAGCGCCACAAATGGCAAATCAACAGCGATCTGATGACTCAAAAGACACAGAAAACAAAAGAAGAGACATGGAAACAGTTAACAAAATACACATTATTAGAAATGTACTCGGGTTAATGTAAAAGTACCCACATTTAAATCTATAAAAATAAAATAATAAATAAATTCCCCAAAATTACTCAAGGAAATATAACAAAGTGTACTTTGTTACTACCCACTTCTGGCTGTCCAAATAACCTCAATAAACTAAATAAACTTTAGATGAACTAAACCAGTTGTGTAATATTACATTGAAATACCATTTGGGGGGGGGGGGGGGGGGGGACCTTGCTAGCTTTCCAATTCAGGTGAATATTTAGCTAAATGATTTGCATGGTTTTATATGTTGGTAAATCACCAACATGCATCATAAATATTTTTAGACCTGGATAAATTTAGTACAAGCCATTAAAAATAAATAAATAATACATGTATTATTTACATTTATCACGATTTCTATTTTAATACTGATATCTGGTAAAAATGGTTTCTGCAACCAAAAAATCTCTCACTCTTTCATTAGTTAATATTTTCAACACATAATCTGACAAACTGTTTAAATGTGCTTATATACATATATATATATATATATATATATATATATATATATATATATGTGTGTGTGTGTGTGTGTGTGTGTGTGTGTGTGGGTCAAGTCAAGTCAAGTCAAGTCAAGTTTATTTATATAGCGCTTTTCACAACACAGGTTGTATCAAAGCAGCTTCACAGTAATAAATTAGAACAATACATCAATGTTTGTTTCTAGTGGAACGTCTACGTTTGGTAATGCTGATCAATAGTATCGTTGATTGATTAATTCAATTAAATATCCCCAAATATCCCCAACTGAGCAAGCCAAAGGCAACAGTGGCAAGGAACCGAAAAACTCCATCAGGTGACCTAATGGAGAAAAAAAAACCTTGGGAGAACCCAGGCTCAGTCGGGGGCCAGTTCTCCTCTGGCGTTTATGAACTAAAGACCGGATTTAACTGTAGGATTAAAAGTATTATATGAATGCCTGGCTGAAGAGATGCGTCTTTAATCTAGTTTTAAACTGGGAGAGCGAGTCTGAGCAACGAACAGTATCCGGAAGACTATTCCAGAGTTTTGGTGCTAAATGTGAAAATGCTCTCCCTCCTTTGGTGGACCTAGATATCCTAGGTATGACCAAAAGCCTCGAATTTAGTGACCTTAAAGAGCCCGATGGATTATAGGGCGATAGAAGATCCGTTAAATAGACTGGAGCTAAGCCGTTTAGGGCTTTATAAGTCAGTAGCAATACCTTGTAATTAATACGGGACTTTATAGGTAACCAATGTAGAGATGATAAAATCGGTGTTATATGATCATATTTTCTTGATCTAGTTAGAACTCTAGCGGCGGCATTTTGGACTAACTGTAGCTTGTTTATTGAGGATGCAGGACAACCGGCTAATAACGCATTACAGTAATCTAGTCTCGAGGTCATGAATGCATGAACTAACTTTTCTGCATCAGAAACAGATAGCATATTACGTGACATATGGTCAGTGACATATGTACCATAAAAAAGTGTTTTTTCAAAATTTTCAAATAACAGGCATACAAATGGTTGACTTTTGTTCTACTAACTCTCATCTTTATAGAAACATGTTGTTTCAAAATTTTCAATTGGAATCAGAATTTATGTGACAATTTGTTGTATTAGTGCGTACAATCGTCATATGGTGTGACATGAAAATAATTGTATATAAACTGAAAATGGATTATACCTTTCTTAGTTAATCACTTTATCAAAGTCATTTATCATAACTAAACTGTGATCCATTATAGTTTTGTGAAAATTAATTAAATTTGTGTATTATTTTCTAAAACATTGCTCAATGTGAGACCTATGCCGTCGGTCTTTCAACATATTTTCTATTTATTGTGACAAACCTTGCTAGAAAATTATAAAAATATTTGTGACTCTTGCTGATACTATTTTCTATGTATTCCATGAACATTTTCAGGTTTTATCATTAATAAAGGTATATTATTTTCACAATTTGGAATGTCACACCAAATGATATAGTGTCACACCATATGATAATGTTGCCATGTGTCAATGCAAACCATGTATTATCCTACTTATTGGTGAGTACTGATCACTCATATGGCAGGAAATATTTAACCACTCTTAAATGCTGGAAGGCAATATTCAAATTTTATTGATTTATTTGATATTTAACAATAAAACAAACATTTTTTTTAACCCTCTGATGGTCCGCGGGGTCTTTTTGACCCGCAAATGACTTTTGCTCAAATTAAAAAAAAATGTTCCCTTTGTCCAAATGGTATGAAACCTTCTACGGCTCTTAACACTTTCTAGATCTACAAAAAAATAAATAAAGTGGAATGATATCTGTTTTTATGTTAGCGTGACAAAATTTGTGACACTCGTGGTCTTTGGGGTCTCTGGAGACCCCGCAATCAAAATAGACAAAATTCATCATCAAAATCAGAAACAACACAGAACACATCGACAGAAATGACAGAAATAAAGTGGCACACTTCCACCAATTCAAAAAGCATCCACAATGCTGAATTATTTTGCTCACAAGCGCACACACACACACACACACACACACACACACACACACACACACACACACACACACACACACACACATATAGGCCTATAGAGGAATACATTTTTGAGACTATAAAAACTGTTCTCTTATCATTTGTAAAATAAAATCATCCAAAATGCAGTACCACCACAAAAATAAATTGGTGACACTGACACATTGAAAAATGTACACACACACACACACACGCACGCACGCACGCACGCACACACACACACACACACAGGAACATTTGTAAGGCTATAATGTGTGTGTAAAATCATCCAAAATGCAGTACCACCACAAAAATAAATTGGTGACACTGACACATTGAAAAATGTGCACACACACACACACGCACGCACGCACGCACGCACGCACGCACGCACGCACGCACGCACACACACACACACACACACACACACACACACACACACACACACGCATACACACACAGGAACATTTGTAAGGCTATAGTGTGTCAAATAAAATCATCCAAAATGCAGTACCACCACAAAACTAAATTGGTGACACTGACACATTGAAAAATGCGCGCACACACACACACACACACACACACACACACACACACACACACACACACACACACACACACACAGGAACATTTGTAAGGCTATAATGTGTCAAATAAAAAATGATCCAAAATGCAGTACCACCACAAAACTAAATTGGTGACACTGACACATTGAAAAATGTGCACACACACACACACACACACACACACACACACACACACACACACACACACACACACACACACACACACACACAAACACACACACACACACACACACACACACACACACACACACACACACACACACAGGAACATTTGTAAGGCTATAATGTGTCAAATAAAAAATGATCCAAAATGCAGTACCACCACAAAACTAAATTGGTGACACTGACACATTGAAAAATGTGCACACACACACACACACACACACACACACACACACACACACACACACACAAACACACACACACACACACACACACACACACACACACACACACACACACACACAGGAACATTTGTAAGGCTATAATTTGTCAAATAAAATCATCCAAAATGCAGTACTACCACAAAAATAAATTGGTGATACTGACACATTGAAAACACACACACACACACACACACACACACACACACACACACACACACACACACACACACACACACACACACACACACACACACACACAACACACACACACACACACACACACACACACACACACACACACACACACACACACACACACACACACACACACAGGAACATTTGTAAGGCTATAATGTGTCAAATAAAAAATGATCCAAAATGCAGTACCACCACAAAACTAAATTGGTGACACTGACACATTGAAAAATGTGCACACACACACACACACACACACACACACACACACACACACACACACACACACACACACACACACACACACACACACACACACACACACACACACACACACACACACACACACACACACACACACACACACACACACACACACACACACACACACAGGAACATTTGTAAGGCTATAATTTGTCAAATAAAATAATCCAAAATGCAGTACTACCACAAAAATAAATTGGTGATACTGACACATTGAAAACACACACACACACACACACACACACACACACACACACACACACACACACACACACACACACACACACACACAGGAACATTTGTAAGGCTATAATGTGTCAAATAAAATCATCCAAAATGCGGACCCACTACAAATATAAAGTGGTGTGGTGACACTGGCTCATCGACAATGTGTACTCACACACTCTCTCTCTCTTTATCTCTCAGACATACACACACACACACACACACACACACACACACACACACACACACACACACACACACACACACACAATTGAGTGTGTCTAGAATCTAGAATTAGATTAAAAATAAATGATTGAAATAAATGATAAAATCTTAAGACTCCAACATTTCTCTTTATAACATTTTGTTCAGGTTTGATTCTAATCATAATGTAACATTATTGAAAAACTGGGGGGTTTTTTGGTACAAAAAAATGCTAAACTTTGACAAAAATATTTTATTTTTGTTATAATTGTGATTTTATAATATTTAGATATGAATCCAACTGAATCCAACTTGTGAAAAGATATCTTTCAGGTAGTCTAATAGCAAATAGCATATACTGGAGCTCTATAGCCATCTAGTGGTTAAAATTATTATTTTTTATTTTAAAACTGCATTTTCCAAAAAATGGGCATACATGTTACATTAAACCATTTAAAATCATCCATGTTATCCCCATGAATGAAAGTTAGAAATCTGGGTCTTTTATAAAGTGAATTTTACATCAAATGCTGTTTTTTTGTAAAAAGGCTATTTAAATATTTATTTATTTATTTATTTATAGAAATTTAAAAAATATCATAAATTCTCCAAAAACTGCACAAATGTTGAGTAAAAACATTAACATACAGAACAAAATTCCATTTGTAAAAAAAAAACCCTACTATCTTGTTACAAAATTAAATGTTATTGTCTGGGGTCTCTAGAGACCCCAAAGGACTCGAGTGTAGACATAAAAAAAGACCATCAGAGGGTTAATATTGTATGAACCATATGAACATATGTTTGTGTATCAAATTTCATTTCAATTCAAAACTGGTCTGCAATATGCATTAATATAAGTAAAACAACCAATTTTTTTATATCATATGATCCGTGAAAATACAGCGTAGCTGAGTGGATCCAAAAATAAATCAGTTCATCTAGACTCCATTGTACATAAGCCAGTCAAATTTGGAGAGAGTAGCAAACCGACTGCCTTGCTGAGGTTGTGATAAGCCACAAACAACTTCCTGATCTTGATAATAAATGCAGTCTCGCCTATTTGGCCAGACAAAACCATTTTTGTCTCCACGTTGTTTCATGCAGTTCACCTGCAGCCCCTCCATACTTATGGCAACAATTTGTCCCACATATGGTTTTCCCTCATACTTAATTAAGACAAACTGTCCTTCCGTGTATCCTTCATTGGAAATGGTGTCTGAATCCTCAGCTTGGGCCTCTCCAATTGATGCACATGCATACTGTTACGACCTCTAGGGGTCAGCCGCAACAGGAAAAGGAAGAGAGTCACACTACCAGAGAGATGACGTGTAATATGAATTTTATTGACCATGAAGGGTTAGCGTCATGGGCAGACAAGGCCAAAATAACAAACAAAAAAATCTTCTTTTTATAATCTAAATGACCTTAAACAAAAGAAAGAAATGAAAATACAGTTTAACTTACCTAACTCCCTTACCCATAACCAAAGTGAAAAAGCAATACAAATAAAATGGCGTCTAACCCCCTACATCCCTTAATATGGTCACATTATATACAAGAATAATTACACGCTTATTTAAGAAGTATCAGGTTGAGAAGTTAGAATCGTAATCCAAGGAGTAGTTAAACAGGCAATAGTCAGATATTGGAGAAAACCAGAAGTAGTTACATTCAACAGACACTCAAAGTTTCACTAAACACTATCTCTTTGAGCACAACACTTCAATCACCTTTTCACTGAACACTATCTCTCTGGCATGACACTCTTAATTAAATAATGGTGAAACGAACAAAGCTGAAGAGAAGCACAATTAAAAAGGTACGACCGCAAAGTACAAAGGCATAAAGCACAAAGTCAGCGAGGCTCAAAGGCAACCATGGTGTGTCAGGGGCGGTCCTTATATCCAGGTCAGGTGCATAGCTGGTCCAATCACAGTCTTCCACAGATTAACAAAGGCAACGCCCATCTGAAACACAAGCTTGTGCACACAGAGAGAGAGAGCGCGAGCAAGACACACCCACACACAAGGACAATTGATACAGACACGCAAAATATCTCAGGATCCTAACAATACAGCACCTGAGTAGAAGAGCTTCAAAAGGACAGATTTATATGTTAGTGACATGACTGTCTGCAGTGATTGTAATAACTAGCTTCTACTCCATCAAATTGGGTTTGCCCAATTTACAAATATGTAGGGTTTATACTGACTGGGCTTGGGGCTCTAGTCGGCAAGCTGGATGGAGAAGAAGGCACCTCCGTAGCAGAGCCACCATCACTTAAGTCAAAGAAAGAGATTTATTTGTCAGGGAAATGTTTGTTTGCAGTGAAATGTTATTTATTGTTATATATGCAGGGAACAGGGCCGGCGCTCCGCACACGCACATCACGCGCTGCGCGTAGGGCACCAAGTGCTTGGGGGGGCACCAAAAAATCTGGGTCGTGAAAAAAAAGAAGCGTTTTTTTTTTTTTTGTGATTTTCGTTTTTTTGCAGAATCTGTTAGTTGAGATCACGAAGAAGCCTCTGCATGTTTGAGATAGCAGTATTGGTATATTTAAAAGCGTACATTTTGATTTTGAAATCGGCTTGTTTTTCAGAGATTCTAGCACGCAGTAGGGGCGTGTCATTGTCGGTGTGTATTTCCACTGAATAAGCCGGCATGGCTACTTATTATGCAGCGCTCTGGCCGGCTCTATCTGATTTCAAAATTCAATGACGATGGACGCAAATAACATTATGATGTCCAGCATCTCAATGGTCCAGTGGTAGAGCTATCGCCAGCCGTGTCAGAGGGTGTGGGTTCGAATCCGACCTTGTATGGGTTTTTTTTTTCTCGTATAATTTTTTTTCTCTCATCAAAACGATTATGTTCATCAGTGGTTGTAGCAGGGACAAGCAAACGTTTGCATTATGTTTTGTGATTTCAACCACCAAGCATTTGTGCCTAGGGCACCCAAATGGCTAGCACCGGCCCTGGCAGGGAATTACAATTAATATCATATGGTGTTACAATCAAAATCATATGGAGTGACAGGCAGACATGTCACACCATATGATAAAGTGTCACACCATATGATGTTTTCTGCACTTAGCACAACCTTGAGTCTTGTAGCTACACATTAGCATACTAACAACATGCTAGCTATAACAAAGCAGCATAGATTTGCATATAATTATGACAAAATAATAACATTTATTTTGCATTTTTATAAAAAAAATGTGTCACACCAAAAGACATCTGGAAGTGGGACTTTTGTCAGAGTGCCAACAAGATCTGATTTATTGTAATAATAAAAATGATGACTCACCTCAGGTTGAACAGTAGCAATACACTGCTAGTTCTGTACAACATTGCTGAAGAAGGTCCTCTCCTTCCCAAGGGTGTCAAAACAGTTGCCCGTTCAAATATCCCAAAATAGTAGCATAGAAATCTAGACGCACCCTAGCGGCAGCAAAATGTATTTCGCAGCCAGGGTAGTCTAGCAACTCTCAATAAACCTTCTCGCTGCAAAAACCCAGATTGGGTCAGGCCAATCACGTTGTGTATAGAGTAGGCGGGGGCGGGCTTAACATACACGACAGAGTTGCGAAGGTTACCTGGCTGCTGCTACTTGAAAACAAAGAATGGCGGCTGCTGATGGAGAACAACGGTCTTTCGAATCGGCTTTGGCCGCGACTCTGGAGGACTTGGAGTTAAGTTTTTCTTTGAGAAAAGAGCAAAGAACGGTACTTAAGTCATTCTTAAAAAAAGGAAGATGTGTTCGTCGTTTTGCCAGCCAGATATGGCAAAAGTTGAATCTATCAACTAGCTCCGCTGTTGGGAAAACGCTCTGGTTGGTTGAAGCGCTGTCCTATTGCGTGCAGAGGGAATTTGAAAGACAGCCGTTTATCCCGCCCCTCGGATTGAGCCGTGACTATGGTGAGTTTCCAGACCTAACATCTTGATGTAGGTCTGGCTTGCCAGGCTACCAAAATAGTGTCACACCATATGATTTTGATTTGTGTGACAAAATCTTTTTGATTAGAACTGACTCAAAACATTATGCTTGGACTTTGAAAAGAGTAGGCTCACAAATAGACATCTGTATTATTTTTCTGAATTTTTTTTTTTTAGAATTTTTGCATTTATTTTTTTTAGTTTTATTCAAGTTCTCACTTTGAGAAACAAGTGCCGGACAGTCACACAATATGAGTTTTATTATGTTTGGTTGAAAATTCTGAAAAAATGAGTGATGAACTGTTTTAATGTTGAATATGTTTACATAAAGCATAATGTTCTGCACAATATTATCTCTAGATTCTAGATTATCATGGAAAAAAACATATTAATAATATTATTGCAAAAATGGGAAGAGGTATATCTATTATGAGAAGACATGCACATTTTTTAACTTAAAATATTATGAATTATGCGATGAAAGCACTAATATTGACATACCTCGACTATTGCCCAGCAGTTTGGTCAAATGCCACTGGTGAATATGTGAATAAATTACAACTTATACAGAATAGAGCTGCTCTTATTATTATTGGACAAAATGATTAATCCAGGTGTGTCTGACCAACAACAATAATCAGACACACCTGGATTAATCAGTTTGTCCAATAATGGCAGACAGGAAACAAAGGAGCTGGCTGAAGTTCAGGAAGTAGTGCAGCTGTGCATAGGGCCTATAAAAGCTAAAAACTAAACAACATTGAGAAGGTTTTTGGCAAATTTTGTATTCATACATGTTTGACACTGAAGACAGCAAAACTGCCATGTCACCCATCCATATATATATATATATATATATATATATATATATATATATATATATATATATATATATATATATATATATATATATATATATTAGTAACGTGTGAACAGTCTATATGGAGTGAACGCGACTTTTATTTTGGTGTGGAGATATGACGTCACACGGCTGCGCCGCGATCCTGCGTCTGTTGTGATTCGACTGAAGAAAGGTGAGTGGTTTTAAGCATTTAAGTTGTTTAAATCAATGTTAAATGTTTAGTCAAGTTAATAGTTTTTATACGTTTTGCACAACGATTATTTATTATTGAATGTAACATTCTAATGCTTGATTTAACATTATTGAGATATTTTTTGTGAGTAAAGCGCATTCACACATGATTCATGAGTAACAGAAAATGTGCGTCTCTCCTTATGTAGTGAATGAATACATCATAAACACGAATTCAGTCACTGGCAAGTAGTAATGAAGAAAATTAGCTTTTTGAAACTCCGACTCAACTGAGCCAAATTATCGCAAAATTATAAATCGCAAAATGATTCACTGATTCGAATCACCGCGCGCTGTCGAGAGTCGAGACCTGCTGGTCAAAACCAACCAAACAGTGTAGGCTAAATGTAACGAGAAAACAAACACCGTGTGTAATGACAACTTTAACAAACCAACTGCAAATGTTTTAATTTAAGTGTAATCTACAATTAAATGCCAAATGTAAATAACACACTATATTTTGTTCCTTGATTAATTTGCAGGGCTAACTTTAAGTGTTTTTGTTGTTTTTGTTTGACTAATCAGGCCATTAACTATCACTCTGACTGCTAAACTAGGGAGCTGATTGAGACACACAAAGATATTTAGTTTGGATAATTTTTTCTTCCTGTCAGTTGTTCTCATGTTAAACTTGACAATATGTCCAAACACAGAAAAACTCCTGCTGAAGCGATGGCGTTTCAGATGGCGTTTATTAAAGAGGAGAGCGGAGAAATAAAGATCGAAGAAGCGAGCAGTGTGAAACAAGAAGATACCGAGGAACAAACAAAGATGACGATAATTAAAGAGGAGAGTGAAGAAATGAAGATTAAAGAAACATTCAGTGTGAAACAAGAAGAAACCGAGGAACAAACAGGTTGGTTTCATTCTCAAAGCTTAACTCAGTCATTTGATCTTCATTAAAATGTCCAGCTCTACTGATATAAATGATCATTTTGAAGAATGCCATTCGAGTGTCCTAATTAAAGCGGTTTTATTTTGCATGGAGCGGTTTGCTTCAAGTGGTCAGACATGTTGAGATCACATGACCAGGCAAATACTTGTGCTGCCTTCTGAGAAGATCCTATTTTTTATGTTAAAAAATAACAATTTGTGTAACATTAAACCCAATATCAACTTCTGAATTGGAAACCATGAAGAACATTCATTTCTATCCCTTAATTATTCAAAAGTATCTAAAAACATTTATTTTCCATAAAGCAAACCGTGAAATGTGAGTGATCAGCTTTACATCTGCTGTCAACAAGGGATTTTTTTTCTCTTCTCATTATCAAAATTGCTCATTGTATCAAACCAGTGTCTTGTAAAAATGACTTTACTCCTTTTAAAGGCACACTATGTAAGTTTCTTCACTAGAGGTCACTTAATTAGAACAAAAACAAAGGTGTAGTTGCCAAGAATGAGCGTGGAATCATGGGAGTTTTTGTATTCACCTCCACAGCCGATGTAAAACAATCCGATGGGACTCAGGCTAAAATAATGTTCATAGATGATGAATTAATGTAAAGTTTTATTAACATTACTGTGGTATGAAGCAGAGCCGCTGGCACTCCTTTCGTTTGTTTGTTTGTTTATGCATATTTTACAATTAAAGTGGTGTTTAATGTCCACCTCCTTCCCTGAACTTGGTTACAGTTGCATTTGATCACTTAAATTCACCAATTCATTCTATTAAAACGGCCACAAGTGCTGAATAACCACTCGTACAGGTCACTTTATTCAACAAATTAAAATTGTGGGGTAACACAGTGCTGTTTTACTTGGTCAAAACAATCATACTAAAATACATTTGAGTGTGTTGAAAGTTATGTTTACGTTATTCTGTGCGTTCGCTCGGTGGCTGCTATGAGACACTTGTTGCACATTGCAGGAATCTAGATCCATAGAATATCATATTAATAAAAGCTGGATGGCTTGTATGGTGGATTAGTGTTGTCACGATACTAGAATTTCTAACTTCGATACGATACCTTGAAAAATATTGATATTCGATACCATTTTCGATACCACGGAGAAAAAAACTGCCACAATATTAAGTCTAGAACATGACAATGAGGTATAGGCCTATTTTACATCAACAAAAATGTCCTGAGGTAGTGCACTTGTTCAAAAGCATAAATGCTGGTTAATACATTAACGTTATTTGATGAACAGATTTAAACGCAAACGTGCATGCATCACACGCAGAAACAAAGCTCACTGGATCGACATGAAGTCAAGTCACCTTTATTTATATAGTGCTTTTAACAATACAGATAGTGTCAAAGTATTTAACAGTATCAAATTGGAGGATAGAGTGTCAGTAATGTATAATAATAAGATTAAACATTCAATTTTCAGTTAAAGGCATTTCATTATTGAATTCAAAGATGTCATTGAATAGCTAAGTTTAGTTTAGTTAGTATCTGTGTAATCAAATTGATGATAATCGCTAATGAAGGCAAATTGCAGAATTAAATAAATTTTTTGATAAAGTTAAATAAGCACAAGTTAATTTACATTTGACCACAGTTAAAATATTTACTTGTCTAAGATTCCTCAGTCAGATTATATTAACTTAAAGAATTACAGTGAAAAAACGAGACAACACACTCATAACAACAACAGTACCAGGCTATCTTGGTTAATGTTTCAGAAACATTAAAATGAGAAGTTACCAAACTCTCGAAATTATTTATATAGATCCGGGTGTCGGTTTTTCAGGTGCTTTGCTATATTAGGCCCCGGCGATCACACCTAACGCATTTTTTAGTTTCGAAAACACGAGGTGCACAGCACTACCATCACACAGAACGAGCAGTGCGCTGCGTTTTTTATGTTGCTAGGCAACCACTAAAACAGCTGTCCTGTCAGTCAAGTAAAGGTCACATCAGCCTTTTATTAACTTTATTTACTCTCTGTTAACATTGTGGTAGTTATGGTTAGTGAAGTCGTTAAGCTCCTGGTAACCCGCCAGAGCACCACAAGTTTATCCTCCATCATCGCACTCTCCAGGCGTTCAAGCAACTAGCTTTCATCACTAAAACGGAAGGCCCGCCTTTCCATTCAATCGATTGGACAGTGGAAAAAAATGCGATGACGTCGTCATAATTTATAACAATAAATTATCGTCACTGTCGAGCAAAAACCTTGTATCTCCATATTTCGTAATCTTTATTTTTTTTTTATAAATCATTGCTATTTGTCCCCCTTTACGTTTGTTTGTGGGTTTTACAAAAATGTAACCAATGTAAAGTATTAAAAAGAGCTTGTGACTAAACCGCGTAACTCCATTGGATCCCCAAGCTGTCGGCAAAACCTTGTAACTCTACCCCACTCCCATTTTGAATTGAAGTGCCACGAACAGCAGCGCTAAAGGTAAGCAGTGATCTTTCTTCTAAGGTAAATATGGTTTAGAATTAGCCCTAGGTGGTTGCAAACTCAGTTAAAATTATGTAGTGTGTTTGTACAACAAAATTTAGCTCTGATGTTAACATTGTGATTATAAATGGAATAGTTTGCTGAGGAGAGTCGTGTATGCTAGTGTTGTGACAAAAAATTATCAGACTAAAGTTGTAGCCTATGGTTCATTTTATCGCTATTTTTTATCGCACGTGCAGCTTTGTATGATGCGTTGACGTAATTTCCACTGAAAAAGGAAGCATAGGCGGGGCATATTGAATGGCTCCTCTTCCTTTTCAGATAGCCAGTAGTATTTAATTTACCTATCAGACTGCAAGTCATACTTGACAGCACCATGGAAGCAAATCCGAGCGCTGATGATACGTTGGATTCAATAGTAGAGGTGTGAATTAATTCTAGCCATTTCAGTCTTAACCAACATACAGTTGGAAAACGGAATAAAACTTGAGCGTTTGAGCAACCGAACACACATCTCCAACCCATATTGCTCTGTGACGTGTGAACGTCGCTTTGGCCAGGTTGTATTTATAGCATGGGGTACAGACGCTTTAGATTCTAGAGAGCATTTGATTGGACAGAAGATGTAATGAGAAGCTGAAGTAATTTTAGCGGAAGTGAGAGACTGTTAGTTTTGAAAGCTTATTTCTCCTAAATGCATTGTTTTGGAACACACCAGCTTATTCATAACCTTAAGGCTAACATATTCATACTAAAATCTAAAAAAATAACTAATTTCAGGGGGCCTTTAAGATTGTCATCAGCAGAAGTAACATTTTGTAATATCAGTGTTGTATAGCACAGATTACAGGACTGTTATCTGTTTAGCTAGATAACTAATTTCTTGCTTAACCCTTTGCGTTCTTACTGGTGTGATTAGAGCGTTCAGTGCATCACGTGATCAACTGCTAAATTCAAATGTGCTTTCGCCTTTTAGCTGGCACTGAGCCAGAGACGGACACGCTTAATTTTGATGCATGTCACATATCAGAACTAATCATTGTTCACTGACATTGTTCAAAATACATGCATACTTGCATGTATTTTTGGAAAATTGATGAATTTATGTGTTGTAAAACCGTAAGATCTGATTCTCTTAATTGCGGAGCAAACTAACATGGTGGCGTGTTATAGACCAGCTAACATGATCATTGTAACGCAGTTCGTTGTTATGGGGAGGAGGAGGCAGGAACCAGCAAGCGTTTAACACACTTTAATAACGTAAAATCAATAAACAACAAAACAAAAGTAAAGGCAGCAGCCCCTCACAGACGACTGCCGCCACACATAATAAAACACAACATAAAGTCCAGGTCCACTCTCGTCCTTTACTGTCGTCACTCCTTTTTTGCTTCCGCTCCTCCATGAGAGATACGAGACCGGTGCGTTGCGCACGTGGCACTCATTATCAGTCACGCCACCAGCCTTGCGTCGTTCTCTCGCGGCCGTCGTCCTGCTCGCCACAATCATAATGAATGATGAAACATATTCACTTAAACGTATTTGAGAATCAGAATATCAGGTAGCTGATGACATAGCTAACAAGTTTGTGAATATTTTGAATAAAATTATTTGTTTCATCTGTTAGACAATGCTATTGTGGCTGCGGTGTGTCTTGTGACAAGCATGATGCATCACAAAGGAGAGAGTAAGAACAAAAAAAGAGGGTGAGGTTATCCCAGCTCAGAGAATGAGAATAAGGAAATTACACTGGAGAGTGTAGAGAGAGGAGAATTTAAAATGGAAGCACGTACAGTGAACAATGTCTTAATGGTTCATGAGTTGAATAGGCTTGAATAGATTTCACTGTAGGGCTGTAATCAACCAAAGAAAATCTTGGTCGACTAAAGTTCTGAAATTTTCGACTAAAAATCGACTAAAAATTACGTTAGGGGGAAAAAAAACGTTAAAATAATTAGCTGCGCACTGTGCGCAGGACTTGGTAGCCTCGTTGTCCGCCTAAATGAATTATAAATAAACATAAAAAACTAGTAGGCTATTTGCAGTATATTAAATCGTTTTTGACCTAATTATTTTGCACTGAAATGAGTCTGACACACGAGTCTGTCTGCTCTGCAGCGTTGCATCACGTGCACCTGCGCAATATCATAGCCTATGATTTCCGAAAATAGTACTGTTGTCAACTAGTGATATCATCATCACAAGAACTTTTGAGGAATATGCAACATAATTTAGACAATTGTTTTTGTCATATGTATTATAATAACTGACAGACACTATCATTTCATTGCAGCTCGCACAGAGCGAGGCTGAACATAGGAGCTCAGCTTCGCGGCTGAGACACGAATAGACTATTAACTTAAAGCCTTTACTCTTAAACACAAAAGGCACGTCCACTATAATAAAAAAAAGAATGTTTATTAAACAAACCAGATCAAGTAATAATATTCAGCAAACCTTCTAGTAGCCTACTTTCTTCAATCTGTCTGTCTCTCTTCTCCAGTGTGTTGGGCTAATCCAAAAGAAGTGAAAACAAGGGGGGTGTTCTGAAGACAGACTGTTACCTGTGAAACAGGGGTGCTCTGAAAACACCCCCCTTAGTAATTAGTGCTTTCCACCTGATGAAATGAACGCGGCAAAACTAATGAAATGAACGCGGCAAAACTAATGAAATGAATGCGGCAAAAAATCGACCAATTAGAATTTTGGTCGAGCAAGAACGTATCGACCAAATAATCGACTAATCGACTGGGAGATTACAGCCCTATTTCACTGTATAATGAGTGATAATTGGTGTTGAATGAATTGATGTGCATATTTCACAGCAGAATACACACTAATGTTTTTGTATTTTTTTTTAAGATTCCTGTGATGACACTGAGGATGATACCATTGGAGGAAGAAAGAGGAAGGGTAAAAGTCAATGGAAGTGTCTGCAGAAAAGGAGGAGAATGATGGGACAACCCTATGTTGGGATTAGCAGGAAAGAAATAGTTAACATGGAGCCCCGGGTGATGGGACCTAGATGCCAGTCGGCTGCATGTGTGAAATCCTCCAAGCTTCACTGCAGTACAATTGGAGAAGTAGACAGGGAGAACATTTTTAAATGTTTTTGGGAGAACATGAACTGGGAAGAGAAAAAAATGTATGTGCGTGGCTTGGTGGATGTCGTCCCAGTGAAGAGGAGAAGGGGGTCTGAAAATTCAAGAAGGTCATCTACTCTTATTTTCTTTTTAAAAGTTGATGGACAGAGAAGGAGGGTGTGCAAGAGTTTTTTTTTGGCAACACTTGGAATAGGGGCATGGTCTGCCCTTAACTGGGTGCAAGACACGGGAAATACACAGCAGAATGCAGCATCTTGCCACAGACATGAGGCTCATGAGTTCATGAAGAGTTTTCTACAGGATCTCCCTAAGGTGCCTTCCCACTTCTGTAGGTCGTCAACATCAAAACAGTTCCTGGAGCCTGTCTTTCAGTCCATGTTGAACCTGTATAAAGTCTACCATCGTGCTGCTGAGGAAAAGAGGCTGAGACCCTTCTCAAGGCAGATGCTCTCAGAAGAATTTAAGCAGCAGAACCTGAGTCTTTACCATCCAAAGAAGGACCAGTGTAACACTTGCTGCTCCTTCAAGGCTGGTAACTTGCCAGACAGTGAGTGGCAGATTCACCTTCTTAAAAAGGAAGAGGCCTGTGCAGCAAAATTGCAGGACAAAAATGATGCAGGTGACAAGACCATGGTTGTCTGCATGGATCTGCAAGCCCTCCTCCTCTGCCCCAGATTGAACGAGTCGGCTCTTTACTATAAGGCAAAACTCGCCGTTCACAACTTTACGATTTGTGACATGTCTACAGACAACACTACTTGCTATGTCTGGCATGAAGGTGAGGGAGCTTTGTCTGCCAGTGAGTTTGCATCCTGTGTCACTGATTTCCTCTCTGAGCATGTGGAGCATGACAAGTACATTTTGTGGACTGATGGGTGTGAGGACCAAACCCGCAATTCTGTGCTCGCCAATGCTCTTCTGAAGTTTTGCACAGAGAAGAAGAAGGTAGTCATTCAGAAGTTCCTGGAGAAGGGCCATACAGAGATGGAATGTGACTCAGTGCACAGTGTCATTGAGAGACGTCTGAGAAACCAAGAAATCTATGTTCCAGCTCAATATGTGGCTCTGATGAAGACAGCGCGGTCCAAGCCCAACCTGTATAAAGTCAAATATGTGGACCATAACTTCTTCCAAGACTTCACCAAACTGACCTTCTGTAAGTCTATCCACCCAGGGATCAAACTCTGTGACCCATCTGCCCATGATATCAGTGCAATCAGGTACTGTAACTATCAGACTAAAATCATGTCTCTCTCACCAGCTCAGATCAAAAGTCATGATGTTGCATTTATTTGCTGTTAAATCTGTAATGTAAAATTGAGTTTTTGAAAAACAGCATACAAAACAAACTATAATGATAATGTGTAAATGGTGGTGTTTAAACTTTGTCAAATATTTCTTTTTTTTACATTATTAGGTACAACATTAATGGCATGATGGACTTCAAGATCCAGCATTCGGCTGATTGGACTCCATTTTCAAAGCAGCAACTACAACACACCACCTCAGCCTCACCTGCAGTCACTCCACTCTATACAGAGAGCCTAAAGATAAGGGAGATGAAATACAGACACCTCCAAGACCTCAAGGAGGTCATACCAAAAGACTTCCACAGCTTTTATGACAATCTAAGACACTAGGAAACTCAAGCACACACACACTCAATACACAAAATGGTGTAGATACATGTTTCATGTTTACTGTTTGGTAGTTATTGTTATTACAGCATCACTTACAAACTATATTATTATACTGACATATTAACATTCCTAAACACAAAAGGCACTAAATATGAATTGAACAAAGCAATATTAAAGGGGTCATATGATGGTTCTAAAAAGAACATTATTTTGTGTATTTGGTTTAATGCAATATGTTTGCACAGTTATAGGTTTTAAAAAAAGTTGTTTTTTACACATGCTGTACATTATTGTTGCTCGTCTGTGCTCCGCCTTTCTGAAACGCGTAGATTTTTACAAAGCTCATCGTTTTGAAAAGCGCTGTGTGCTCTGATTGGCCTGCGATCCAGTGCATTGTGATACAGAAATGAGACGCTCCTTACCATATAACTTTAGCTTTCAAAGCATTAATGAGTGATAATGTCATTAGCCCCGAATCTGATCTGGAATCTGATCGATCACGTTTGCCAGCGCAACTGGATCAGAACATATCAGATTGGTAAGGTTCTATTTCATTGAGGACATAATTACTGGTTATTATGACTTATACTGTCTTTTTACGCGTTGCGCTGCTGGGAGGGGAGAACACTATGTAAACATAAAACCATGTTTGCATTTGTGATCGTAGAAACGACAAACAAACACTACTCTACTGCTAAAAACTCGTGTTTGAATAGTCAGTAGCAAATTCTTAAAATATGAAGACATATTTACAGGCTGTGTCTGTGAGTCAGAAGCGCCAGACTGTACTTGCAAAGCCCCACTTTTTAGAATGAGCCTTTGTGCACAGCCGGCCTTGTTCTCTCCCAGGTTCTGGAAACAGTCCTCCGAAAATTGCGCAGCACACAGTCGAATATTTTGGTTGTACTGTTCTGGAACAGTGTTGTAAATTAAGCTTAACCACTGTTTTCTAAAAGTAGTTTGGCTCTCGCAACGGAAAACAGCGTCTCCACGACATGGTGGCGCCGGCGGCAACAATACAGCGAGAATAAAAGTTACGCCGCCTTTCTTTGCTATACATTTGAAACTCTGCCCCCACATACTGACGTAGATTTGTGGGGGCATGTTTGAACGAAGCGTTTTAGAAAGGTGTGACTGAGCCTTAACTTTTACAAAGTATATCTCTTTGGGTTTGAGACTTTGAGCTTTGTAAATTTGCATATCTTATACATGCACAAGCAGCTACATAACACACTAAAGAAAAAGGAAAACAAGAAATCGCATCATATGACCCCTTTAAAATCATGTCAACACCTGCTCACTAATGAAATAAAAAAAAATCCTGCTAATACATCTTAAAAGAGTTACTTCTGCTGTCTACATTTGTTCTTCTTTTAAAGGGCTTTGGTGAGCAAATAAAACAGCCAGTAAATTTATAACATAATAGAGTTTTTAAATCAAACTGTTTGTGTTTGAAAATTGTGCATTAAAGGAAAGATCTGTTGTGACTTTTTTACTTGATCGGATTGAAAACCAAAACTGAAAGTTGCGAAAGCCGTCGGAGTGGAACGAGGCTGCTGGAATGATTGCTAATGGGAGCCGAGCGCGACACATGGCTCGAGAGCAGTGGAGCTTTTATTATGTCGCAGACGCCGCTTCCACTTCTTCCAGTCATGCGTATATGGGGTAACGCAGCGCTGTTTTATCATTTTAGATCTATTTGAGTGTTGAAAGTTGTAATAATGCTACTTGGAGGCCACTATATGAGACACTTGTTGCACTGCAGTAAGTTTGATCGATATTAGGCAGGGTAAAACAAGGTACTCGCAGTAAATCAAGAAAACGAGATTTAAGAGCTGAATGAGCTGTATAACAATGATTAGTTTTCTGTTGATAAATGTATCTAAACAGTTGCTCATCTGTCTAATAAAATGCATAATATATTTAAGCGTCTTTGGTGTTTTCTATAAAATAAAACCTGAAATCGAGGGTAACACGGGTATGATATAATTGATAGGCGACGTTGATGTTCATGTCCTGGTTAAAACTGCTTATTTCTCTGGATTTAAACATTCTTAGAAACATTTGGGATGATGCAAGTAACAAATCAACAAAATATATACATTGTTCTAGTGGTTTTTGGATATTTTGATCCAAAAATCTTACATAGTGTGCTTTTAACATTATACTCTTTCTGAGTAAATGAATGCCAGTGCTTTTCTAGTGTAGGTGTCCAATTTCTTGACATTGTGCAGATATTTGGCAAGAAACACCTGCATATCTACATTATACGAGGTAAGCCTTTGTGGTGGTGTGGCCAAGAACAGGCATGACAGGTAGTGTACAGATGAGAAGATTTATTTCTTCCAAAAATTATATACAAGACTTAAGATGGAAGTTAAACTGAAACTAACAAAAATTAGCTTAGAAAATAAATAAATCTCCCCTGTTAACGAAATAACAAAACAAAAACCACTAAGGTCAGCAGAACATGATGTTACTATGGCTGGGCAAATCTGACTCCCCTCTGATATTCACCACTGCTAGATATACTCCTTTAGCCTCTACCAAACAAAATTAAAGGTAAATATAAAAAAAAAACTTTCCCCAATTAACAATATTTACAACAAAATATCCACTGTATCGTACCTAACATAATACAATCAAATACTTTAAGCACAATACACAAACTACTCCAAACAAACAAACCAAAAATGAAACTGAATGAAATGAAATAAAAGATCCCCCTCCGATCGGATCATGATGGTATAGTCCAACTTCCTCTGGAACAGCATAAGTTTGGAAGCTGGATCCCCACCTCTCCCTATGTTTGCTGACACAGAGGTATCTAGGACTCAGGTAGAGTTAAACAGCAAAGAAGAATCTAAGAAGTGTGCACCCTTCTGTACATTCAAACTTTAATAAACTTAACTTGTTAACCTATCCTGTGTTTGTTTCTTATACTAAGGGGATTTAAATAAAGTAACAAACCATGTTAAAATTAAACTTAAAAATAACCAATTTAAATCATGGTTATTTATGTAAATATGTGAGGTCAGCTACGCACCTGTCACAGCCTTGCACGTAGGGGTGAATGGATGTTGCTTGATATACTAAAAATGCGCTCTGATGCACAACTTGTGGCAGATACACACAGGTATCTTCTTACGAACATTGACATGACCAGAAAGCTGCCTTCATTTAATCTCAATTTGATTGGGTCATCAATTGCATCTGTCTCTGGAATTTAATTTAGCTGTGAATACAAATAATTAAACAGTCAAATAAGTCATATCTATACACATTATTAGCTACAGTGTTGTGTGACGTTGCTCCTCCTTTCTCTCTCATATTACCTGCCAAATGTCCACTTATCTCTGGCTTTGAACACCTAGAATTAGGCTGCTGATTTGGGATCTTCACTGATGGGACTTTATGTATCGTAACACGTGTTCCTCAACCTGCTGCTGAAACCGTGCTTCCACCTCTTGTACATTATATACAAAGGTGTCTTTAATCCTGGGTCTAAAAATGTAGAACAATTCAAAGTCGCCTGTATTTTGTCCACAAAATTTTCAAAAGCAAATGCAGGACTAAGGATATTGTGGGATGCTCCTTTACACTTAGTGCATCAGTAAATTTCCTTTGAGGCCCAAGAATATTTTTCAGTGCTTCCATTGTAGTAACATCCTGTTCTTTAGGCATTATACTATATTCTATATACATTTATTTGCCGATTTAACTGATATTTACAGATGGCATTGAAATGCTGAATGGATTCATTAAATTATAAGCACTTAATGCTGGCAGCACAATACACATATAGGGCAGCGGCGCGTTATTTAAAGGGTAAGTTCAAGCGTCAATGAGTAACAAAGGAATAAGTAACTGGATTCAGCCTCGTCCCTGACCGCACTGGAATCATTATTTATTATTTATTCAGATTACTTTTGTGTGACTGATCAATCTTGTATGTGTAATTTGGGGTAACAAAAGGTATTTATAGATTTGACTGTAATAATAATGCAAAAACTGACACTTGAAATCAACGTTAAAAAAATCTAAATGTTGACAAAAAGTAGTTATTGATAATATCTAAATATGTATCCAAATGCTAAAAGTAATAAAATTGTCTAAGAATATTTTTTAGCAACTAGGAATTACACAAACCTTTTCATATATAATTTATAAAGGGCTATACAGGCATCTACACAATGGTATTATAGATGATAAAAGGTACATAATTTTACACCTTAACGGTCAATTTACAAATAATGCATTCAGATTTGAAAACTGCATTACTCACAGTGCACTGAACTATGTACTGTATATTACTATGTTAATCAATGTGGATGTGCCAATGAACTGCAGTCTTAATAATAGGGATTTCGCCTAGGGCATCTTTCCCTTACAAATCAGAATAAACTAAATATTGGAGATAATTTTAGTGACAGACAGGGAAATACTGGAGATTCTAATCGTTGTTGAAAGATATATTTCAAGAAGTATGTGGTGCAATCTCTGCGTGGCTCTGCCTGCCACTCGACCTGTCACTCTACCAATCACCGCTAGGGGCAGCTGCCACTCGACCTGTCACCGTTAAATGCGCCTGACTCGGGACCCGTCACAGATATATGTTCCTGCCTTGGGACCTTACACAATATATAAGGTGTTTTACAAAATGCAGCGCGTATCCCCTGTAGCTAGCGGGCAAGAACGGTACACACAATAGGTCAATATTCACCCAATATTCAACATTAACTAAACGCTTTTCACCTGCCTTACAGCTACTACCTGGCACTCTGACTGATGCATATGATCAAACGTCACGCCTGCCTCAAGATCTCTCACCAGACTCCGATTGATGCACATGTGTAAACAGACAGTGCAATCCTGTTCTTATTTATCTATTTGTCATCTTATCTTATATTTTATTCCCTCTTTTTGTCCATAATGGAGTGCGCATCGCATCATCTAAGCATCGCGCCAGCCACAACTTAGTGTCGCGCCTGCCTCAAGATCTCTCGCGTACCAGACACTCCGTTTGATGCACGTGTATAAACACTCAGTAAAATACTGCTCTTATTTGCCATCTTATCTTAAATTTACACCTGCGTCGCGCCAGCCACAACTTAGTGTCGCGCCTGCCTCAATATCTCTCATTTTCCTCACCACATCGGTTTGTTTGTTTTATAGCCTAGGCCTATCTATTTGAATTTATTTAATTTTTTTGCAAATTATTGTTGTCATGGTAGATCATAATTATTAGGCTACTTGTGATCGATATTCTGATAAAGGTCTATGTAGAAATTACGGTTGTGTCAACCAAGCATTTAATGTCCTATAGCTCCCACCTTTCGCATTAGATGTTTGTGTGAAAATCTGGCAAAATAACAACTGGCAGGTGCAAAATATTGCTGTGTCCTCTTTTTTATTTGAATATTTTAGATTAATCATTAAAATGCTGTCAATTTCACACTCTAAATTCAGTATATGAGTCCATTTGTGTAGGATTTGTGTAGGAGTCACCGATTGGTAAAACCCCATGCACTAATTTCTATTTATTTTTAATTATTAAAATTAAATTTTGTTCTTTGCCTGAACAAGTTTTTTTGTTTGTTTTGCAGTTCTCACTGATGCAAATTCAAAGACCTCATCCTTAAATGTTGATATTCTGAAAATAAAATGAAATAAAATAATCTTCGTCTGCTTTTCCCTTCAGCATGTCCATCGGAGTATCAGGCAGTAAAACGGAGAGATCTTAAGGCGGCACGACACTTATAGGAGCCAACACGCACGCTCAATTATGAACAAAAAGAGCTAATAAAATGTAAGATAAGATGGCAAATAAGAGCAGTATTTTACTGTCTGTTTGCACATGTGCATCAATCGCAGTGTCTGGTAGATTTAAACAGATTTAAACAGCCACGCAAAGATTTTACCCCTACTGTCTGTGTAGGTGCAAACCCGCAATTGAAAAACTTTATTCTTTGAAGAAACCTTGAATCATAATTCCTGAATTTGGTTGTTGCAGTAAGAGTGTTCCTTACCATGCCTGTCACAGTGCAGCTTTAAAATAGCCATTCCGCTTGTGTTTAACTCTTAAATGCATGAATGTTTCGCCAATCATTATTGGATATTCAGGTCTTTAGCGACCCGGATCAATATCTGTCGCGATAATATAAAACTCTCCTTATATTAGAGTAACAAATACAGATGAATAAAATTAAGCATTTTTTGTTACCTTTTGGAGCTTGGACGGGTTCAGTTTGAGCAGATGTTTTATACCATCATCACTGTTCTCATCAGAGCTCATTTCCCAGTACATTCAGCATTTGGCTCAAATTCACGATCTCAAACATATTCACAAAAATATCATTTTCAAAATTTTCAAAATCAATATTTGAATCGCTAACAGCTCCTTCACCAGATCCACCATCAAGTGACAGTGGTACTAATATTTGATTGCGTTCAGCACTTGCTCTGCAGTAAATCACTGAGCCATTTCAAGTTTAGTTGATGATACTTATTATTGAAATACTAAGAAGGTTGATGCCTAGCTTTAAAAAAATAAAATGAGGAAGAAGGTAGTTAATGACATCCTGGATCATTAAAGACCTGAGGTATGAGTTTAACGGTTAAGCTTCACTGTTTTTAAATCACTAAATTATAATGATAATAAAGAAAAACAAAAGCGCATAGATTAATTGATGCTCAAGAATGCAATGCACTACATTAAGAGCCAATGCAAAATTTTGAACAGGATGATTTGTGTAAATTGTTCCAAACCCAATTAAATGTTCATTCACGGCCCAAGCTAAGGTACTGTTGGCTCATGCTATAGTCAGACTTAACAGGTAGAAAAAGCCACCAAAGAAGTCATACTCCTTAAAGAGCATCTTGCATGTAAAAAAAAAAATCTTAAAATGAATATAACCGTGTATGAAAATACCATATGAAAAGATAATGCAGGATTTAAAATGTTTTAAAACGACATAAGGACACCAATTTAGTAGATAAAGTGAGCGTTTCTTTGACTGCTCGTACAAACCACTTTTTTTCAACATCGCGCCATTTTATGTCACACGAGGGAGACGTGTGCTGTGCTCTGCCGCAGCTCAGTGCAGAGTAAGTTGGTATTCAGTAAGAGCGGTCGTGAGTCAGTGTGTTTTCAGTAGTTTTTGTATTTCAATTTATTGTAATAAACCTCTAGGCTGGTTTTTTTTAAGAGGTTTAATTAGATTTCAATGGAGGACAGAGGGTACACCACACCACAGGCTTTCATGGAAAACACTTTATTGACAATGTTCAATTTAGAAAAGTAGTCATTATGTGAAACAGCATTTAATTCATCAAACATCAACTCAGTACGCTCACTAGGACAAACGGCGATACACAAGTGAAACTCCAAACACGTCACTCCACTGCACTCTAGTGGTTAACCTCAGACCAGCACAGCACAATATAAATCGTGATCACACAGCAATCATGTTTTTAAGTGGAAAATCAGCACGTCCCTAGTCCAGCATACACGAATTATAATGGCCATAAACCTCAAAATCTTAAAATACAACATACACACTCACTCATACATGCTCACAAAGATAATTAAAATATAGAACACTTCCCCGTTTCCATGACACAAGACCCCAAACCGGGGTCTAGGGAAAGGAATCAGCCGTGCCAAGTAGGGCTGTTCGATTCCGGATTTTTTGGAATCGATTCCGATTCCTGTTTCTGGAATCGAAAAGAATCGATTCTTGGAATCGATTCCTCACTGTTGTTTTCGATTCTTTTCTTTTTTAATACCAACAGCATGTCTAACATTGTCGCGTCTTACCGTGCCACACAGCGAGAAACTCTCTACACCGGGCGTGACAAAGCGACCGTTGCAAATCCATTTGTCCTTCCTATAGACGTATTGCGACTTGCGAGTGCTGGTCATAAATAGAACGAGGCATTTACTTCGGGGATTTGTCACGTCGTGCTTCCTGCATCAGGTGTAGACAGTACAGTGTAAAGACTAGGAATATGTTCACCATATAGGCCTACATATGTGGTAGATTTTATTTTACATACATACCTAACTAATAACACACACAAACACACACACACACACACACACACATAATCGATCTATCCACATACTAAGTGTATACACTTATGTATGTGGATAGATCGATTTTTATTTATTTGTGGTATATATATTTCATCCAGTATCGTTAAACTATAGCTAAAATTCCTGTTAAATTCTAAAAGCATTTTGTTCAGGAACAGACTCATGCACACTTTACACATAGGCTACAAACTTTTTAGGCCTTTTAGTTTACACAACTTTTTTTTTTTTTAGGGCCTTTACACATATAAACTTTTTTTAGGGCCTTTACACATATTCACTTTTTTTTAGGCATTTACACATATAAACTATTTTACACGCACACCTGCGGCGACACAAATAAAGCACGAAAAGAGCTCTTTTCTGTCTGTGTCATACGTAGGTCACGTGCACACTATAATGTTCGCACCGTCTATGTTTCGCACGCACCCCTACACACAAGCACTGTTCCCACAGTAACCATTCCTCCAGCTCACGCGGCGAATGCAATAAATGTAGCCTACTGTAGGTCGCGTGGCCACTATAGTATATTAGTAGTCTGAACTTTATTTCTTTACAGGTGACGTGATTGTGTTGACAGATGAATTCAGCAACTGGCCGCGGTTTGTGTTAAAAAAAAAATCTTAAAGAGGAGTCGATTCCCCTAATGGAATCGATTCCAACCTTTGGAATCGACTCTCAATTCCCAACGCCTCGGAATCGAGGAATCGATTCTTTTTGGAATCGAGTCCCAGCCCTAGTGCCAAGCAGTCCACAACAGCTCGCGCTCTCCTCAGCGTTGTTCCCGTCTCCACAGTCACGGCAATTAATCACTGGTTCTGGCCTGAATTAGTCCTCTTTGGCCGTCACAGCTCTCTTTAGAACTTATAAAAGTGTCTTTGGGCTTTACGAGGTCTCTTTGGACAGCACGGCTCTTAACCGTTCCTGGAACATGTGGCCAGCGCTCCTACACCCCAGCCCCACTATTATCTAACTACACAGGTCGGTCTAGCTAGCTATCTTCGTTGCCGGACAAACCCTAACGGTCTCGAGCAACACAAAATGCCACCATTTCTTTCCCGAGCGCGACGAGCCAGTCCCGTGCTGCCTCTCTCTCACCCCTCATTTACACCGCACACGTCTGCGGCGCATTAAGCCTTGTTTATACTCGACGCAGCCGCAAGATCGCGAGGCGCGCGCGGCAAAAATGACGTCATTGCGGAGTGGGCGGTCTCGCGCGTTGGGTTCGCAAGACCCAATTTCGCCTGGCGGTGTGCACGGCACTTTTTGAAACATCGCGCGCGGCGCCGCATCCGAAGATGAACGACTTTGAGCCGAATCTGGCCGAGCTCGAACTTCTCACCACACCGGCTACACACCGGCACCCAGTTTGCACGTCTAAATGAGTTGCTTACATTTAAAAAATGAGCATACAATAGCATAAAAAGTATTTTTAATGAACATAAAGGTCCATGTTTAATAAAATGTTCACGAAACTTAAAGGAGAACTTGGCAACTTTTTTAACTTAATAAAACTGTCTAGAAATCATTTGGATGGTTAAACAACCTGTTCTGGTGATATTGGTGACTTTTCCAGCTCCCCCCAGCGTTCCCAGGCGGAAAACCAACCTTGCAACTTCTGTACTACCGTCCCGGTAAGATAGAAATTGGAAGTCTCGTGAGAGGCGAGAACGAGAACGAGAGCGAGCGCGAAACACGAATTGCTTTACGGCAATTCAATATAAACACACACGCATGTATGATGTATTACCAGATTACCCACCTCGGTCGACATAGCTCCACACGATACAGTTGGCTTGCTCCGATCACAACAAACGCACATGAGCAGCGGTAGAGAGGGGGAGGAGGCTGCCGCAAGTGAGTTTTTTACGACTGTGTTGTGAAATATACGCCCCCCCCCACAGCTGTAGGGGGAGCTCGTGGGGAAAACATGCACAACAAAAGGGAAAATCAGCGAAGAAGTGACTAGAGTTCGCTAGAGTTGCCGAGTTCTCCTTTAATGAAATGTTTAGTGAAATTAGAAAATATGTAAGAGATTGTTAATTTATTTATGTATACACATTCTCATATCCATATATTTTGTTTTATCGTCACTAGTAATAATCTCAGGGTTTAGCCTACCGGGGTTTACACGATTCTTTTTGTAGTGTGGTATTGGTGGCGGTGTACTAAAATAAACATTGTCACGTGTGTATAGCTTCTTCTTCTAACCGCTGATTCCTGATGGTTTAGAGGATAATTGCTTGAGTCGCCCCCTATCGTTTCAAAGAATAGTACACCGGCGAGCGCGTCAAGTATAAACGCCTCGTCCGTTTGCGGAGGTGCGCGCGCAGTCTGTGGAGACTCGCGCTGCGGAGCCAGGCGAAAGTATAAACAAGGCTTTACGGCTGCGACACGGCTACCGGAGCTGATCGCGCCCATTCTAGTCAATGCTGGTGTTTACACCGGCCGCGACGCGGCGCGTTTCAGAAGCTTCCCAGAAGCGGCTCTCCGCGCCGCTTCGCTAAATATAGGCGCCTAGTCTATTTTTGACGGACGCGCGTCCAAGTCGCACCGGAAATACAAATTAAAAGTAAAAGAAAACATTGTCAAATTCAAAATAAACACTCTGTGCAAACTCCCAAACGTATTACACACCAATATCCTTGGTAGAAACCATAGACTGTATGGCAGAAATCCAAAAATCAAGAAAAAACACGTCGGACAGGCAAATCACGTGGTCTCGCGCATCCACTCGCTCCGCTTCTGAAATGCTCCCGGTGTGAGTTGGCACCGCGTGGAGGACGGAATAAAACCTTGTCGCAGCCGTAATGCACCGCAGGCGTTTGCAGTGTAAATGAGGGGTCACTCTCCTTAAATCTCCTCACTCCAGGTGAGATCAATTATCTCTTCCTTCAGGCCATCAATGAAATGTGCTGCAGAAAGTTTCAGATGGGCGAACCAAACCAGGAAGACAAATCCCCAGCGTTCATCACATTATCATCGTCATGGTAAATTTTTGTGTTTGTGGAGCTTGCAAAAACTCCAGCCTGTCAGGAAATCGAGTCCACCAAGGTTTCCGAACAAGAAAAAGGACGGTGCTACCCAGCGGGCAATTGATGTCAAATAGACATCAAATTGACGTCAAACATAGTCATCAAAGAATTGGTCAAAAATGCAAATCAAATCGATGTCAAAACTTGACATTAAATTGACGTCAAGTTTTGACATTCATTTGATTTGCATTTTTTTTTTTTTTACATTTTTGAACACATTGATGTCCTATTCTAGACCATAAGAATAATTACAAAACAGTATTAAATGCAAGACTTTTTTTATTAAATCCACTAGATTTTTATATCAGAATCTTATACATAGATTTTAATCTACTATAAATCTTAATTGATAACTGCATTACATTTTGTGTCATCACAACAACATATTACATATTACAGGTTTTTATATCAAAGCTCTCAAGACATTTAAAAACAAAGAGCAAGTTAAATTAAAATAAAACAAATTAATGAACAGAAACATTGTAGATAAACAATAGGTGCATTCTACTTATTCAGAGTCTGAACAGACCTCAACGGCCGATTTCCCCTTTTGCCGTCCCATACCCCCATATCTATCAGGAGCAGACCGGAGATAGCTGCCCATGTATTTCTTAATTTCAGCCTCTGACGCAGAAGGTTTCGACTGCTGTACAGCACCTTAATGAATATAAAGCCACAATTAGCACTCATTTTAAGACATTAAAATACAGCATACATTTTTCAGCAAGCATCACTTGTACATGTACTGTAAATCCACAAAGTAATTAACTTTTTAAATAAGCATGGATAACCATCTAGTGCAGGGGCGTAGCCATCATTTCAAAAGTGAGGGGGACAGAATGCCAAGCGTTATACCAGTTTTTTTTTTTTTTTTGCACACCTTTGTTGACAGGTTTTTGCTTAATTGGCTTAATATGCTATTTATGTTTAAAGCAATAAAACAGAAAGAAAGAAAGCAGGGGCGATTCTAGGATTTTCATTTTAGGGGGGCTCAGCCCCCAATGAGGGTATGATGTTAAAAAAATGTTTTCGTTTATGATCTAATGCTCATTAACTAGTTTCATTCATTCATCCAGTAGCACGCATATGGCAGGGTTTTACAATCACTGAGGTCCCAAATGTGAGGTATTTAGGGGGGTTCAGGGGCATGTTCCCCCGAGAAATTTTTTATTTCTCTTATCTACATATGTGCATTTTAAGATGTTTTGAAGGCCAAAAAAATTGGATAACAATTAGCTTAAGCATGGTGCTGAAGCACCCCTAAAAAGGGGCTAGCCTTGCCCATGAAAGAAAGAAAGAAATACAGATGTTCTGTACTTTATACTGCACATAGCCTAGTATTGTATATTGTACAATATTGTTTATGTTTACATATTTCAAATTGTTTTTTGAGTAGGCTACGTCAAACTTCAAGCTTTTAAAACTACTTCAAACTTTCAGGTTAGGCTTTTTCAAGACAACTTATAGTTTGTCTACAAAAAATTGTATCTAACAATTGTAAAGTGTTACCAAATTATAGGCTATATGGTAAACATCATGTAGGCTACACGTTACAACGCTGCCTGATTCCAGCAGATATAGTGGCTGTTAATGCATGAAAATCCAAATTCAGCATTAACAATCACCATCTTTATTCTAATTTGAAGGGCGTTGATTACATATCTGTGAAAATAAAAGACATTACGAATAAAAAAAAGACTGAAAATAAGCGCACGTTTGTGAGGGTATAGAGAATATTTTCAATTTCCAACAAAACTTGTTAATTATTCAGCTCGAGAAATAGGCAGAGTTATTCATCAATGTGCAACACAATTCGGATACCACATGACAACTTACAGTGATTTTTCGGGAAAATGGAGTGAAGAGTTTTTTGCCGTTTTGAACTCATTGCGACCTCAATGAAAATGATGGATCCAGCGCGGGTGCGAGCATGGGCGTGTCGTGACGCAAGCAAGAGCGACTGATTACCATGGAAACTCATCTTGACTCTTTGAATTTAAAATCTGGATGTATACACATTGGACCGCGAAAACCTCAACTTGTCGTGAACACACTTGTCCTATACGAAAAGCTGCAACAGCAGGAAAACAGAAAAACTGAATCCAATTTTTCAATGTCCAACTTTTCGTTTTTCGGATGAAAAATTAAACTGATGATAAGTGCTACCCATCTAAGGTGGCATAGGTATAACATAATTCACACATTCAAAACCTGTGCTTTTAATATTGTCTGAAAATTTGTAGATAAACAACTGCATATTTTAAGTTTATGCATGAGAGCGTCCTCTGGCTTTTGGATGTGGCAGCATTTGACCGTAATTTATTGAGAAACTGAGCATAATAATTGCACAATTAATTGTTACACCCCTACATTATTGCCACTGTGCATCTGTGATGGCTAAAAGTTTTTCGCACAATGGGTAACACTGGATAGATACAACAGTACATCATCTAACCATACAAAAAAAAAGTAATGTAGTACCTATTATAACACGGCATATCCGTGTTTTTCCAAACGCCTTCTTCACCCCTGAGCCGTCCATGTTCATTGTTGCCATCACTCTATTGGTAAGAACTCTGACAAAAGAAAAAAAAAGACAACCAAGTAATATCAGTAATCATTAATTGTTAAGATTATTGAACAATACAACTAAGTGACCAGAACAGCTGAGCCTTCAAGCAGAAAACAGGGTACCCCCAGGATCCTCCAACTTAAATTCAAGGCTTTTTAAGACCATTTCAAATGAAATTCAATGCCAACTTTGTACCAATTCCAACAGAAGTATGAGGGGAAAATGACAAATCTGTATACATTTTAAACCCTAAAAAATAATTATGTACAAGTAGACTATTTTAATTAAATAAAACATTTTATTTAAATTATCAGTCATATTTAATACATACGCGGCGGCATTGTAGCGTGCACGTGTGTAGGCCAATGTTAATTTTGGCAGCCATTTTTGATTTAGTCTTATTCTTCATCTTCAGACGAAAATGCTTATTGGTCTTAGTCACATTTGAGTCATTCTGCCTTTCATAGTTTTAGTTGACGAAATGTGTTTGCATTTTTTGTCAACTTTTAGTCATTACTTTTAGTCAAACTGCAGTTACTTTAATTTTGGTAACTATTTTATATGTAGTCTTTAGACAGAAAATGTCATAATTATTCTCTCTAGGCCAATTCGATTTAGCTTATGAGAAATTAAAATTAAGCTAACAGGCTGTATTGACATTGCACTCTTTAGCAGTAGCACTTGTGCAATTCTACATATCCCTTTTCCTTAGTTCTCCAATTTTTTAGAGTACCGTACCCCCTCTCTTCAAGACACGACTCTTCCACGACTGCAGTCACATCTTTCCATTAAGGGACAATATTTGCCCCATTTAATCGATTTTTCCATTTTATTTTTCACCTTTATAATCAGGGTTCCCACTCTAAACCAAATGTCAAATTCCCTGACTTTTCCCTGACTTTCATTGACTAAAAAGATGAATTTCCATGACCTATAATGAATGGCAAAACAGGCTGCTGTTTTGCGGAGCACCGAGCTATTTTGTTTTGTAGAAAGCCTTTCTTTAAAGTGAATTTTGTTTTGTATAAATTGTATTTTAATTTTAATACATTTTTCATCAACCAATTGCCTGTATTTAATAAATGAGAAGCAAATATATAGCAGACAATATAATCATGGAGGCGCGCCGTGGTCACTTGCATTGCACGTCAACTGGAGCACATCTCATCATAAATTAACCGAAACTCGGTGTATGACTCACATACATGAGAAATACATCTGAAGATAGCTTGGAATGTCTTTAAACGAAACAATTCAAAACGAAAAGAAATAGGCTACTCTCTGATTATGTAATCCATGATGTGGGACCTAATATTCATTTAGCCTATGTGATATTCATGCTTTTTTTCTTACAGTAAAGCACAGTCCACAAACAACCTCCCTATAATAAGTCAAATCTCTGGAGGCATGCTCCAAGCACACTCTCATCTCATCCCTTTTCCCACATTTGTAGTAATGACACTATAACCAAACCGGAAATTGTAACGCGTGCGCACGCAAAACTTTCTCGTACGCATGCAAAAGTTTCTCGTGCGCATGTGAAAGTCCGTATTATTATTTTTTTGCAAAGGTCCCCTCAGGGGTTCCGTAGAAAGATGTGTGAAACAGCGCGATAGAAAAATCGGTATAGAAAAATTACATTTTGATAAATGGAAACTAAAATTTTAAGCAACAAACTAAATTCCCTGATATTCCATGACTTGGACAAAAAATATATAAAATTCCCTGACTTTCAATGTCTGGAATAGACCTTTTAAAATGCCATGACATTCCAGAAATTCCATGACCCGTGGGAGCCCTGTATAATACTTTTAAAAATAAATAATGCTTTAAATAAAACAATGTTCAATAAATATTCAATGTTAAAAAACGTTTAATATTAATAAAAATATGATATTAAAATCGCCAGTAGGTGGCGGTAACTCACTGTCTTTGTCAAAGCCACAGATTTTGTTGCAAAATAGAGCAATAAGCCTGTTTAAAATTTAGTACATCACTTAATGTTACCCTTTTTTTTTTCTTTTTCTTTTTTTACTGTTGTATAAAATCAATGTCACATTTGAAATCGTGTGGATATCGGGAAACATTGCATTCTTGCTCGCATAATGATCAACATTAAAAACACTGCTGTATATCAGCCTGCATTTTGATCGCAGATTTAGTCGCACAAACAGCGCAAGCGGCTCGTGACAGATATTCTCAAATGAAGATCGCTGAACTCCAGCTTGTCTGTGTTTTCAGATCATCCGCGCTTCTTCAACAATGTAGAGAGAGCGCGCGTGGATGGTTGTGGCCAGATACTACTGAAAAGACCGGGTAGAAAACATGCTCTTTTAACAGAAAAGCTCTGATTAGTAACCATCGTAACGGGTGCGCGCGCTTTCGCGCGTTCTTCTATGACGTGAAGCGCGAGGTGCACTCAACGTTACGCGACTAATTTTTAATTAGTCTACATTAGTAACAGCTAATTTTGTTACGGTATGAATTTAATCATAGAAAAGGCAAAAAAAAATTAAGACCTTTGTAACGAAATTCAAGACTTTGTATACCAAATTCAAGGCTTTTAAGGCCTTAATTTGAGATTATCAAATTTAAGACTTTTTCAATGCTTTTAAGACCCCGCGGGTACCCTGAGAAAAGGAATGTCTTACAGTTTTTCACCATCACTTGGTGCATTTCCTGAATCATCATCAACATTTCTACAACAATAGTGCACTGCTCAGATTAGTATTATCTACGGACTTCGTCTGATTTACAAATTATACCCCTACATCTAATTTTTTGTGTGTGGTGCATTCGCACAAAATTTAGAATTATAATGGGTTCTAATGAGTTTACATTTATATTTACATTAAGTAATTTAGCAAATGCTTTTATCCAAAACACAAAGAGTTCAGGAAGCAAATGTCATACATGAGAAATAATACAGTAGGTGCTAATACAAAGTTACTGGTTTTAACAAAAGCTAGACCACTACATGTTGAGAGAAAGAGAAAGGGTTAGTGTGTTTTGCTGTCAAGTATTAATTTTGAATGTTGTGAGATGTAGTTGACCGGACAGAAGAATATTCCACCATGGAAGGAGTTATCGCTTTGTATTGTATTGCAATAGATTTGTGAACTATCAATATGTATCTTGCATTAAACACTTTGATGGAATATAACTAAATAGTTTGCAGAAAATAACTGGTGTTAATAACTGCCAGTGTGAAGGCGGCGTTAGGGATTTAAACACATTTGTAAAGAATGTTTACATAAATATAAATAAATGTTGATAATTTCCATGTCTAGGCTATTATGACTACCACTTAAAAATATATCGGCCTATACAGTTACTAGGGCTGTCACTTTTATGAAAAAATCCTGTTCGATTTTTGAGACATAAGTGTTCATTGAATCGATTGTAAAATCGAAAATTGAAAAATAAAACGCCATATATGGGCAAATCCACGGACAACTAACAGGCATTAGGACGAACGTAAAGAGGGCGCGCCGCGCCTGACGCGCACAAGTCAGCAATATTTCTGATGATTTATTGGCGTGAAGTTTCGCGCACAATGACTAGTGCAACATTCTCGAAAAGCAATAAGCATAGTGGACAGCCATAGCACGCAGCATATGAAAAACATTACCTCATTCTTCAACATGGCTGTGTTTACGATTAGAAATGCCAAACAAATTTCGCCTATGTAGGCGATAGACCGTTGCCCGAATCTGTATCTGAATGCATGAGACTGTCTGAATACCGGGAAAATTCACAGTTTTGTAGTAAAAAGAGACACATTATGCAGAAGGATCATTGCTGTTATGCGTGTTTGTCAGAGCCTGCAGTTGCAAATGACGCGCGTTCGCTGCGGGCATATATGCGGGCACAACATGACGAGCTGGACGCGCTCCGAGAAAAGACCGTTAAAATCGATTCCCTATTTTCGTTTTCGAAACTTGCGTTGGTTGGTCCGATCGATTGTGCAATCGATTTTCGAACGTAAAGTGACAGCCCTAACAGTTACTGTAGTTTTTTCTAAGTAACAGTTACAAGAAACACACTTTCTGCGTAGAGGGTCCGTTTATGTTGGAAACAGCTCCCATTCATAAAATCGTTCAGTTTTCACGTGTTGTTTGTGCACCCAACAACGGTACAAGTTGAGCCACATGGAGCCATTGCTTAATCTGTCAGCATTACTACTTGTCAGTAATCAGTTTCACCCGTTTGTACCGCGACGCGAGTATCCCTTGTGTGCTAGCTTCATTAAGCGTTAGGCTAAACCGGAACTGAGATACCGTCAACAGGAAGTATCGAGTGTCATGGCGACGCCCAGTAAGACTTGCAGGAAAGTTGTGGATAGGTACTGAAGATTAACATGAGATTGACTGAAACTGAGTGTTTCACCCCCCCTTTAACACACACAGTACTGTCCCTTTACTTAACAGACACTTAAATTGTAAAAATAAGAGTAATAGTAAAGACTACTAATAAATAAACAATAGGCCTATGCTAAAGCCATTAAATAGCAGTCCCAAACTTTGTTAATACTAGGGATGTAAACGGTTAATCGAATATCGATTAATTGTCAACAAGAATTTACTCGATTAAATTAAATGTCGGCTAATTGAACATTGCGACGTGACACGAGATTCTCGCGGGCGGCGAGAGACCCGACACAAACTTGAGGGGGCAAAAAAGAAACCAAACATGAGGTGGTCAAAACGGAGTGGAGTGTGCTGCCAACTCTCACGCATTCACCGTGAGACACGCGCAATTGACACTTTTCACACGCCACACATCCATTTTCTCACGCACAGAAAAAAAAAAAAAAAAAAATCTCAGCTCTCAGATTCTGTCACTTTTATTACGAAATTCAAACAATAAATACCGTTTTGGCACTTGTAAATGTTACGTGACAGATCCCTAGCGCACGTGAACCGATCATCTCTAGCTAATAGTAAAAAAAGTCAGTGATATAAGTATTTGAAATGAACATGATTTCTTAATGTCTAGTGACATATCAGGGCCATTTTATGATTAATTGAAATACATTTCTTACATACAGCTCCTTTAAATAATAGCCTACTACCAGCTGATAGGGCTTTCTGTTTACAGCATTAGGTGAGTTGTTTTTTTTTTCTTGAGAAAAATTAACGCCTATGAAATGAAACCAAGGGGCAACATTCTAATCTGAAAAATGAAGCCTACCCGGAAGTGCGAAAAACTACAATACATTGAAAATCCGCTAGGGGCAGGTCCCAAAAGGGAGCAAATGTCCATAGACCCCATGTTAAAATGTCCGTTTTCACAGCATAAATTCATGTCTTTACAGGTTGGTCCCATGGACTTTTATTGTATTTTTCGATAGGTTCCGAGTGCCTGACAACTGTGAGGGGAGTGAATTTTTTTATAACTCGTTAGTTTAGATCGTATTTAGATATAAAATATATGAAAAATAAGGGCGTGGTTAACTTTGATTGACAGCTTGATTGACAGCTGAGCATAGGCTGCGCCGAGTGGAATTCCTGAAATTTGACGTCTCGGCCATGATCTGACACAACACATCATACCACCTCTGTATCTTTCTGAACATTTGTATTGAAATATCGTACATAAAATGGGTTGCTCTGCTATAAACTGCACTAACCGACACTGTAGGAGGACTTCGCTCCAGTTTTTCCGGTAAGTGACAATCCACAACTATTTCACATAACTAGTGAGCACTATTTAGCATCAATGTTTGTGGGCAGTGGCACTGCAACAGTTAGCATGTATTTTAACTTTTCATATACTAGTATTTAACCGAAGCTATAGTTTGTGAAATTAAACATTTCTCGTTGTTAGTGTGTTTTTTAGTTAGCTTAGACAGCCATTATGAAAGTATAAGTAGCCTAAAGGTATAAAAAGCCTTAAAACGATTTGCCAGAGGAACAAATTATAGTTTAATGAGATCAAAGATCGTCCGTTAGATATAGCCTACACAAGACAAATTATATCCCATGTTTAACCACTCCATTAGACTAGAGACATCCATCAGCGGCAAACGTAAGCAGCACTAGCCGAGGTAAGGCTGTTCCAGGCGGGATACATGAGCGCCCGGTGATCCCTTGGATCTCACAACTCCGCAAACGTCAGATAAAAATTTTAAATAGGCACTATCTGTATAAACAAACAACATATTTGAGATTAAAACAACTACAATCTCGACTGAAAAACTCATAAAACTACATTTCGTGACACAATAACAGTAGTATTTTTAAATTCCGCGGTCTTTCTCCTCTGCTGATATAACATAGCACATATAACGGCTGACATGAAAGTCCATTTTTCTGAGGTGAAAGACTTGATTGCAGCTTGATTATTTACTGGAAAGACTTGATTATTTCAGCGTACACTTACGTCACTGCCTGGTAGTTCCTATTTGTGCAGGGTTTTCTGAAGTCGTGATTTGCCTCTCATAACATAACATGCTCTAAATGCACGCATAGTGGATTTTCTTTTGTAAACGCGGCTTTGAACGATTACGTAATTGTGACATCCGTAATCGTGATTAGAAATTCGATTAATTATGCAGCCCTAACTTAAAGTGTTTACTCTTAAACACAAAAGGCATGTCCACTTTAATAAAAAATAATATTTATTAACGAATGCGGCAAAACTGATGAAACAAATGTGGAACTTTTGAAATGAACACGGCAAAACTGATGAAATGAATGCAGCAAAAAAACTGACCAATCAAAATTTTGGTCGAGCCAGAACGTATCGACCAAATAATCGACTGGGAGATTACAGCCCTAATTTAAAGCGAGCCGAAGCAAGCCGTACCGTACCGTGCAACGTTTTGGCACACTGCTATTTTACTTAGTTTTAGTCTATTTTGCGATTTAAACTTCTTGTCGGTTTTGCTTTTCCACAGTAGAGTGCCACAATGAAGGGTGCAAAATCATGGAAACTGCACAGGATTGGCCACATTTGCAGGCTTGATGATTTAAATAATGGAATGCCATCAATGTTAAAGCACAGATCTATTCGGTCTTCATGGAAAACAGGATTCTGGGATAAAACCTTCAGTACTCCTGATGCAATACCAAAGTAGGCATATTGTCCACCACACAGATCAACTACTTCCACTCTTTTAGGGGTTTTCAGCAGGGTTCTGGCATCCTTGGGGAGGCGATGTCCTTGGCGCCTTAGAATATCTAGTAGTTCATTTAGTCCAGATCGCTTACATTTGTTGGTAGCTGCCCATGCTGCAATTTCCTCTCCCAGATCAGGAGCAGTTTCCTCTGCAGAATCATCACACAAATTGTCAGCAACCTCAGAGTCAGTGTCAGAAGACAGCACTAACGCATCAGAGTCATAATCTGAAATGTTGCCATCGGCTGAAGGTGGCAAAGAGTCAGTTTCATCCTCACTGAACCGAGCCCTCAGTAACCCATCTGCATCACTGCTATTTGAATCATCATCTGCAAGAGACAGCACTTCAGCATGACGTTTCCTCCAGTTTCTGTGGTATGCCATAATTTAGCGTCACAAGTAGCTGCAAAATAAGAGGAATCCATATAGATCTCTAAAACATTTATATTTACAAAGATGTTGTGTAATAGTGACAATGCATGGGCCTTTGTTATATTTTTAAACATTGAAACAAATTATCATGCATTTCAGCAGTAAGGAATACCATCATTAATTAACAGACAAATAATAAATAAAATCTATACTGAACTTTTTGCTTCAACCTCAGTCAAAACCAGATACTTCCTTGTTAGTATTTTAATACGTTAGTTGTATTATCCATCTATAGACACTTAGGCCTAAACGATAAATTAAATTTAGCATATAGAGGTGCTAAAATAAATATTTTTACGATGCATTGCAATGCAGACATGGACACTTCACCAGTAACAGACCATAATCGATTATAGTCTACTGCTGGTTTTCTTATGGCATTCATCGATATATTGCTGTGGTTTTTTGGTGTTTACCAAAAAATAATTTACATTAAATAAAAATCTGAACACACTGCCTATGTAGCTCTGCCCTGTCTCTGTAAGTCAAGAGCCGGACTCATGCATTACTTTGTATGTATTATTATATTATCAAATATCAATATGTAATTAGTAGGGCTGGGGGAATTAACGTAAAAAAAAAAAAAACGCATTTAACGCAGCACTTTTTTTTTTGCCTCGTTTTAATGATTTCCTGTTGCGGCTGCTATTGAAAAGCCGAAAATATGTGCATCGGGTTTCATTCTCGCGCAGCTTTCATGAGCGGGTCTTTTCCGCTCCGTGTGCGCCGCCGCACTCTCCGTTCCGTGTGTCTGTGTGTGTGTGTCGGCCATAGGTGTAGGTGGCTGCGCTCTCTGCTCAATGTTCGACTCCGTGTTTGCGCTGCGCGTTCTGCTCTGTCGTTCACGGCCCAAACGTTTCAATGTACCGAGCACTGGAAAAGCAAAGTCCGCTCAAATAAGGTGAAATTTCTCTTTAGACTTCTGTTTGCTGAGCTGGTATAGTAGGATATTGCTGGCCAACAATGTTAAAGGGATTAAAAAATGATTTCCTTTCTTCTGCTAAACACAAAAGAAGATATTTTAAAGAAGGTTGGTAATTAAACAGTTGCTGGTCCCCATTGACTTCCATAGTATTTTTTTTCCTACTATGGAATCAATGGGGTCCATCAGTCGTTTGGTTACCGACTTTCTTCAAAATATCTTCTTTTGTGTTCAGCAGACGAAAGAAAGATATAAAGGTTTGGAACAACTTGAGGGAGAGTAAATGATAATCATACATGCTCTGGTAATAATAGCTTTTTTAGGACTATAGTTTATTTTTATAATTAGTTAAAAAAATTGAAAAAAAAAAATCTTAAATTGATTGTTGATTGATTATTGAAAAAAAATAATACATTGATATATTGATGTTTAATATTATTTTAATATAGGGCTATTTTCTGTTCCTTTTTTTCCGGTGATTCGAAGTTTAATTATTGATGATTACAAGCTTGGAGGAAATGCAATTAATTGCAATTAATTACAGCAAATTGTGCAATTAATTAGTTAATTTTTTTTTATCGATTCCCAGCCCTAGTAATTAGTCACATAAAATAATATAAGATCTGTGGCAGCGCATTGTGAAATCGAATCGAATACATGAGAATCGTAATAGTATTTATGTGTTTGGTGAGGGGAAATATGTGGAACTCGGTCCATTGTTACACCAAACAGCACATAGGCTATAGGCTGATAACATTGGATCTGTGTTTTATGTGTTTTTATTTTGGCGATAACGGTCTGTGCTGTTTAGCTTGTTGCGTTTTATGGGAAATAACAGTAGACATTAGCCTACCTAATGAGGCGGAGGTGGTGTCATCCTGATCTTGACTTGTACACACACGTAACCAACCGTACCTTTAAGTGGCTTAACCAAAGTGACTTCAACTTATTATTTCTAATAAAATTAGATGAAAATGACAATTATTAAGTTATAAGTTATATAAACATTGCTTATTCAACCAAACAGGATTTATTTATTTTTTTTATTAAATAAAGCTTTTTATCATCTTCAACTAACTTTTCAGCCCACAATGGCCAACTGAATTAACCAGTCTTACTAAATGATCAAAGCTCAATCACATCTTGCATTCTCTGTGATTCATTTTAAATGACTCTCTCTCTTATATTCCCTATAGGGATCTCCCAGTCACGTGACCCCTAGCCGCGTGTCTGTCAGCCATTTTGACGGAATACTTCAGCGCACCTAACGTACATACATGAGAATGCGGATTATCACGTTTTATGGCTGCGAATTGATGAGAATAGTGAAAAGATTGAGAATTAAAAATGACACAGAACGATTAAAATGTAATATTTAAATATTTAATCCAAATAAATAAATGTTCGTGGTTCGCACTTATGTTATTCATTTGTTCTCACACACTTCAGCGTCACGGTCACTGGTTTAGACGAACACTGACCACTATCTAGCGCAGCGGCCGTCAGCTAGGCAACTCTTCACGTCATGTCATCACAAAAAGAAATATACAAGAGTAAGATAAAGGAATTAGGAATCATAGATCCTTATGAAGCTCCACAAGTTCTTTTTACAGGCATTAACTGTGTAGAAAAACTTACTGACATTGAGTTCGGTGACATTTACAGCTACCTTATTCACTTGCCATCACGCTACACCGGAGCTTCATTAAGCATACAAAAGCTTAGCAGGCTATCGGTATCACGAGTCCGGATGGGTCAGCAACTCTTTGATTTGGACGCCAGCGTCCAGAATAGGTGAATATTTCGCGACGACCTGTATTATCACCGGCGGTTTAGTATTTTCTATACCGTCAAAATGGCTGCTCCAAATGGCGTGACGTCACGCGAGACGTCCCTATAGTGACTGAAAAGTTCAATAGCTTAAATGAAGCGGTTCAAATGAGTCATTCGTGTTGCAAGTCGTCGTTCTGAACGCAATGTGTTACTGGCGAACTCGTTGTGTAAGTTACAGTATACGACGATTCAACGATCCAACTGCACTGATAAAGACATAACAATGATGTACGTCATGTTAATTTCGCATATAGTGGACACAATTTTGAATTATAATTGGTTATGTTGCGTTTTGTCGAATCGCATCGGGAAAGAGATTCAAACGTTAGGGCATTTTTATTAGTACGAACAAAAATAGTAAAACTAACATTACTCGTGACATTTCAAAATAGACATTAAAAAAAAAAAACAATAGTTACCTGCTTAATGGATCTAACTCTGTTAAATTACCTCAGAATCCTTCACAGTAACGTACATTAACTGGCGGGAAATTTCAATTAACCAAAAAGAACAAAATACTCATTGCAACGTCAAATATTTAATCAAAAAACAATCTTCTAAGTTTTCAAAGTTACCCAATTATGATTTATTTAATGAGATGTTTATTACTCACCTGATAAAAGCGCCAACCTCGTCGAGCTGCTTCGACTTCACGACTTCAGCGCGCACTGCCACTAGCCTCTGTGTTCGCAAGACGTGATGACGTGCATTTCAACGGTCATCAACGTCGTAAATCCTCCAAATATTTTTTTCTTTTCTTTTTTTTCCCGTGTATACATGTATAACATTATGTCATACTAGGTTTGCATCAAATTGCACACAAAAATAAAGTAATTAATTGTAGTCCATTCTTCAGCTGCAGAAAAACCCGAGAATGTGAAAAAGGCGCCATCAACAGGTGGTATTAGGAATAGAGAATATGAATGGGCATTGTAGGCCCTACATTTTTCATAATAAAAAGAAAATAGAATTTCTGAAAATATGATTTTTTTAAGAACCTTGCATCTATCAGTTGAAGACAAGAAAATCGAAATAATTTTAAAATGTTCACTATGAAAACATTAATAAAAAATGTAAATTTTCCATAAATTAACATGTAGTTGTAACTTGTAATATGTATATACTTGGTATTACAATTTCATTATCAATTATGGCAAATGTATTTTAATTTTAAAGTATATAAAAAATAAGGATATACACATGTCACATACTTTATGTGGGGTTACAGCAAAAATGCTGCATATTTATTTTATTTTTACTTTACTTTTTTTTTTTACTGATTTTAAGCAAATCAGTATATTTTTTGTAAAATATAATACTATTCACCTCTTTCATTATCAGTAATTTACATAGGCCTACATGTTTATTTATAAATAGTTTTTTTTGTTTTTGTTTATATGTTTTTAACCACAGAAGTTACAAAAGTCCACTTTCATGCAGAAATCAAACAACATATGATTCAAAACATGTGCCGAATGGATGCATTTTGAGGCCTAAAGAAAAAAAATTGCTATTTACATTGATATCAATGTGATGTCAATATGACATCAACTGAACGCCTATAACACGATGTTGATTTGACGTCAACTCAATGTCAAACATGTTGGCCCATATACCTACATAATCAATTTCAGTATGGGATAAACCTAATATTTTCACCAATTAACCACTAGAAGGACTTGATGTATAATCTGACTTTGAAATTATGTTTTGCAGCATCTTGATCAAATTTTGTCTAATATTTGACGTCAAATTGACATCAAGGTGCCCGCTGGGTATCTTTCGTGCCTGGATGCGGTTTGTGCAGGTGAAGAGACGGGATTTCTCTTCCGCACCGGCTTCGGAAAACGCGGTCGTGTGTAGCGTTCACTTCAGATCGGAGGATTATCGTCCCGGCGATATGATGGAGTTCAACATGGGATACCGAAGTAAGAACCGGGTGAGACTCAGAGCTGGTGCGGTTCCTTCAGTGCACGCATCTTCGGGTTCTCCCGCCGGATGTAGGCGTGAGCACAACATCAACTGGCAAACGCAATGTAAGCGGAATGAAACTGAGCTACTCGTTATTGTGTTTGTGTGGTGGACCGTTTATCAGTTTGGACCAGTGCAGCGCGAGCCTGATCAAGCAACACTGTAACTGCGAGATCCAGTAAATAAAGCATTTGAATTCGCCACTGAAGTAATAACATCGCTGCGAGATCTAGTGAGAAATATTCACATTTCTCCGTTATTAACGGATCAAACAGCGCTGACGTGGAAACCAGGAATAAACATTGTGCAATGAATGAACGAACTATCCAGTGTCCACAGATCAGCAACATTCACCATGGCTTTACTGTAGTAAAACTAACTGCAACCATGGAAGTTTGGCATTTTCCACTAAGGCCCAGTAACGTTATGCATCCACCTCCCTGCAACACTGACTTTCCTCAGCTGTAAACATTGCCTCGCATTTCCCACACAAGCACCTATGGAACAAAAAATGTATCAGGAATAAATATCTCTCTGTCTCTCGATGAGAAACCGCTAAGTTATATCACGTAACGTTAGTCTGGGTGGATATTAATGAGCATGACAAACGCCTGATCAAAGCTTAGTTTCTGTTATTGTAAGTTCCAATATGTTCTGTCTTACATTAATCCTGGCCTGTCCCTGCTCTCTTGGCAGCCTAGCAGGCTCATAATTGTATGGCTGTGGTCCGTCAACAATTTCCTCAGCGTCCGAAATGTCATTGCGATCCATTTTTCCCTGTTGTTTTTATTTTATTTATTTTTTTATTAATGCCAAGGTTTCAAAAATATAACTTACATAGCAAAAATGTACAATTTACATACAACGGAATAAAAAAAAAAAAAAAAGCAAAGCAGCATATATACATACATATAGCCTGTACATATACTCATAAAAATAAAATAAAAAACAGAACAGAAAGCTTTAATGAAATAAATTAAAAAGTTGAAACAATTTTAATGTCTTAAGAGCTTTAAGATTCTTAGATGACGAAATGCTTTGGATGTATTGTTGGACCTCTCTTCTAAAAACAATGAATAAGGGATTCTGCTGAGTGAATTTACAACGGTGAATGTGAAATTTTGCAAGGAACAATAATAGATTAATAATAAAATACTCATTAAATTTAGCTTTTTGTATATTAAAGAAACCAAACAGTACATCCTTAAAAAGCAAAGAGAAATCCGGAAGCACATTGCACTTAATAAAATTAGAAAATTCAACCCAAAATAACTGTGTGTGAGGACAATCCCAGAAGATATGAAGAGCAGTTTCATCAGGGGCACCACAAAAAGAGCAACTTGTGTTTATATCTGATTTAAACCTTTTCAAAAAAGCTTTAGCAGGGTAAATTTTGTGTAATAATTTAAATGAAACTTCTCTAACCTTGTTAGTTATTATGTATTTCAGAGGCAGAGTCCATACTTTTTTCCAATCAATATGATCAAACAAATTCTTCCAATACGAGGTCACATATGGAATTGTTACTAGCTCCTTTTGAAAGAGAGATCTAATTCTATTATTACGTGATAAAGGATTTGACAAAAAGCACAATTTTCCTATTGGGAGTTCAAATGGGTCTACAGAAATAGGAAAAGTGTTTGATGATCTAACAGAGTCCTTTAGAAGCATAACAGCTCCTTTAGGGATTGCGTCCATTACAATGGAAAATTCCTTGGGAGTTACTGGGAAATTAAATTTACATAAAAATTCTTCATAATTTAAAATAAAACCTTCTGAATTGAGTAACTGGGAAACAGTCAAAATATTTTTCTCAAACCAATTACTAAAAAACAAAGACTTCTTCTTATATACAATATTTTGATTGTTCCAAATGAAGTATCGATGAGGGGAAAAGTTGTGTTTAAAGATTAATGACCATGCAAGTAATGCTTGCTTATGGAACTTAGATAAATTGTAAGGGTCTCTAGCAATATTATAATTGCAGACCAATAGGAAAGGGAGACCACCTAATTTGGAAAAGAAGTGATTAGGAATAAAGTTCCAAATTGAATTTGGACTACAAAAAAACTGTCTAAGACAGTTAATTTTGAAAGTGTTGTTCAGAGATGAGAAATCCAGAAAATTTAAACCACCATTATCATATGTATTCATTATTACCGACTTCTTAATATAATGGATTTTGTTCTTCCAAATAAAATTGAAGAGGATTTTATCGACTGACCTACACATTTTGTTGTCCACATTTAGAGAGAGTGCAGGATAAGTCAACCTGGAGATTCCCTCAGCCTTAGCAAGCAGTACTCTGCCTCTCAAGGTCAAGTCTCTCTGCAGCCATGCATTAAATCTTCTTTGGGCTTTTACTATAACAGGGTCAAAGTTCAAGATACTTCTGTTATCTTGATTTTTAGTGATCACGATGCCTAAATAAGTAACTTCAGGTTTAACTGGAATATTATAAAAGGAGGGTGCAATCTTTAATAGACATTAACTCACATTTACTTAAATTTAGATTAAGTCCTGAAGCTTTAGAGAACAGTTTTATACAATCAATTGCTATAGGGATTTGGGAAGCATCTCTTAAAAATAAGGTGGTGTCATCCGCTAATTGGCTAATAAAAACTTCTCGATCTGCTATATGGATACCCTGAATACCGCTCTCACAGATAAACGTTGAGAGTAGCTGCACACAAAGTAAAAATAAATAAGGAGAAATGGGACACCCTTGTCTGACTCCTCTAGATAAACTGAACCTTGGAGAAGTGCCATTCTTTAATTTAATAGAACAGCTTCCATTATTGTAAAGGGTTTTGATTACTTTGCAAAACATATCTCCAAAACCAAATCTATGTAATGACTTAATAATAAATTGGTGCTCTAAAGAATCAAACGCCTTATAGAAATCTAAAAAAAGAATGAAGCTGTCCTCCTGTATCAATTCAGAATAATCTAAAAGATCAAGAACCAATCTTATATTATTAACAATATGTCTTTTAGTCATGAAACCAGATTGTGTTTCATCTATTACCGAATCCAATACAAATTTTAATCTTTTAGCAAATATAAGAGCTAAAATTTTATAATCATTGTTGAGCAGAGATACAGGACGCCAATTGTCAATTAAAAGTAAGTCTTTCTTGGGTTTTGGAATTAAAGTAATTAATCCTTGAGTGAGAGTTGGGGGGAGAGTCTCATTCTGTATACTTTCTTCAAAAACCTTAAGTAAAAAAGGGGATAACTCTTCAGAAAATTGTTTGTAGAACTCTGCACTTAGCCCGTCAGTTCCGGGTGATTTATTGTTTTTAAGTTCTATAATTGAGTTATTGACTTCTAATAAAGTAATTTCACTATCACAGATGTTTCTGTCATTTCTTGAGATAACCTTGCAGTTTTTAACAGACTCAAGAAAAGTACAGGTTGCCTCTTCAGAAAAATTTTGATGGTAAAGATTACTATAAAAATTAGCGCAGTAGCTTGCAATTTCTTGAGGGTTATTAGTTACTGTCCCATCAATATTTAGAGTTTCAATTAATGAGGTTCTTAAACGACTCTTTTCTAATCTAAAAAAATATGCTGTGTGGCATTCTCCTTCCTCGATCCATTTTTGTCTAGATCTTATATAAGCGCCCTGTGCTCTATAAGTGTACAGCTCATCTAATTTACATGGCAGTGCAGCATACTCAAGCTTATCAGATTCAGAAAGCTGTTCTTGGGGTTTGGAAGAAAGTATTGCAATTTTAGACACCACTTTATTTTCTTCTGCTCTTTTAAATTTTAAAAAAGTTACTACCAAATTTTCTGAAATATTTACCGATTTCAAACTTCAACAGCTCCCACTGGCAACAATATGAATCTAACGCTAAAGCTCTCTTCCAATACTGCTCAATCAATAATGTAATATTTTTTTTAACATCTTTAAACTGGAGAAGGGAATTGTTCATTTTCCAATAAGAAGGAGTTGTGCTGAAATCAGGGGATGCTGAAAGACTAACCTTAAGAGAGATAGCACTGTGGTCTGTAAGAGGCGTAGCATGAATGCTGGTTGAGTTACAACTGCTTGCTAGACTTTGGGAAATAAGCCAATAATCTATACGAGACTGTTTAGAGTGGTCCTTGCTGCTCCAGGTATAGAGTCTCTGCTGTGGATTTGTTTCTCTCCATACATCAACAACACTAAATCGCATCATAAATGCATTCATAATTGGACACACAGAAGCCACTCTTGAAGGAAACCTATCCAAATCACTATTTAATACCATATTAAAATCCCCACCCAAAATAAGACCAGCATTTGGGTATTTATTTATCCAGTACTGTATATGATCACTAATCACATCCATTAAGGTGGTATTTTCCTTAGAAGAATTATATCCATATATATTCACAAGAACTGTGGTGGTCTGACCAAGTAAAATCACTAACAAAAGAAATGACCCTTAGGGTCACTGACAAGGTGCAGTATTTCACCAGCAAACTTATTTTTCAAAATAGCGACACCTGCTGATCGCTCTGTACCGTGAGACATCCATATATCACTGCCCCACTGGGACCTCCAAAATTTAGCATAATCCTGCGTGGAATGGGTTTCTTGAAAAAAAACAAAAATCTGATCCGTGGTTTTTAATAAACAAAAAAAGGGCTTTGCGTTTCACATTGTTTCTTAATCCCCTGGCATTAAGAGAAATGAACGATATCGACATTAATAAATGAACAACAGAGAACAGTTATAAACAAGAATCAGAACAAAGGCAAAAAGTCAAAATTGAGTAATGAGAAGAAATTTGAAAAGAACAGAGCTTATGTGACCACTTAAAACGACCACATTGAAAGGTCCAGCTGTAATAGGACGTAAACTCAAATGCCAAAGTGACAGTTAATAACAGTCACCTTTTCAGAAAACAGTTATCATACGTAACACTCTTGATGGAGATTCACAAAGTAATCTCCACACCTTCAATAAACGCGCGCGCTCCGATGTAATAGGCAGTTTTTCCAGCATCCCTCGCGTCTTTTACTCTCGGCCACAAAGTCTTCCGTCTTTCCCGGTCTGCTGAAGTCAGATCCTCTGCGAAGTGCAAGCTGTTATCTTTAAGAAACTGGGACTTCTTGGCTGCTCTCCATAAGGCATCACGGACAACCCGTGAGGTAAACTGCAGGATGATGGCGCGAGGTCTCTTGTTGTCGCCTCTCCTCCCCAGCCGATGCACAGTGTCAACGACGTCAGGATACTTGCTCTTGGCCTCGGGGTAAGTCTCGCCGCAGATGCGAATTACCTCGGATCTGATATCTTCCTTGTAATTTTCAGACACCCCAAACAATCTCAAGTTCCACCTGCCAGAGTATCTCTCTAGATCAGAAATGCGTGTTTCACAGGTGTCCGTGAGACGTTCTTGTGCTTTAAGCCTGGTATCTACATCTTTCACATTCTTCTTTAGATCTTGTACTTCGGCACAAACAAAATCGACCGTTTTCTTCAGCCCTTCTATCTTGAGGGCATTGGCGCTAATCATCCCTTCAAGTGCGTCGAGTATTGATCAATGAGGAGACTGTGGAAATGACGGCAGAATCCGCCTGCTCATCTGGATTTGAGGGTTTACCTTTCTTATTGACAGGTGGCTTGCTTGGAGTGACAGGGAGCGGAGTCGCGCAAAGATCTGTCTCTTTTCCATCAGAAGAAACATAATCGTGGACATCCATACGAACGTCGACAATATCAGCATCTAATCGTTCTTTACGTTTTTCAAACTTTGGCATGTTTGCAGCTCTCGTAATTTGCTGTATGATAACTGATGTAGCAAAAGTAAAAAGATGCAGCTGGCTTTTCTAAAACAGTAAAGTTTGGTCAGGAGCTCTGAAAACTTCGTCTTACTAAGGCGCCATCTTGAACCCCCCCCCCCTCTTTTCCCTGTTGTTTGAATCGACCGTTCTCCCTCCTGCTACGTCACGCCCGTCACGCCCATTTTCAGATGCGGAAGTAAAATTTTCTCACAAAAACGACTCCAGAAGCCACTGTAGCGTATTTATAATTGTTTTTTAAAGAAAATCTAGTTCCTACATTATTTTTCTATACATTGACTTGTTGGGTCTTCTAACCTGTAAGATGCTCTTTAAAATAGAGCTTCTAATGGGAGGGACTTCAGTAAATGAGAAATATGAGTCTGTTTTTAAAAATTAACAAAAGTGACTCATTCACTTAAAAGATTAATTCAAAAACACTGATTATTTTCCCGCTATTGAATTGCATTGCTGGACTCTGTTGTTGTAAAATGTCTACACTGCAAAAAATGCTTTTCTTACTTAGTATTTTTGTTTTGTTTCCAGTCCAAATATCTAAAAATTCTTAAATCAAGAAGCATTTACTAGAGAAGTAAAATGACATAAGAAATTCTATTTTGTTTTAAGATAAAAAGAAAGTCATTTCTTAAACAAGCAAAATTATCTGCCAATGGGGTAAGAAAAAAAAAATCTTGTTTTCCATTCGAATTCAGACTTTTTTCTTACCCCATTAGCAGATAATTTTGCTTGTTTTAAGCAAAAATTACTTAAATTACTTTCTTTTTATCTTAAAGCAAAATAGAATTTCTTATGTCATTTTACTTCTCTAGTAAATGCTTCTTGATGTAAGAATTTTTTGATATTTGGACTGGAAACAAAACAAAAATACTAATTAAGAAAGCATTTTTTGCAGTGTATTGATACCCAGACCAAATAACATTTATAAATCACTCTATTAATTGGCTTTGACATGGTTTGCTACTACATATAACACCTTTACCAACTCTACCAGGTTGTATATGTATTGCTCATTAATCAAGAATGTGAAAATGTTGCCAGCATGAGCACCATTCATGTAATTCATGTAAGTAGTCTGTAAGCCGTATTCGTTCAGACTTGCTTGTTTGTGATACAAACTTAATTCATATGGTTTGCTTTCTCCTTTTCTCTATCTTTAAATAACATCATTACTGCAGTGGGGATTTCTCCCCCAGCTCCTACAGAAACTCTTTCTCATCTTCTCTTCCTTTACTTTCTTCCCTGCTGCTGCAGTGAGCTCTTCCTCTTCTCCCACAGAAGCCCTCTTTCTCTTTTTACTACCTTTACTTTCTCCTTTCTCTAATTTTTACTTTTTCCATTGCTACAGCAGCATATTTTGTCAAAGCTCGCTGGAGCCCCATTCTCCCCTCTGCACAATATTTATACACTGCCATTTCGAAATTTGTTTTCCATCATTTATCAAGACTGGATGGGCAGGTAAACTCATGACACTGGTGGTAACTTGTATTTGTCTTTTCACCTTAGACTTCATGCAGCTGAAAGAGGAGAATCAAGAACTCAATGAAGTGGAAGAGAAAAATCAATATGAGAAACATTATGATTTCATGACTGGAGAAAAATCCACACTGACTGAAAAGATGACCTCACGAAAAAGAGCTCTGAAGATCAAATCTAACAAATCTAATCCAACACAAAAACAAAACCTAAAAGTCCTCAAGAGAGTACACAACGGAGAGAAGCCTTTTGTATGTGATCAGTGTGGAAAGAGTTTCAGATGTAAAGAAAAGCTTAATTACCACATGAGGATTCACTCAAAAGAGAACTGTTTTATTTGTCATCAATGTGGAAAGAGTTTCACAGACAGGAAACACCTTAAGAGTCATGTAAAGACTCACACCGGAGAAAAGCCTTTCATGTGCCACCAGTGTGGAAACAGTTTTAGATTCGGTAAAAACCTTAAGACTCACATGAGAATTCACACTGGAGAGAGGCCTTTCACATGCCATCATTGCGGAAAGAGTTTCTGTCATAAAGATAGCCTAAAAAAACACATGAACATTCACACTGGAGAGAAGCCATTCACATGTGACCAGTGTGGAAAATGTTTCATGTATAAAGCATCCCTTAATGTCCACATGAGAGGTCACACTGGAGAGAATCCTTTCACCTGCAAAATGTGTGGGAAAAGCTTCTCGCTTAAAGGAAATCTGAAGACACACATGACAATTCACACTGGAGAGAAGCCATTTATATGTGTTCAGTGTGGAAAGAGTTTCAGACGTAAAGAAACTCTTTTTACTCACATGAGAATTCACACTGGAGAGAGTCCTTACACCTGCAAACTGTGTGAAAAGAGTTTCTCACTAAAAGGAAATCTTTTAACTCACATGAGAATTCACACTGGAGAGAGTCCTTATACCTGCCAACTGTGTCCGAAGAGCTTCTCACGAAAAGGAAATCTGAAGACTCACATGAGAATTCACACTGGAGAGAGGCCTTTCACATGTGATCAGTGTGGAAAGAGTTTTAAACGTAAAGAAACGCTTAATTTCCACATGAGGATTCACTCAAGAGAGAGCAGGTTTATATGTCAATAGTGTGGAAAGTGTTTCACAGACAGCAATTGCCTTAAGAGAGATGTAATAACTCACATTGGAGAGAAGCCTTTCACCTGCCCTCAGTGTGAAAAGAATTTCACATTTAAAGGAAACCTTAAGTGTCACATCACAGTGGAGAGAGGCCTTTCAAGTGGCTTTAGTGTGAGAAGAGTTCCACATTTCATTAGACCTGAAACGTCATTTAAAAATGTTCATGGAAGTAACTGCAGTGTTCAGAGTGTGGCAAAAGGTTTACAATATAGAGAAAAATCAAACATCCCCTGAACAGTCACTATGGAGGAAGACAATTTAATAGGAATCTGTGAAAAAATTTTTTTTACCTTCACACTTACAAATACACCTGAACAGTCACACATGTGAGACCCTATTTGTGTAGAAAGGCTTTTAAATGGCATGACAATTTAAAATGGCACCAGAAAATAACTAAATATTATATAAGTAAACTGAGCTGCCACAATGCAAATGAGAAATTATGAATAAAAGAAAAAACTTATTTTGATTCATGTTAAGTGAGGGAATGCACGTCCTTAACAAAGCACTAAAGCAAACGCACACCATCCGAGGTGCTGGTCAAAGAAAAAATCTGTATAAAGGAGATATGACATATGCCATATATCCTTTATAACAAATGCACAGGTAAACAAATGTGTTCAGTTTGTTGTCCAGGATTTAAAATTACTCTTCCTAGTATAGAAACTGATTATGAAAATCTTAAATAGAAAAAAGTGACTGATTTTTTTTTTCTTCTTCTTAGATGAAGCTTGGCTTCCATGGGAATTAATTTAATATGCCTGTTTTGATCCACTCACTCTGTGCCAGCAGATATTCACCGTAAGGGCCTCCAGCGTAGTGTTGGCCATGTGCTTAAAGGAGAACTCCGGTCAATTTTAACATTGAGCTAATTTTTTTTGTAAATTTGGAGTGCTGTCAGTACAGAGAACAACGACAAAAATCGGTGTTGCCTACATCATGTTATCCTCTTTTTAAAATTTGCACCCTGTTGACTTAAATGGGGCAAGTTTTAAAACTGCTTTTAGCCTCTTAACATCCTTGATGTGTCATTACAAGTGCCCAGCCATGTGAGTGATTCCTTCAGAGTGAACACGGTGAATCTGACTAATTTTAATTCAGCACGCGCGTGAACTCGACAAGCGACTACTGTGGACTTCGACCGAAAACAGGAAGTAAATAGGGGAGCGTGGGGTGATTTGTGCCAGGGGGGGAAGTAGTTCCACCCCTTGTTCTGGAAAACCATAGAATAATTTGGTCATGTGACCACATAATTTTGAAAAGCAATCAATTTTACTCATCCTCCAAAGAAGAGAGATACATGGCATGAGAGTTAAGCACATTTTAGTGCAAAAAACAGTTTTTTCCCTTTCAAAGTAAATTTTCTATGATTAAGGTTTTTTGATTGTAGTGTCTGGACAATTATAGACAAGTTTGAAAACATTTCACACATGTTTTAGTGCTTTAGTAGGCTACACAATGAGTCTATACAGTTAGCATGATGTTAGCTCTTAACTGCTGGATCATGCTAATTATTCAAACTTGTGGGTCTGGGGTGATTTGTGCCAAAGGGCATGGGGTAAGTTGTGCCAGATCCAGACCACCTAGAGACCTACATACTCACAGGGGATAATCTTGAGAAGTGAGGAGATGGGCATGCCTCATCAGTGTTTGACTTAGGCCTACCTGCTATTTGTTTAATTTAGCTAACACTGATTTCAGTTTTGAGTTTGCACTATGTTAATAAAGAGAAGTTTTATTCAGTTTTTAAGTGGCCTAAGTCACAATAGGATGTTTAGAAATTAGCCTAGTAACTTTATTCTTATGTTACATAATTGACAGACAGCGTTCTGTCAACAGGCATCTATTGCCAAAGCCTTTTTTGCCTGAAATGAATCACAAATATCATATATTGTGTTGCTATGGTGCGCTAAATGGTTGCTAGGGCGTAGCTTGATAGCTTCACAATGATCCTGAGAGACTGATTGGTCGTCTGAGTAAAATGAGCCCGCCCCCTTGTCTCTGTGACACTGTGATCCAGAGTTGTGTTCAATACAAAATCCCTATGCAATTGACCATAGTAGGAAAAACGCATGCTATGGTATTCCAGGGTGACAATATCTAAATAAACCTTAAATTAGTCATTTTGTATTGAATTTGTCTTGCTTTCATATAGCATACGGTTCATAACAGTAAAATGTTCTGTTTTACTTCAGAAAGCACTGGCACAATTTACCCCAACATATTTCCCCAAAAGGCACAACTTACCCCGCACCAGGGGCAAGTTGTGCCATGAGACCACTTTTTTCCCAAAAGCTATATTTCTGAAACTATTTATTTCAGATCCAAAGTTATTATTCTCAGGGATGCACAACATCCTGAAATACATGTACATCCTTAAGTTGAAGGCATTACTGTCATGGCCTCACTTTAAAGTCACTTTGAGTAAAAACTGGCACAACTCACCCCACTCTCCACTACAGGTATGTGCGCTGGCTGAATTAACATCACTTTTATTCATATCTTTCACATCTACTGCATTCAGATTCACCGTGTTCACTCTGAAGCAGGTTTAAAACTTGCCCCATTTAAGTCAACAGGGTGCAAATTTTAAAAAGAGGATAACACGGTGTAGGCAACACCGATTTTTGTCGTTGTTCTCTGTACTGACAGCACTCCAAATTTACAAAAAATGAGCTCAATGTTAAAATTGACCGGAGTTTTCCTTTAAGGTCAGTGTTCTATCTGGCTGGGCAGCCATCCCAAGAAAAACCCTGATTGTTCCAAAGTTCTTAGATTTAATATGGAAGCCACTCTGCTCTTTGAGAACCTTCAATGCAGCATTTTTGTAGCCTTTTCCAGATTCTAGAGAAATTTTAGAGATTCTAAAGCTACATTTTAACATAAGCCTGCAACAAAAAAATAAAAACAATTAGGTTCTTAAAGGGGTCCTAATATGCCCTTTTACAAAGTCTTGATTTTGTTTTTTGAGGTGTACTAGAATATGCTTAATGCTTGATTGTTCAAAAAACATTATTTATCACATATTTTACATTATTACAGCACCTCTCTCCCCAGTCTGGCCTGAACACGCCGTTTAGTTCAGGTTTTGATGAAGCCCCTCCTTCTGAAATACGAAATGTGCTGTGATTTGTTTGCTGGCCTAGTGTGTTGTGATCGGCAGCGCTTAGCGCGTGTTCGGGAAATGTCACGCCCTTTACTATAACCTAGTGGTGCACGATATATCAGCCGATATTGTAATTTTTTTTACACATAGGTATCGTTCCGATGTCAAAATAGGGCCGATGTGAACAGGCCGATAGTCATTCCTGTGTATTTGACGTGTGGAGTTGAAGATAGAAGTTGAAGATAGAAGTTGACGATGCTGACTCGCGATCTTCGCAGTAGTGAACACGCCTGAGAGAAATGCACATTTCATATGGATGACATAAGGAGAGAACAGTCTGTTTTCTTTCGTGTTGAATTGTTCTGTTTAAAAGTACACATTTCAAACTTTCTATATATTTCTCAGGTCTGTGAGGCAAGTAGGCTACCTTATATGCTGAGTTTCGGTTAATTTATGAGACAAGCTCCAGGTTCACGCGCCGGCGCCTCCGTGTCGTGATTAAATATTTTCTACTATATTTACTTGTTATTTATTAAATCCAGACCATTGATGAAACATTGATCAAAATTAAGATACAATTAATACAAAACAATATTCAATTTAAAGACAGGCTTTGTGCTTTCTGTTTGAGGTCTCTGTGAAAGTTTTAAAGCAGTCTTTTAGTGCCACTTTCAGAGTGCTCACATCCGTAACATTGTTTTTTTTTGTGAAATAAATTTCTAAATAAATGTGACTTATGGTTTTTTCCTCTTCATTTTTTTTCATGACGTCAATTCAAGCCCGATTCAGACTTAAGAATGTTAACAAAAAAGAGGATCGTCCAGAATGGATTTCATGGACAGACTCTGCAAGCATATATTTCACAGGACATTTCAGAGTGGTATGTTTTTTTTTTTTTTTTTTTTTCTTATACATTTTAGATACAATGTTATACACCATTTAATCGTGATATTTGTCAGAAAACGATGGTAATACAAACAGTACTTGATAAAAAAAAAACAAGGTTCGACTTCCAGTTCTGGCAACTGAGTTAATGGCAGCATAGTTCATCGTCTCCTCCGACGATTTAATTAAAAAGCTCCACTAAATCTTCAGAAAAATAAAAAACTTCTATAGCAGTGTATAATAGTGGGACAACAATGGAAACAAGAGAGAAGAGTAGGAAAACTAACACAGAGGTCCTAGAAACCGAAGGTAGACAGCAAGAAGGCGCCGGCGCGACACATGCGTTAGCACAAAAGCAAGATGCTAATCGCCAGCAAACTCACCTCACACCATATGCAAATCAATCTGGAACGAATCTTGGAGGAGATTCAAAACTTTCGCAAAGAGAATAATCGTCAGCTAGATGAAATTAAGATCGAATTAAACGAGACAAATCAAAGAATCGGTCACGCAGAAGATCGCATTGAAGAAATCGAAACGCGATTGCAAAATGTGGAAGAGACAATGCAAAAAATTATAAAAATGCAGTCGCATCTGGAAAGTAAACAGATTGACCAAGAAGGTAGATCAAGAAGAGATAATATAAGGATATACAACGTGCCAGAGGATGCAGAGAGAAATCCCCTGACTGACTACGTCGAACAACTCCTGCAAGACACTTTGGATTTTCCTCCGGAGACAGAACTGCATGTGGAGAGAGCACAGCGGGAACTTGCACCCAAACCTGGAGTGAACGTGAGACCCAGGTCGATTGTAGTGAAATTCCTCAGGTACAAAATGAAAGAAGAAGTGATCCAGAAGGCATGGATGAAAAAGGATATCTTTGTGGGTCAACAAAAAATCTACTTCGATCATGATTATCCTCCTGTGGTTTTTCAGAAAAGGAAGGAATACACAGAGGTAAAAAAAGTGCTGAAAGAAAAGAAGATTCGATTCCAGACCCCTTATCCGGCAAGACTACGTGTGTTCTATGAGGATGGGACCCACATCTACCACACAGCTGAGGAAGCGTATCTGGATATGGAAAAAAGAGGGTTCAGTGTGGAGAAAACATCGCTGACTGAATCACTTATGGAACAACTCGAGAGCACGTCTTGGGAGACTGTTTCACAAAGAAAGACAAGAGGTAAAAAGGCTCCGAGATCGACAGACATCAGGGAACATCTACAGGTATATAGAAGATAATGTGAGGCTGCATATGCACAAAATAAAGAAAAATGCTGGAGGTTATTCATGTTTGAACCTTAAATCATTAGACAGACTTTGATTTAATTTCTCTCTTCGTATTATTGTTATGTTCTCTTATATCTCATGTAAAGATGGTGAACTGGAGGGCCCCGATCACCACTGTGGAAGAGAAGGTTTCCCCTCCATGGTAGACGCCACTACCAACTTGTTACAGGGTCGTTTGTTCGAGACCCCTATCTTGGAAGCACATTATGTTTGTCAGGTTTTTAATATTTTCTTTACTTGTATGTATATTGTTTTTCCAGGGACTGTGCTTTTATCATCCTTTAGATTTCAATGTTATATTGAATAGACATGACAAATAATTAAGTAAAAGTAATTTCTTTCAATGTGAATGGTTTGCTTAACCCAATTAAAAGGAAAAAAATCTTAAGCAAAATCAAAAAAGAAAATGCTCATTGTATATCTACAAGAGACACATTTGAGTAACATTGAGCATGAAAAATTGAAAAGAATGGGATTCACTCAGATCTATTACTCGTCATATCATACAGGACAGAGGAGAGGAGTTATTATTTTTATATCCCATAAGGTTATTTTTGACAAGAAATATGAGTATGCTGATAAAGAGGGTCGATTTTTTTTTGTTCATGGAATGATGAATGGAACATATGTTACTTTATTTAACATTTATGCCCCACCTGGTAGTAATGTTACCTTTTTTCAAAAAGTCTTCTGTCTTCTGAAACACAAGGTATATTGATTTGTGGAGGTGATTTAAATGTACATTTACAACCTGAGCTTGATCTTCAAACAAAAAAACTACTTTTTCTAAACCCATCCATCGGAAAATTAACACATTGATGAATGATATTGGCATAATTGATGTATAGAGAGACCTATATTCGAATACTAAGGATTATACACATTTTTCTCCCCTACATAATGTCTACACCAGGATAGATTATTACCTCATGTTTAATAGAGATAGGACCAGGCTGACAAGCTGCGATATCAGAACGATAGATTTCAGTGATCATGCCCCAATCTACTTAACAATAAAACTAGATAATAAATCTAAGGATACTTTGTGGAAATTTAACTTGAATCTTCTTAATGATCCCTCTTTTAAAATATATATTAAAAATGAGATTCATTATTATTTAGAAAGTAATGATAATGAGGAGGTCACACCCCCCATATTGTGGGATGCTGCAAAAGCAATATTAAGAGGTAAAATTATAGCACTAGCCTCACTCAAAAAGAAAATTCGACAACAGGAGTTAAAAAAATTACAGCATCAATTAAATTTATTAGAAAAAGAACATAAGGACAAGCAAACCCCAAAAATACTAGGGAAAAAAAGAAAAGAAAAAAAAAGAAAAAAAAAATATTATGCTGTATACTCAAGAAATAGAGAACAAAATTATGTTTTCTAGGCAAAAATATTACGAAAATGGATCTAAATTTATGAAAATATTGGCATGGAAATTAAGAAAACAACAAGCAGATCAAACAATATACAAAACCAGGGATCCGATTACTAATACAATACAAACAAGAGAACATTCAAGATGTTTTTGAAAGGTTTTATAAAATTATAAAAATACCCGAAGATAGACACCAGGAGACTGATTGTTTTCTAGATGCATTGGAGTTACCTACCCTTACTGATGAGCAAAATAAAACACTGATAGCAGAAATAACCGCATATGAAGTAAAATTACTAAATTAAAATCTAATAAATCCCCAGGACCGGATGGATTTACTGGGGAGTGGTATAGAGCATTCCAAAAGGAACTAATACCTATCTTGGTCCATACTTTTAATTGGGTTTTAAAGAATGCAATAGCTCCCCCATCTTGGAAGGATGCAGTTATATCTATTATTCCAAAATAAGGCAAATATAAGTTAGAATGTGGATTGTATAGACCTTTATCAATATTAAATGTTGATTACAGACTGTTCACATCAATTATGGCCAGAAGAATGGAAGAATTCCTGCCCAACCTAATAAATCAAGATCAATCAGGTTTTATCCGTCAGCGCCAAACACGGGATAATATTAGGCGTACATTGCAAGTTATGAATCATATCAGGAAAAATAACTTAAAATCAATTATTCTAAGTTTAGATGCTGAAAAAGCCTTTGATTCAGTTTGTTGGACCTATCTCTATAAGCTTTTACACAAATTTGGCTTTCACAAAGTAATAATTAGAAGTATACAGGCACTTTATGATACATCAACTGCAAAAATAAAGATTAATGGTTATTTATCAAAGTCATTTACATTGGAAAGAGGCACTAGGCAAAGATGCCCATGGTCCCCTCAGTTATTTGCACTCTATTTGGAACCCTTAGTACAAAGCATCAGACCGGATAAAACAATCCAAGGTATCAGTATAAAAGGAGTGGAACACAAAATAGCCTGCTATGCAGATTATATACTGATTTATCTTGGAGACCCAACCAAGTCTTTACCTTAAAGGATTAGTTCACTTTTAAAAAAACTTTTGCTGATAATTTACTCACCCCCATGTCATCCAAGATGTCCATGTCTTTCTTTCTTCAGACGAAAAGAAATTAAGGTTTTTGATGAAAACATTCCAGGAGTTTTCTCCATATAATGGACTTCAATGGGCCACAAACGGTTCAAGGTCCAAATGACAGTTTCAGTGCAGCTTCAAAGGGCTTTAAACGATACCAGACGATGAATAAGACTTATCTAGCGAAACGATCGGTCATTTCCAAAATAAATAAAAAAGTTTAAGTTTTATACAATAGATGACTGGATAGATGTGACCATAGAGATTTATATGATGGAAAATATTACTTTTTTTGTTAATTTGAAGAAAGATGTTTTTCTGGAAAAATGGAAGAAATGTATATAATGTATATGTTAATAATATATGTTTGTATGTTTATGTAATAATAATTCTCATAAGCCATTTGAGATTATAACAAGTCATTTGAGGTTGTTAAGGATGGAATCTAACTAAGACACATGTTCTCTCCCTGGATGTATGAAGTTCCCCTTTTTTTTTTTTTACACAAAAAATGTTATACTTTGAAACAAATCTGGAGTACAATTTATATTTAAAACACATTAGGTAATTGTACATATCCGTATTTGTAAAGACACTTTGTGATTGCATTGAGCACTATATGTAAACTGAAATATACTATATGATTGTACTTAAATGAATGATCAAAATAAACATTAAAAAAAAAAAAAACAAGGTTAATTTTCCTAAGGGGCGATGAACAGTCTTACAAAAGCAAGAGTTTACAAAAGCTACAGTAAACACTATATCAACACTAATGTTGGCTAGGAGGCGAGTGGAGCCAAACAGCTTTGCCCTTTGTTTACATCGCAGATCGGGAGATCAGGGCGGAGCAGGAGGGTCAGGGGGCCATGCCGGTGCTGGCAGCTCAGGAAGCCATAGCGGTGCAGGAAGTTTGGGGAGCCCTGGCAGTGCAGGAAGGTCAGGGAGCCCTGGGACGGCCACATTGGCTGTGTTCACGGATGGGTAGCTCAGGGACCGGAGTCACCTCTGGACGAGAAAGGGGACTGGAGTCACCTCTGGACGAGGACTAGATTTTGGAGAGGACTGAGGGCTCTGGCGTGGCGGCGGCCATCTTGGGACGAGACTCTGGATTGGCAGCCATCTCGGGATGAGACTCTGTAATGGCGGCCATCTTGGGACGAGACTCTGGAACGGCGGCCATGATGGGATGAGACTCTGGAATAGACTTAGGGATGGGCTTGGTTCCAGACCGGGACCCGAGTCTCACCAGGTCAATAGGATGGTTGAAAGTTGCCCCGATCTGGAACTGGGTCCTCAGGTACCCCTTTTCCACCAAGGCAGTGCTGATGCTGGTTCGATGCTAGAGCCTAGTTTCAAATTAGTTCTTTATTTTTCGATACCCAAAGCACCAGTTCTGAACCAGGAAAAGTGGTTCTTAAGTAGCACCAAAACATTGCTGGGCTAGAAGTAAGAACCGCTTGCGTCAGGGGCGGGGATATCGTGACCAACAAGACGAACAGAAACTTGTGACCGCCATTTTTTAAATAGCAGCTAATCAAGCTAATAGCAGCTCAATTGTAATCTCCAACTATGCAAGTTACGGTGAGCTGCATGAACGCATTGGATTCACTGTGTTTGGATGCCGATGTAGGATGCTATGAGCATCAATAGTAACGCAACGACCGCTATTGTAATGTTGATGGAAGGCTTGTTCGAGATGCATCGGAGCGACATGGACCGATCGGAGCTGTGGGGGTGTTTGGCGAGCATACGATTCCTTGTGCTTTTGGATCGCTTTCGCAGTGCTTTGATGTCATGCGCCGATCGGTCTGCAAGAAGCCGAACCATCTCTAACAAGCCTGGTGTGTTTGTGCAGCGTTGGTGGGCATCATGAGATGTATACAGTGATGTAATATCTGGCTCTGTGGTGGCTCTCTAGCCTGTGGAAAGGTAAACCGGTTCTTAGAAAGCTCGTCAGCCGAACCAACTCCGAACTGGCAATAGCTCTGGCTCTGAACTAGCACCCAGTTCTTGCTGGTGGAAAAGGGGTAAGGGTGGTCGTGGCTCCAAAAGATTGTGGCTCACTTAACATTGTCCGTTCATCCATATGGGTGGTCTGGTCTTCTGTCACGCAACAGAAGGTAATAGGCCTATGTCACACTTCCTGCTTCCGGAACGCGTAGTAGGGATTCAGAACTTCCGGTCAACAGTATTTCTCCATAAGGATTTAGATTATCAGCCATAATGTCTAAACCACCCGAGGTAGACTGACCAGGAGCTATGAGTTTGTGAAACGAAGGTTTTTGCTCCTGTAGAAGCTATAAGTTCGTATGAAATCAACCTTGTTTTAAGAAAAACATGTTTTATCTGCGATCTTATGAAAAAAAACTACACTACCCACAATCCTAAGCGTAGCAGCAACGTCTGCTGATTGGTCCAACTCGCTGTTACCATAGAAACGTTTACCTAACTGGCGAACGGCCCGTCGCTGTTGTTGTAGTGCACCGGGTTGCTCTGCGTCAGGACGTAGACAGCCATAACTCAGCTTTCACGCTTTTCCACTTGAGAGTTTTCATTTACCATCCGAACCACATCGTCATATGTGACTTCAGGCAGGTTGCGGAGAGATTTGGTCCAGCGGTATCTGTCGGACTCCGCCATTGTAAAGAGCTAACCGGAAGAGCTGTATCCCTACTAAAAGACGTACTTCCGGTCTTCAATTTTTTCGTGATATAGGCCTATAGACAGTTGAGTTATACAAAACGGGTTTTATTATAAACAGAGGGTAGAGACAACAGCGGGAACCAGACGATGGTGACTGAAGATTATTGATGGTGAATTGGCTGGCTGTAGACTGTAGATGTTGGGTTTCTATGCAGATGGTGAAGAGCTGAGATGACTGCAAACTGGAACTGGACGATAGATGAAGGACAGATGGAAGACAGGATACTGGCGTGACGATCTAGGTGATTACTCACAGGTATGGATTCAGGTAGGTAGTCTGTACATCGTAATAGCATAGAAGAGACCAGACCCTGAGGTGAGGGGGATGCAGGTAGTTATAGTGTGGTTGATGAGGGAGTGAAGGTGCAGCGAGTCAGTATTTCTGATGACAAAAAGAAAACTATACTAATACTTCTACTACTATTAATAATAACTAGAATGTACATTTCTTGAAGAAAATGTGAGTGGCGCTTGCAGTGGCAAAACTTGACACTTGGATGCTAGGGTGTTTCTATGTCGTTGCTTGGGTGTTCTGGGTGGTTGCTATGGTGTTGCTAGGTGGTTGGTAGCTGTCACAGATGGTTAAGATGGAGTTTTTTATAGAGTTCTTAGCATGTTCTTAATGTGATTTTGCACCTGACTAATCACTATTAGTATGTAGCTATTCACTGCTAGCATGTTTCGCATGATGGATGTCATGCTTGCTAGCATGAGTCAAAAGAGCCAAACCCCATGTCTATACTATGTTCTGATGCAGAGATATAGGTCTTGCTAAACTGTTGCTAGGGTACTCTGTTTGGTTGCTAGGGTGTGGCTTGGCAGCTAGGGTATGGCTTGGAGTATCAATGATGATACTCCAAAGGCTGCTTGTCAGTATGAATGATATAAAGCAACCGCAATTACTCTATAACATTCAGATTTGAAGATATCCCTCTTCGGGTTTGGGTTTATAGGGTGCTCAACAATGGTTGCTAGGGTGTGGCTTAGAGGTGTTGAAGGAGATTGGTGCCTGGAGTTGAACGAGCCCACCCTCATGTTTCTATGACACTTTATCCAAATATATCTCTTTTGATCTTTTTGAGTGGCAGTCTATGGGATCAGTTGCGGCGAAGTGGACTTCACAGGGTATTCCGCCATCTTACGTGAGATTTCAGTCAAATTGTACAGTTCGAAGGGCACTATAAACTGCATAGGGAATAAGGGAACATCGATACATCACTTCACAGGAAGCGGAGAGCGAAGATAACCCAACTGTCATTGCACGTCACCAGTCAGAAAGGTTATAACTAACGTTGGAGTAGTTTACGTATGTGTCTAAGTATTCACAAATTTTGTCATTATTAGACAAATTACAGTATTTTTAATGGTTATTGGTGTGACTGTTAAATTTTTAAAATATTCGTTTCTATTGTAACTTGTTTACATAAAAATGTAGCTATCTCATTTCCATACTATGTTACATAACAGTGATTCAAGAGATAGGGCTAGAGGGCAATGTGTAAGACAGGTAAGGTAAGACATTATATTATCAGCTTGTGTGTCCACTATGTGGAGTACAATAGAATAGCCCTTTTAGGCGGCGCTCACATATCGCACATAAAAACGCGTTGAAAACGCTAGGCGCGCTGTGTTCTCCTTTTTCCGAAGCGCTCGAGGTGGTTGCGCTTCGGAGGCGTCTGTCGTTGCTAAGCTTGGTTCTTGTCACGTGACCTGCGGTGCGCTTGCGGCATTCTGAAAAGTTGAGATGTTTTTATCTCTATGCGGCGCGGACGCGCTTGGAAAAAACAAGCACGTCGCACCGCGACCGTGTCGCTTCCATTATGAGCGCGCATACCGCGCGGCTACATTTGAAATAACGAACTTGCGCGCGCAAAAGACGCGATATGTGAGCAGGCCCTTAGGCCTCGTTTACACTGCAGGTCTTGATGCCCAATTCTGATTTGTTACCTTTATCCGATTTTTTCTATCGTCCGTTTACACGTTCTTTCAATTGTGACCCATATCCGATTCATGTGTTTACACTTGCCATACTATCTGAAACATCGCAGATGGTTAAAGGGAGTTCTTGCACAGATGGACAAACATGAAATATGCTTGATGCAAGCTTTGCGATATAGCCTTTGCGAAGTTCGCCAAACATCACCATGATTTTGAGGTGGAGGAGCACGAAAAGGGCCATCATTATTGCGCATATGCTTCAGTTATTGTGTGCGAGAGAGATCTCAGGACTGGTAAGAGCACATTGTGGCGGGCTTTAAGAGCAGTGGGTCCAAAATTTTAAGATGAGTATAAGCCAACCTTTGATATGTTGTGTCAACGTTTGTGCACGTTTCGCCGGGCCATCCGTCCCTTTGCAGATGCGCGTCAGGGTTGCTCTCATCATTAAACCGCGGAGACATAGCCTAATGCCTCAGAAAATCTGATCTGCCTGTTTACATGACAGTCGCATTGGCACATTCATTTCCACAAATGAATGAGGCCTGAAACCGATCTGGAAATATCTGATGCATGCGTTTTTTTCCTGTTTACACTGTCATACACTGTAAAAAATAATCCTGTAAAAAAAACGGTAAACTACTGGCAGCTGTGGTTGCCAGCATCATACTGTAAAAATACGGTGTGTTACTGTTTTTGAAATTAACAGCTAAATACCGTTTTGACAGCTACAGTATAAAACGGTATTTAACAGCTATATGCTTGTATTTGTCCGGCAGAACGCCTAGCCATCTGTCTCCGGGGAGTTTCTAGTCTGTCTCTATCCCCTTGATATTACATATCACATAGATCACATCATTACAGATAATAGGCATATTGCCTCAAGGACCAACTGTTTTTTTTTTTTTTGCCCAACTTAACCAATTACAACCACACAGAACTGATTACATGATGGAATTGTATAAATGGGAAAATAATTTGACTTTTTCATTATCAAGTCATTTGGTTATTTCAATATTATTATAGTCTATTTTGTTAACTGTATTTCTATGAAGCTAAAACCTATTGCATTTTCTTCTTTTCACCCTTAAACATGATAAGATGATAAGATGTCCTTGTGTATCTAGAAAGGTGTCCACCAAATAAATGTATGTATTATTATTGTTATTGTTAATATTATATTTATTATTAATATTTTAATTATGTTCTATCAGACACCTGGCGACTGGTGACTCCTACTACTCCCTCTCCTACCGCTTCCGAGTGGGCTGGAGCACTTTGTCTCTTGTGCCTGAAGTGGCCAAGGCTATCTGGGAGGAGCTAGTGGATGTGTGCATGCCTGTGCCAAAGGAGAGTGATTGGCAGGATATTGCAGAGTAGTTCCGGGTTAAGCGTGACTTCAAAAATTATCAACAATTTTTACTGTTGATAACTAGGTGGCACCATTAACCCTTTAGATAGGCCTGTGCAAAAAAAAGCTTAGTTTCTGTCTTTTACATGGAGTTTATGGAAAGTGTGTGAGAGACCTTACGTCAACTCACCTTGATGTATCTGAGAAAATCAAAATATGCACCTCAGCTCTGAGAATTACATGGAGTAAACTAAAACAAAGTGTATTTATGCATCTGCTGCCTTTTGATGGTGAGAAGCACAGACGGCCTGTGTTGAAATGCTTGTCTTTTCTTGATCATAAAGCCAGTTAAAAACTTTAAAATCCTTCAGTGATACTATGATATTATGAACCAAAATGCAACAACAACTTCAAATAAACTGAACAATGGTTCAAGAGTTGAGGATGGATGAAGAACTAAACAATTAAAAGAACCACAAACTGTGTGTGTGTGTGTGTGTGTGTGTGTGTGTGTGTGTGTGTGTGTGTGTGTGTGTGTGTGTGTGTGTGTGTGTGTGTTTAGTCTTTCCAGCAGGACTTGCAGCATATCACTTGGTGCTCTTTGCAAGTGTGTCCACCACAACGGATGCAAGTGCTGACTGTTCTTTTTTTTTGTTCTGTGCACCACTTGCATGTTCCCCTCTTCCCTTCTGAGCTGCTGGTGTCTGTGGATTTGTGTCTGGAGGGACAGCTGCAGGAGATGACATCTCAGATCATTATCTAGTCTCGTGTAAACTTCACTAAAGGCTGCAAAGCCGACTCCGTGTTTCAAATATGTTAGACCTATCACTTCTGCCACTAAAGATTGCTTTATCAATAATCTTCCTGATCAGTTTCATCATCTCAGCATCCCAGATAGCTTAGAAGAACTTTAGACACATTTGCTCCGTTGCGCTTAAAGAAGATTAAAGAAAATAGTCCAACGCCGTGGTACAACAAGCACACTCAGGCCCTTAAGAGAGCAGCCATAAAAATGGAGCGCAACTGGAAGAAAACAAAACTAGAGGTATTTCGCATTTTATGGAAAGAGAGCTCAATTACTTACAGAGAGGCCTTAAAAGCTGCTAGATCTGCTTATTTTTCAAACCTATTAGAAGAAAATAAACATAATCCTAGGTATTTATTTGAAACGGTGGCTAAACTAACGAAAAAGAAAGCTTCAAGCCCAGAAGTTTCCAAGCAACACAGCAGTAATGACTTTATGAACTTCTTCACTTATAAGATTGATAATATCAGGGAGAAAATTATAACTATGCAACCGTCTACTACAGTATTGCATCAGGGAGTGCATTTTTGTCTCTCTGAGGGAAAGTTTGATTCGTTCGTTGTTATAGAAGAGGAAGAATTTACAAAACTCGTTAAATCATCTAAATCAACATGTATGTTAGACCCTATACCGACTAAGCTACTGAAAGAAATACTTCCAGAGGTCATAGATCCTCTTCTTAATATCATTAATTCATCTTTGTCTCTAGGATACGTACCAAAAACCTTTAAGCTGGCTATGATTAAACCGCTTGTTAAAAAAACGCAACTTGATCCTACAGAATTAGTCAATTACAGGCTGATCTCGAATCTACCTTTTCTGTCAAAGATATTAGAAAAAGCAGTGTCTTCACAACTGTGTTCCTTTCTTGAAAGAAATGATATCTGCGAAGAATTCCAGTCAGGATTTAGACCGTACCATAGTACCGAGACCACTCTCATTAGAGTAACAAATGATTTGCTCTTATCATCCAATCGTGGTTGTGTCTCTTTATTAGTGTTACTCGATCTTAGTGCTGCATTTGATACTATCGACCACAACATTCTTTAAAATAGACTCGAAAATTATGTTGGCATTAGTGGAATTGCACTAGCATGGTTTAAATCATACTTATCTGACCCTTATCAGTTTGTAGCAGTAAATGAAGAGATGTCTCATCGATCACAAGTTCAGTATGGCGTACCACAAGGCTCAGTACTAGGACCGCTGCTGTTCACTCACTTCTGAAAAAAACAGAGATTCTAATTATTGGACAAAAAACTTCCTCACCTAATAACCTAGAATACTGTCTAACACTTGATGGCTGCTCTGTTAAGTCTTCGTCGTCGGTTAGGAATCTGGGTGTGCTCTTTGATACCAATCTTTCATTTGAAAGTCACGTGTCTAGTATCTGTAAAACTGCATTTTTCCATCTTAAAAATATATCTAAATTACGCCATATGCTCTCATTGACAAATGCAAAACAATTAGTTCATGCGTTAATGACCTCAAGGCTAGATTATTGTAATGCTCTACTGGGTGGTTGTCCTGCACGCTTAATAAACAAACTACAGCTAGTTCAAAACGCAGCAGCTCGAGTTCTTACCAGAACCAGGAAGTATGACCATATTAGCCCGGTTCTGTCAAAACTGCACTGGCTCCCTATTAAACATCGCATCAATTTTAAAATATTGCTGATCACTTACAAAGCACTAAATGGTTTAGCTCCGCAGTACTTGAGCGAGCTCTTAACGCATTATAGTCCTTCACGTCTATTGCGATTTCAAAACTCCGGTCAGTAGATAATACCTAGATTATCAAAATTGACTGCTGGCGGTAGATCCTTCTCCTATTAAGCCCCAAAACTTTGGAACAGTCTTCCTACCATTGTCCGGGAAGCAGACACACTCTGTCAGCTCAAAGCTAGATGAAAGACACATCTCTTTGACCTAGCATTCACATAATACATTATAGACTTCTATAATTTAATGTTAGGCTGCATAGATTAGGTCAGCTGGAACCGGGAACACTTCCCATAAATCCTGATGTGCTCGTTACATCATAAGAAGAATGGCATCTACGCTAATTTTAGTGTCTTTTTTTATCCCGAGGTTTTCCCGCAGCCTGCCGGATCCAGGCCGTATCCAGGCCGTATCCAGATCTGATGAAGGACCTTCACCTGGACCCGATCCAACGCAGTGCTTAACCCCCTGAGGTCGACGGTATCGCCGGCGATACCAGCTCGCTTTTTTTCAGTTCAGTTCAAAAGAAATTAATTTTGCTCTGTGGACTTTGATATTACAAGCAAGTTTCATACATCAATCGATTCTGTTAAATGTGTATTATTTTTGTGTATACTCACAATAAAAACAAAGTGTTGTGCTTTTTGCCAAATAAAGAAAAATAAACGTGATGCGAGTTCTGCCTTCTATCTGTCAGTGTAGTCCATTCTGAAACGCGTCCGAAAATAAACAATAACTCAGCGAATACTCAGTCAAACAGGCAAACAGACATACAGGCATGAAGCTTGAATTCTCTTCTCTTAAATGAAGTAATTTATATAAAAAAACTAATATTCTCATCTTGTGAAATCTGTATTAAAAGAGAGCGATTCCAGACGACCTCATTACAACTAATTCAAATGTAATGTGACTCCGCCTACGGAGAGCGCGCGCTATTCAAACGCAAATGAATGAGGCAATCCGCGCAATCCTGTGAACGCCCCCATATCAGCGCGAGAAACACAAGTTAATTCAGATCATTACTTTAACACCGTCTCGTAGCGCTGTGAGGAATAACAATAATGAAAAAAGTACCTCAGTCAGAAGTGCGGGTATATCGAGGAGCGAGCTGAGGAATACTGTAAGTTTTTTTTTTTCTCACATGAATCGGGTTTCTGTTTATGAATGAACGAACGGCAGAGATGCGTGCTGTTTACCACAGCTCGCAAAAAGACAGTTTAAATTTAAATTGCGTCTCTATGTGAATGAATGATGATGTTTTAGCAAACTGTATTGCCGTACTGAGTTGAGTAAAAATCGACAGAAATATGTTGAAATAAAATGTAGGCTATTTGTATAAGCAACGTTTTAAACTGAAAATTAACATTTTATGCCCTAATATTTCATAAAAACAACGTTACAGTCAGGCGTTTCTGTTTGTGTATGAATGTTTCGGTTTTAGCAAACTGTATTGCTACACTCTGTAAATATCAACTAAAATATGTTGAAATAAAATGTATTTGTATAAGCAACGTATTAAACTGCAAATTAACATTTATATTTCTTATAATAAAAATGAAAGACCTATGTTACAGACATATGAAAGACAACATTTCGTTGATTAGTTTTGGATAGATTATACATTTTTAATGTAAAATATCTGCCACCTCAAATAAGCTTCCAAATAAGTTTGCCAATATTTGCTTATGTTAAATATAATATGTTTTGTCAAAAATAAAGTTATCAAATAATCAATCAAATCCTTAACTTTGAAATATGTATGATAAAATGTATACTAGTTTTTACAAAGAAAGATTACACTTGAATTGTTGTAATTGTAACCTTTTTAATAAAAAAATATATTTACAAGGTAGATGTAAACAAACTATTAAAAGGTAAATATAAGCCTTTTCTTTAAATAACTTTTATTGTGTTTTATTATTGACAAATTTGGGGAGAGGATAAATATTCCAAAACTGAAAATACAGTATGAGAATTAACTGCACAATTACTAGACATGTTTTCCTTGGATATTATAGGCCAAATTGCAAGCTCAATATGTGGAAAATTAAAAAAGAATTGAGATGCTTCCAACTGCTGCTCTTGCATTCTTGTGGCTCAATGACTCACCTGAATGAATGGCTAATTAAGTATGCGGCCCCATTGTCTCCTCGGGTGTGAACCACTACATATACATGACCGTTGACGCCCACTCCGCATATGGCCTTTCCAAACAGAAAGTGCTTTGCAAAATTCAAATCAATGTATTGTGTTATGTGAATGATAAGGCAGGGTGATTTTCACTTCATTTTGAAGAAAAAACACTAGGCAATGACATATTTTAGACAAAAGTCTTATTGGCACATATTTAGAATGTGTTTTATGGCCTTATTTCAGAAACTTTAGTTTTTAGTTTTTTCAATAACCATGCATAAACATTATTCTCTCAAAAATGCAGACATGTACATTCTTGTTGCTCACATTTCATGGTAGCCCTGTTTGTGCAAAATAGTGTGTAATTTTTTTTTGCCATTAATATGTTTATAAGCAACTGAAAAAAGCAAAAATGTCAGGGCATGTCAGAACATCTCAAGGACCCCAAAAACACCTTAGACCCCAGAGTGCCAACTAGTCTCTCCCTATGGAGGGTCCCTTTACCACTCTAAAGATAAAGCATTGTCGGGAAACTCAATTCGCGTGGAAGGCGATGTGGCCACATTTCCCACAGGGATCTGATCGGGTCAAGCTTGTCCTCTCTACGGCGAGCTGGTCTCTGCAGCTTGTCGGCAAAACGCAGAGCTCTGCTGATTTCATGGAATCTTGAGAGGGACATGGTGGCTCTAAAAATCGCACGACCACTGCGATCATCCCACAGGCAACGTGTGGACTCCCCTCTGGACCTGTAGACGCCGGCCAAAATCAGTAGCCCCATGTAGGCACGGAGATCTGTGGAGTCCACCCCGGTCCAGTTTCTCATTGTGCGGCGCCCATGGAGGTTGGTCATGCTGACAATGAGGTTAATCATCTCCTCCGTAAAAAACAGATTGAACACAGAATCCATGTTCTGGACCCTTGCGATGGCATAGCTCGTCGGCCCTGGAGTCACGCCTCTGGCAGGCTGAAGAAAGGGAGTTGTCTCCACGTTGGTGGAAAACCACACTTCGCCGTTTCTCCCAATCCACCCAGATCCAGGATCCTCCGAATCCTCCTCGCCTTCAGTGGAAGCTAGAGAGGATGATGAGGGTGCCACATCCAAATCAGAATCTGACTCTCCTGAGTCTGTGGTGTCAGAGGGAGAAGACGATACATCCTGCAGCTCGCTGGAGGGGTCAGGCTGCATAATCATCTCTAAAACTTCACTACAAGTCAAGCCCTTTCTCATGTTGCTTGCTGCTCTTCTCACCATCAAATGACCAGCAGGCTTGCATGCAAGTGTTTAAATCCACTTGCTTGTTTAGTCTGCATTTCTCACCATCAAAAGGCAGCAGATGCATAAATACACTTACGTTGTTTTTGTTTACTCCATGTAGTTCTGAGAGCTGAGGTGCATATTTTGATTTTCTCAGACACATCAAGGTGAGTTCTCACACTCTCTCTCTCACACACACACACACACACACACACACACACACACACACACACACACACACACACACACTTTAATATGCTATTATACTCCATATAACTTCATGTAAAAGCCAGAAACTAAGCTTTTTTTTTTTGCACTGGCCTATCTAAAGGGTTAATGGTGCCACCTAGTTATCAACAGTAAAAATTACAAATTTTACCTCTTCCCAACAGGGAAAACCACCAACAATCAAAAATGCATAATTATATGGTGTCATGGCTTTGCAATCAAAAAATGTGGTTATAATGGAAGTCAATGGGGCAAAAACAGCCACGAACAGTAAATAAGGGAGAAAAAGTTCAAATCTGATGCTGCACAAAAACTAACAATGCATCAAAACCATTGTTGTTCCTAATCTTTGACATGTTCAAGACTGTGATAAAAGTAAAAAAAAATCCAGTCCACAATCACATTTTATATTTTATATATATTTTTTCAACATATATTTTATATATAAGTCATTTTGTGTGTTTTTCCCCAAATAAGTGACATAATTTATGAATTTGGCAATTAAAGAGTTAAAATCCTGATTTTTTTTTAAACATTTAGTAGTTTTGATCAGGACTGAGGTTGATTAATAGATTTATGCAAAAAAAATGTAAAAAAAATATTTATCTGATACATTTTTACAATAGTTTAAAGTAGTGGCTGTGTTCAGCCACAAACATAACGAAAGGGTAGTGAATTTGCCCACAGTGTACTGTTGAATTTTCTGAAAATTTTTCAAAGCATTTTCCCAAAATATGTGTCAAAATAAGATTTGTCACCAAAAATCATTCCATTTGCTGAAACACTGAGAAAGTTATGGCCAAATTAAGATTCAAAAATACCCCATAGTGGATGAAAACATCCCCAACAGCACATAAAGGTTAATTATAAGGGGACCTTCTCCATCGTGCTCCTTGCGGTTGTCGATGCCAACCTCTGCTTCCGCATTATTGATGTGGGTGCCTATGGTCGCGGGAGTGATGGAGGCACACTGAGGGAGTCTGCCTTTGGTCGCGCTCTCCAGGAAGGCACCTTGGGAGTCCCATCAGATGCCATCATCCCTGGAGCAGAGGATCTCGGGCCACTTCCTCACACCTTTGTGGGGGACGAAGCCTTTCCGTTGCGCTGTCACCTGATGCGTCCATATCCTGGAAGGAACCTCTGCAGACGCCGTCGGATGTTCAACTACCGCATGTCTCAGGCAAGAATGGTAGTAGAGCAAGCCTTCGGTGTGCTGGCAGCCAGGTTCAGGATCTACCATCAAGTGATGTGGCAGCATCCACACAATGTGGAGGTGTGCATGAAGGCAACCTGTGTCCTCCACAACCTTCTTCGCTGTGATGCCCCAACACGCCCCTATAGACCAAGGGAAAATCGAGCGCCCAACCCACCCCTCAGTGTTATCTTGCCCAGTGTCATCCGACAAGATGCCAATAATTCCTCCGCGGAGGCAGTTCATGTGAGAGAGGCCTATACGACCTAGTCCTCTGAGGCGGAAGGTGTCCACCGACAATTACAGACAATGACCAAAAGGCCCTTTTAAGGGCCAACCACAATGTCATTTCTACATACGCTTTCTATTAGTGTTTTGTGTGTTTCGCAGTCTCTTCTAGCTCTTTCTCTTGCAAAAATAAACCACAGTACTGAATAAAAGTTAAAGTGAACTTTATTCGGAATGCAAACATCAGGAAGGAGGGTGACATTCTTATGGGTGCCAGCTCATATAGGAGTGGAGGGTAACAAACTGGCTGATGAACATGCAAAGAGAGCAACAGGGAAAGACAATATAGATATAGATGTGAAATACAGTAAAGCAGAGATAAAAAGAATAGTTAAGGCTAAAACCATTAAAAAGTGGCAACATATCTGGTACAATGGGTGCACAGGAAAACATCTACAGTATACAGGATACAAGGGAAAGTGGGAAAAGACACACACTCAACCAGATCTAGACAGGAAGAAATTGTGCTGACTAGGATGAGGTTGGGTCATACAAAGCTGAATAGTACACTGTTCTTAATGAGAAAGCATGGTGATGGAAATTGTGAGTATTGCCAGAGCCATACACCTGAAACAGTAGAGCATGTAATAATTTACTGCCATAAATACAATCAGGCTAGGCAAAGGCTTGTTAATCAGCTGGAAGCAAAGCAAGTGTCTCTAGATACTAAGACCTTATTGGAAAGAAGTTCAGGAGAAATTTTTGGTTTCTTACTTTCTTTTTTGAAAAGTACAGGCCTTTTTAAAAGGATATAAACTCTACTTTATCTGATTGTTTTTGTTTGTTTATTTGTTTGTTTTGTTTGTTTAAAACAGTACAGAATAGTCAGTAACTCCCGTTCCTTACTCCAGTCCAGTGGTGGCGGTAATGCACAAGAAATAGTTGCTAACCGCCAATAAAAGAAGAAGAAGAAGAAGAATTGAGGTCGTTGCTCACTAGACGACCAGGTGATCACCAGCAAACTGGACTGAGTTACTTCAGTGGACTTGCCTTTCCAGCACTTGGGATTATCACTTCTGTGGACTTTGTATATACACCGTTGGACATTACTCTCATTCACTTTGGGACAAGCAATACCCCAGGATTCTTTGGACTGTTTTATGGTATGGTGCCACGGACTCCACGCTTTCAACAGACTTTTCAACAGAGTTTTCTTGTATTTATTGTGTCGTTTTAAGTTCCTTGTGAATATTGTTTAATACACTTTTATTCCGGTTATATCTGTTGTTGTCTCATCTTTTAAAACACCTCACAAACTCTCACAGTTTAATCTGACCCCAATTTTAGTTAATGTAATTCAACCGAGAAGGCTGAAAGTTACAATTTTTATAACCTGAAAAAAGGCACACAATGTCATGTCTTACAAGATAACAAAACCTACAATATCTCTATAAAATAAAAAAAGGAAAAGGAAAGCTTGTTTTAGTCTGTTTTTAACTTAACGCTAAGCCAGCTTCCGAGAGGGAAAAAAAGTTTACAATACAATAAATTGTAGTGATTGTGTTGTAAAAACTCAAACTTGGCTTTGATGAATAAAAATGTCCTCAAATTCAAACCAGCACAGTGCAATAAAACATGATTCAAAGACCGTAAACTCTAGAATGAAGCACATAAATGTGAATCCTCTCATAATAGTAAAACTTGTGTGAGCCTTGTTTTAGTGAAACAAATTGCAGACATGTCTAATATGATATACTTACCAAGCAGGATCAAACGAGGACTCACAGGCAGGTTACCCGTCGTTTCGAGGTCAGCAGGAGTGGCAGACATCTATTGTCAAAAATAACAATTTAAGACAACTGACAAATCTTAATGTGATACTTGCTGATAACATTGATAATATTCTACATAAGTAAAAGGCTTTTTGTACTCAGAACAGGAATAGTTTATCCAAAATGATCATTCTCTCATCATTTACTCACCTTTATGTTGATTCAAACTTGTATGACAAAAAAATATGATATTTTGATGGGAGTAAATTATGAGAGGACTATCATGTTTGGTTGAACCATTCCTATACAAGTGTTCGTTGTACTAAAGATAAACTTACATTTTCTTGAAGAATGAGTCCTTGCTTTTCCATGAAGTGAGCCATTAGGAGTTGAACAATGTGGTAAGATGAATCAATGGGTTCATCTTTGGAAAGGATTGACTTGACTTTGGAGTTGGTAGGCTTGCTTTTTAAAAAACTCTACGATGCTCTTTCCACACTCCTCCATAGAAAGTTTGAGTGCATGCAGGACATTAATGTCAGTGAGAAGCTCAAAATGTGCGAACAGGCCTTTCTGAAAAAAAGAGGTATGGCCACTTTTCCATCAACTCCGCAACAGAAGGTGCTGGCACACTATTTATTTGGCTTCATTGCAGGCTGAAAGTTGTCTCCATCAGTTTTTCTACTTCAGCTTTCTCAGCTCCCTTTGCACCTTCTCGACAGTAGAGATGCTCCAGCTGCTGACGTTTAGTCTCAATGGAGACATCTGTCTCCTCTAAAGGAAGATCAGGCTGAAACTAATAACAAAATAATTCTACTGATCTGATCTGGGGTGCGTTTCCCGAAAGCATCGTTGGCCAACTATGGTCGCAAGTTCCGTCGTTACCAGTAGAGTTCAATGGACATTGCGATGAACTTGCGACCATAGTTGGCCAACGATGCTTTCGGGAAACGCACCCCTGATCTGATCTGTAAGAATGGGGCTTTATTAGTGCTGTTCATTGATTCAAATAACTTTTTTGACAGGCACGTTTACAGTAATTAGACAAGAATTTAAAATTTTGTTCATACCTCACTTAGAATTTATTGACAAAAAAGATTTGCACATGTGCCTGTTTCATAAACACTAAACTAAACACTAAAACTATTCATTTTGTTCATTCCCATTCATCTTTTACTTGGATAAAGTTTGATAAAATATGCAGGTTGAATGAAAATAAGGGATTCTTATTCTTACCTGTGTGTGTGATAAGACTGCTGTATGACGGCAGTCTGAGCTCAATCTCACTTGGTCGATCAATTATTTGCCTAGTTAAAACACAATTTAATGGAGGCATCTGATTTAAATCACAGAAGCTTCATTAGATGTTTAAGATGTTATATTTTAAAGTCATTTAAAGATAATACAATAATAAATCGTTGCAAACCTACCTCATTCAGATAATCCAAAATGCCGCCTTGTGCACATTGGATGAAAATAGGGTATAATACTGTTAAATAACAGTGACAAACTGTTGTTGGTCGACCACGCAACCTGAAGTGAACAAGTCTTCCCATAATGCATTGTAAAAAAAAGCATCTTGCTGTTATTACATGAAGACAGCATTTTGCTGGTAAATTTCCATGTAAATTTCCAGAAATTTTTTACTGTGTAGAACACATCCGATCTGTGTCACATGTGAGCGAAAAATCGGAATTGGGTCACATTTCAGTGACAATAGCCGCGTTTCCATTACCCTTCAAATTGCGCAAATTGAAATTGCGAATTAAAAATACGCTCAATGGAAACACGTCAATTTCGCAAAAACTCCCGTTTATCGCAAAAAAGTTTTTACGCTCTCATGAGGTGGTTTTTCAGGCAATTCGAAAAAGGAATATTTCGCAAAACTGCAATGGAAACAGTTTTTGCGCATTTACAGTCACCTGACTTAGAAGACGCGGTGTGTTTGAGGTCCATGTATAGCTACGCAAATAGGCCTAATAATTATTTTATATTATTTTATTTTAACATTTAATAGGCTATATTTAGAAGACGCTTTTATGCAAAAAAAGAACAAAGCGTGAGGAGCGCGCACTGCATGGCACAGAGGCGCGGGCGTGAACACTTGCATTTTCCTATCAACAGTGGAAACAACTTAAAAATACTCTATCATTTCTGGCCATACAGAAAATAATAATACATTATTCTCAACTACTTTTATTTGTGTAAACTCACAATAACAAAATAAAACGTTGTGCTTTTGTAAAGTAAAAGAAAACAATCAGACGCACTTTCATGATCTCCGTAAACTGGGGCGCGAGAACTGAAACAAAATATAGGATAAAGCTTGAAATGTCCACTTTAAAACAAACAAATTCGAATCGAAAGCTAATACCTTCTGATTTTGTAATTCGTATGAAAGGTGCATTTCTCTCTAAAGCGCATCTGCTTAACAGCGGAGATGGAGATGTGATTTTAGCCAAAACAATAGTTTATTAATAATATTAATGGCTCTTCTCATTCAGCACTGCGGGAAAACATCAATTCCAGGTTCTAATTTGGCCTTAGAAAACCAGTAAAATCGAGATGTTTTCCATATTAATTTGTGACTATTTTAAATGTTTAATAAAGGGGCAAAAAGTCCTAAACAAAAATCTGAAAATTCTTCGATATTTACTTTTTTTTGCGCAGCAGTTGGTGTAGCCAGTTCAAATTAAAATTTTGGTGTTCAACTTTGCGTTTTAAAAAGACAACAACCGTTCATTTTTCGTTTTTCAACTACGGGTTAAAAAAGGAAAAACGAATGGACACAAAATAGCCTACATGGATCGTTTGGACAGAATACGAGACAGAGTTCTTTATTAAATTCATTAAAAAAAAATAATAATTAGACTATAGGAATACTGGATTCTAAATCTCAAAGAAATGCCACAATCAAAACCTCGGAGCAGAAATGAGGGCGAAACACCCAGAAACTCCATGTGTCGTTCGCATTATAAGGTCTTTCCCTGATGCTTGGATAACACGCCACGTACTCCTTCCATTAATAATAATAATGTCTAATGCGTTGGCTGTGATATGTTATAAACCAACGTCAGTTGCCGTGATTTTTGGAATGACTTATATCGCGAGAGAAAAAAGGACGTTTTAGTCGCATAACATCGGTTAATGGAAACGCCGTCATTTCGCAATAGTTTTTTATCGATATTTAGATAATAGCGCAAAACATTTGCGCAAATCTGTAATGGAAACGCGGCTAGTGTAAACAAGGCCTTAATCTGTGTTTTAATATATAATACACAGTGATTAAAAATAACTATACACACATTCATTCATTCTAGGAATTGAACCCACCAACTGGGTCAGAGACAACGGGGAGGAAATGGCAACCTCGTGGCCGTGGTATAATGCCATAGATGAGGCGATTGGTCAGATCAATAACACCACTACTAATAATGTAGTCACTAATTACTTTCTTCACCAGCTTTCTTTCTATGGCCTCAGTCACTGGCCCTTCCGGATCAGATCTGGTATTCCTCCTACCAGACGAAAAAATTGCAAATGAAATTTTTGATTTCTTCCGAGAGGAATCTGCCAAAGAGGAGGATGAAGAGAAAAGATTTACTGACTTTAATAAGAGGTTTTTAACTCTGAGTCTTTTTTGGAAAATTATTTCCTGTCTCTAAGGCATAAAGGATTAAAGCATTCTTCTCTTCCTATGTCTATTTTTACATTTTGTTTATGGTTTAAGTCATATTAATTTTTATGACTTAAGGTTACACACACACACAAACAAATGTTTATTTATTCATTTATTTAAGGAGAACTATGTAGCTATTGATTTATTCTTGTTTATGTAAATCCATTCACATCTACAAAAGATAAGTTCATGTTATGCAGTAACAGTCAGATTGAGTACGTACAACAATTAACATTTAATAAAAAATAAAAAAATTCACAGATTCATTCATCCAATCTATATTAAAATAAAACAAAACTCAATATTATGTAAATGTGGTTTATGAGAACTAAATATCAGAATTGATCAGAATTACAAATTAACCAACTATATTCATAAGTATTTTTTTAATCTATTCAAAATCTGTATACAAACCATCATTTCTATATGTTAAAAATGTCATCACACCTTTTGCTAATTTAATAATTATTTTTGGCCTCAGTTGTTAAATTTTGAAAGTGGTAAATCTAATTCTCATTCCTTAGTCGTAGCCATGGTGTTGCAGGACAATGTGTCTTTGCACAGGAGCTGAAACCAAGGCTGCAAGCTCATCTCTTGTGGCTGATCTTCTACTTTCTGCCACATGATGTGACTGTATGATGAGCTCCATCAGCTCATCCACAACATCTCCAGCTCCTAGGCAGATATTATGTAGCATTGGACAGGCAACTGCCTGAAGAAAGATGGCTCTCCACCGACACTTCATCCTGCCAAAAGATGTCTCAATTATGCACTTTGCCCTGGAATGATGTCTGTTGAACCGTTCCTGCACTGGTCTCTGGAGTGGTTCCACGATTCACTGTTGTAACAGTGTGATGATACAGTTACTACTGTATATGGTATTATAATAATAATAGTAGTAAATATGATAATATAAATGATAAAAACAAATGATATTTTTCTCTTCTTTTGGCAAGTATCTTCTTTTTTTAACATGATCAGCATTGAACCTTTCCAAGTAGCGAGCTGTTTTTTCCTTATTTGATAAAGGCATGTGCAAAGGTAAAATTTAGTCGAAATGATGTAATAATATACTCTGCACATTTCCTATTAATAAAATGTAGTATTTATTTATTCCAGATACGTACAAATATGACCAACATACATTGCTGTCATTCGGTCCAACCAGTAGGTCATTCGGTATAACCAAAATTCCGGTATATATTTAGGACAAGTTTTTAAAATATTACAATATTTTCCATGTTCTATAATGGTTGTACCGAATGACCTGATATTTTGGGACATGCGTATGAGCAAGTGAAAACATGAATTTTTCAAATAGTTAGGAGAGAGTTACTTTCATTGCTTCATGACCGTGTGGTCCTTTGCAGGTGTCTGAATGATGCACATCCTGTCACATTTGATCCAAAATGGTGCCTTTATATTGGTTACTCAGAATGAAATAAATTTTTCAGGACATTCTTTCTTATAACAAAGCAACGACTTCTACACATAATTTTAATACCATTTGCACTGTTGATATGATGTTCTAAAATAATTACACAATTTAAAAATATACATTTTATTAATGTGGGATAGCCATATGTTATATGTGTATTTTTTATTTATTTTTTATTTTTTGGGGGGGCTTATAATGCAGCATTATTATTTGTTTTAAGGTCAGGATGCAAATATTCCCATGATTTGCCAACTAGCTAGCTTAGAATATAATAATCTAGCTATTCAGCAATATTATTTATTTCACTGCACTGACACTATTGGATGACAAGTAAACTTGAAGTGAATTGAGTTAAATAATGACATCAATAACAAAAGTTAGCATTCCAGTTTGCTCAAAAAAGGGTTAACAGGTTTCACTACAGTGACTGACAAAGCTGGCTATCGCTGGTTTCAGGGATGAATGCAGATGAACTCACATCTTGAGATCAGGAAACCAGAAGGCCTCTTTGCAACAAGGCCAGCAGGTTTCATCCCAACCATTGTAATGGACTGGTTTGACAAGTTATAATAAAGACTCCGGGGCTAGAGGACCCACCATCACATATTTGGAACTGTGTTGAAACAGGGCTGCAGGACCACTTCCTGGATCACCCTGTTTTGAGTTGACTGGTGGGGAGAAAGTGGAGACAACCACATGTCTGGCTAGCCTGAATGCTGAAGGTGTATATGAAGAGTTTGGTTCCAAAACACGATAAATGCCATTAAAAATAAAAAATTGAGTTCCTGCAAAAATCATTATTGTTTCTAGTCGGTATTGAAAAGTCAATTTTAAATTTTCTGCCGTGTTATTCTGTCATGTTTTCTCCCTTTCTTTCCAAACTGCGACAAATGCCAGTCTCCCTTCTCTGCAGAATGCGATATATCCACTCAACCAATCACAGCACACCATTCCATGCATTGTAAAGAGTAACGGCGGCGCTTTAAATACACCCAGCTTCCTAGTTTTTCTTATCTACTTTGTACTTTTCGATCAACAAACAAACAAAAAAATTTATAATTTTGACGGCATTGATGTGGTGGTTTCAGCGGTGGGTAAGAAACGTAAGGTATCGAAATCAAATCATGTACGTGAGGAGATTAAGAAGATGAGGCACTCGGGAGGAGGAAAAATGCCGGCTGCTGCTTGTTCTCACATAACACGACAGCATCAAACTTCTGTCATGCTGACACATTGACCCCAGGGGATCTTTTGAAAAACTTTCAATTGTTTTATTCAAAGTAAACGAAAACCGAGCAGGACCAAGCCATTTTTACAGCTGATCGCCATCAAAAAAGTTTAACAGTGACGTCCCAAGGTTGACAACAGCGATATGCAGAAGAATAGGGAGGTCACACTCACAAACGAATACCATTTGCTAACTGAAGATCATCCAACACAGATATTATATTAATGCAATGGGTTTATAGTATGCACAAGACAACAAATTCAGTGTGTTAAAAATGAATGTGATTTTTATTTATTGTTTAAAACTTGAAGTATAACTCTGGCATTACTCAACCCATAGCCCTGTTGAGCAAGGTCACTGTGAGCTATTCTGCCCTACAAAGGCAAAAGACCTTAAGTCGCTAGAGTGTGGAACTGAGAAAAATGACTTTAAAGATTTTTAGTTGTCCTGCTTAATTAATTATAGGTAGGACACTGGAAATTCGGCAAATATATGTTTTAGTAATGGAAATTATATACATAAAAAAATCTTGAGCTCAAACTTGACTTTTGACCACTATTTTAAAGTTACTGTACTCTGCCTTTGTATTGTCAGCAAAAAGTGAGAGGTCATACCAAGGCAAAAGGCAGTAACTTCCACATTATCAATATTTAGTTGCTGATCACCATTAACAAAATCATTAGTACACACCTGTATAAAATCTAGTGATCATGACATTTATTTTGTATGATTTACAATTATTTATAGCCATCTACTTATTGCTATCCTGTGCTTTGGTTGCATTCTGATGGCATTATTAATACATTTGACATGACAAAATACCTCCTATTAGTCCAGCGTTGACTCGACCGCGCTTAGGGCGGGGCTGAAGGCGAAGTTTTGGCACTCTGCCAGCTAGTTTGCGAGCTTTAATTCATGGATGTATTCATTTGATACGGCAATGTGTAACGTTTTTCTGTCAACTCTGCATAATCCTTCGCGATCGTAATCGCACGTTTGTCGATGGAGCAGACCATACTAAATGTTCTGACCGCTCTGAGGACATCAGAAGTTAGAGCGACTGATGGCAGCTGTACAAAGTACACAGGATACACCGTAATTTTAATTTTAATGGACATTAAAACAAAGGCAGATAACCTTACAATATGGTAGGTAGCATTATTTGATTGAACACCGGCACCGTAACTTCATATTGACGCGCGGCTAAACAAAGGCAGAGCACCGTAACTCGTAATTTGAGCGTTCCAAAACAAAGCCAAAGAGCGGTAACTGATGTTACGGTGTTCTGCCTTGGTTTCTCATGGGCTTTTGGAAGTTACTGTTAAGACAAATCATTATTTTCTCGAAAAATAAACGGAATTGATTCAAGATACTTATACACATGATAAAGAAGGTCTTGAATGTGTCAAAAATATAAATAACTCATTTTCGACCAAAAACGAAGTTACGGTCTTTTGCCTTTGCACGGCAGTATTGATAGCTATTCCTTTACCTATCAATAGCATGTGGTGACCTTGCTCAACAGGGCTTTAGGTTGAATACAAATCTTTAAAAAAATCTTTCAGGCCTACAAGTGATGTAAAATTGAAACTATAATATGTGAATCTTCTCTACAATGTTCTTAATATGACAAAGTACGTGTTTGTGTCTGTGAAACTTACTAAAAATATTATACTAATATTATTATACTAATAAACTTTGTTGTGTATTTTCAAGAGTTTCAATATGAAAAATAACTTTTATATTGATTCAATGGATTAATTGCAATTTGGAAGAAAAAAAAATTTGTCATGGATTTATTGCATTGGGGGGGGGGGGATTATCTGTTTTTATAATAAATCTTTGAAAATCAAAATCTGGATATGTTATTATAACCTAAAAATGCTATGGGAAAGTTTGAAACAGAAAATAGTGGTTTTTCATCTTGCCACTTTCTTGGTAAAGAAAACACATTTTTACTCAAATGAATCAAAACGGATTTATTGCGTTTTGGAACCAAACTCTTCATTGGGACCCAACATGATTATATTCAAGGGAAAACGTATGAAGGCTTCTGGGTTCCCCAACACAACAGTAAACATGTCAGATAATGAGTGAATAAACAGTGATCTGTTCCTGGAGTGGGGAAAACAGTTTCTGCTGCATCTCCCAAAATGTGACCAATGACCCCATTTGCTGATAGTGGATGGGCACAGCTCACATGTTTACAACTAAGACTTTAAGGTGATGAAGGACAACAATGTCTTTGTTTTTAGCCTACCACCCCACCACTCATTACCTGCAGCCAACAGACAGAGCTCTGTTTAAGAGCCTTAAACATCACTGGAGGCTAGAGGAGAGGATCATCTCCTGGGAGAGTGGAGGCAAAAGACTGGACAGGGCATTGTTTATGCAACTGTTCTCCAAGGCCTTCAAGGCTCTGGGATCTTTCCGTTCAGTCCAGCACAGATCAAGGCGGTCTTGTTTGCTCCGAGTGAGTCAAGTCAAGTCATCTTCATTTATATAGCGCTTTTAACAATATAGATTGTTTCAAAGCAGCTTTACAGAGATAAACGTATAATTTATGGTAAGAGAGATTGTTTTGGCTTTGTAGCGGTTATTTTCCAGCTAAAGTTAGTTTTGATTGATTCGCATCCGTCGCAACGATCATTTGTTATTAAATTAGGGGCCGCTAACACGACACCATTCTCTCTACACAGACTTGAAACGCGAACCTGTGATAAACGCTGATGGCGTTCACATGCGCATTAAGAATTGGTTCTATAGTTATGTGCGTTTGAATATGTGTGCGCAGGTTGTAATTCCCTACAAACCAAGCCTAAGTACTGGGCTTTCCTTATAAATTTTGATACAGAATTTTATTTTATTTTATCACTTCGGGGTAGGTACGCGAAACGAATTTCCCGAAAATGCTTTATCTGGAGTGGTAAAGGGATCCTCCATAGGGAGAGACTAGTTGGCACTTCAGCACTGCGTTGACATCGGGTCCAGGCGAAGGTCCTTCGTCAGATCTGGATATGGCCTGGATACGGCAGGCTGCGGGAAAACCTTGGGATAAACAAAGACACTAAAATTAGAAAAATGTCTCTTTGCCGCATGTGTGGTAGTCCTATCGAGTTCCCTCGGTAACCTACAGTGAAGCCCGAGAATGTGTTTGTCACTGTTATGAAACCACTGTGTTCTGTTTCAATAAACACAAAACATTGCATGTCTCAGCAAAAGAGCTCTTTTCCTCCCTTGACGATTACCCGTGACAGAAGTGAAGCCTCTCCTCCAGGAGACGCTTCACAGAGTAGAAGTCTGGGGCAACCCAGGGATGTGATTTTGTGTGTCCCCGAGCAAACACTCATATAGCTGTCAATGCTTCGCTGGCGCTCAGCCCCCGCCGCAGCATGTATTAATGCCCCCTCTGTCGAGCCACCTAAGCGCATGGTCGACGGCGTCAGATTGGGTAATCAACACTGCAAAACGCGGCTATACGCTTCAGTTCGCTCGCAGACCACTCTGCTTCGGTGGCGTGATTATGTCAGAAGTATCAGAACAGAGCGCCCCACTGCTACGGGCCGAAATCTGATTACGGTGAAGCAAATCCTCACGCATATTCAGCCCGGGGATTACTTCATCGCAGTAGATCTGAAGGATGCGTACTTTCACATTCAGATAGCCCCGCATCACAGGTGCTTTCTGCGTTTTGCATTCGAAGGTGTCGCATACCAATTCAAAGTGTTGCCGTTCGGGCTGGCTCTGGCCCCCCGCATATTTACAATTTACATGAATGCAGCGTTCGCACCCCTGAAGCTCAGTGGGATGAGCATTCTGAACTATCTCGACGACTGGCTAGTCATCGCTCAATCGAGAGGCACTCTCGAGGAACACAGACGCAGACTCCTCGCCCATCTGACATGCCTGGGACTGTCTGTGAACATACAGAAGAGCATGCTTCAGCCATGCCAGTCGATCACATTCCTGGGTATGGTTCTGGACTCGTGCACGATGATCGCATGCTTATCAGAGCCGAGGATCCAGTCCATTCACAATACACTAGCCCTCTTCTTTCAAGGCAGAGCTGTCCCCTTAAAAATGTTTCAGAGGTTACTGGGTCTAATGGCAGCCGCAGCCTCCATCTGCAGACTGGGCTTGCTGCACATGAGACCGCTGCAGCACTGGTTGCGAAGCCAAGTGCAGCTGCAGGCGTGGAGAGCGGGGACAGAGCGCATTGTCATAATGCATTCATGTCTCAAGACTCTGGCGCCCTGGTCCGACACGACATTCGTGAAGGACCATCATGTTCTCATCAGAACGGACAACACGGCGGTGGTGGCATACATCAAATGCCAGGGAGGGTTGCGCTCGCAGTCCCTGCAGGGCTTAGCGACGCAGCTGCTCTTGTGGACGGATTGGGTACTTTTTTCGATCCGAGCAGTGCACGTAGTGGGCAGTTTGAATTGCGGCGCGGACATGCTGTCCAGGGACGGCATTGTACACGGAGAGTGGAGGCTACACCCGCAAACTATAAATATGATCTGGAATCTCTTTGGCAAAGCGGAGATCAACCTCTTTGCTTCAGAGGAGAACACCCACTGCCCGCTGTACTTCTCGCTGACAACAGCTCCCCTGGGAGGGGACGCGCTGTCGAACCGCTGGCCCAAGGGACGGAAGTATGCTTTTCCCCAAGTCAAATTAATGCCACTAGTGCTGCAAAAGATCAGGGAAGAGAGATGTGCGTTGATTCTGGTAGCTGGTGTATTGACAGATGGGAAGACCCCAAGGGTTGTGATATTTCCATTATTCTGACCTTCCAGCAGGAACATCTGGACGTCGGGAGCTCTCCGTCTACAGTGAAAGTCTGCGTAGCCGCTATCGCCGCCTTTCGTGACACGCTAGATGGCCATTCGGTGGGGAAGCACCCCCTGATAACAAGCTTCTCCGGGGGGCGAGGTGGCTAAATCCTCCCCGCCTTCGCCAGATGCCAGTTTGGGACCTATAGTTAGTGCTTAGTGCGCTCTTCGACCCACCCTTCAAGCCAGCCAAATCTAGCGACCTTAAAGCGCTCTCGGTTAAGACGGCACTACTGCTCACGCTAGCCTGCGGGAAACGAGTGGGAGACTTGCATGCCCTGTCAGTGAACAGTGAATGTATGCAGTTAGGATGATTGCATGGTCAGACTCATACCCAGACGCAGCTACACACCGAAGGTGCTCTCATCACCGTTCAGAGCCCAGGTGATTACAATTCAAGCGTTTTGTCCCATTGAACTAGACACCAATTCAGTGTGCCCTGTGAGCGCGCTACGTGCTTATGTGAGCAGGACTAGCCAGTGTCCAGCTTCAGAGCAGCTTTTTATCTGCTACGCAGGCACCAAGAATGCTGTCAAATCAGAGCCTATCACACTGGATTGTTGAAGCTGTGCAACTAGCTTATGCTTCCCGAGGAACAGATTGCCCAATAGGGGTGCCGCCCACTCCACTAGGAGTTTGGCGTTGTCATGGGCTTGGGCAAAAGGCATGTCTATTCAGGACATTTGTCTCGCAGCGGGCTGGTCATCTCACAACATGTTTGTGAGATTTTATAACCTGGACATTCCCTCATTTGCACCACATGTTCTGTCAGTGCAGGAGGAGAGAGCTGAGCAGCCATTAGATGACTAAGTCACCTGAGGACAAGCCCCGATTGGCTCGTGTTTCTACCATGGTTTCAACCAGGTTGTATAGACAGCGCAAGTTACTGCAGTAATAGCTGTAGTTAGTATATTCACATTAACTATTAAGTGGCCCCTTTTATTATGCCCGCGTTCATAAGCTGGCAATATTCTCAAAGCACCAACATGTTTGCTGCATTTCCCCCCATATCACACCAGTTCAGTGTTGCTTAACTGGGTTCGGGGAGATACTGATGTTGACGCTGATTTGGCATTGTGCCAGAATACATCTGGGTGTTTAAATCAGGTCCGGTACCCTGCCTCAGATTAGTCTGAGTGCTCAGTGCTTGTGCTCTACAGGGGCTCGATCGAGCTGGGCCAATTTTCCACACGGCGGGGGTTTTATATGTTCCCCATACGTAATGTCGAGGGACCGACTCGATAAGGGAACGTCTCTGGTTACTCACGTAACTGTAGTTCCCTGAGAGGAGGGAACGAGACATTACGTAGACTGCCGTGTGAAAAGCCTTCAGCCTCAATAGCGCTTGTTCAGTCGAAAGATTCTGAGGTTTTTGGTGCCCGATGTCACCTATATTGGAGGCTGTCAGCCAATCAGGTGAGGGATCGGGCGCCATTGGCTATTTACAAGCAAAAGAGTTATTCAAAAATAGATTTCCCCATATGTAATGTCTTGTTCCCTCCTCTCAGGTAACTACGGTTACATGGTAACCAGAGACATTCTGGGTTCTAATCCGCACTCGTATAGGTTTTTTTTTTTCTCATCAATCATGTTTATCGGTGGTTGTATATCAGGCAGGGACACGTGTGTGCATTTTGTTTTGTAATTTCACCAGAACGAATAGAGTCTCCACAATGGATTGAAGCGCGCGTCCGAGTGAAGACTGTGCGCAAGCCACAAGAGAACATAGTATCCGCGCCAGTGATCGCAGCGGCAATGAGTCAGATTCACCCGTGATCACTCAGAAGGAATCACTCACATGGCTGGGCACTTGTAATGACACATCAAGGATGTTAAGAGGCTAAAAGCAGGTTTAAAACTTGCCCCATTGAAGTCAACAGGGTGCAAATTTTAAAAAGAGGATAACATGGTGTAGGCAACACCGATTTTTGTCGTTGTTCTCTGTATTGACAGCACTCCAAATTTACAAAAAAATTAGCTCAATGTTAAAATTGACCGGAGTTCTCCTTTAAGGGGTTAAAGTACCATTTTTATAGTAACGCAAGGTCCGATTTCAAAACAGTTTTCACAGGCTGAATCTTGAGTTCGTAAGCTTTTGAATGATACATAATGTTAATGATATATAATTTGTCAACATTAGATCAGAAGAAGTATAGGATATAATTGTTTTAAAAATGCAGTGGCAAGTGGGCCAGTAACAGTTAACAGATTAATGACTTGATCCTTTTTTTATACCCTAATCAGGCAATGTGACCTGGGAGTCACAACTCATAAAATCCAAAATATATCATGTAACTGCCTGTCGCCAGTTTATTTCTGTATTAGCACTTTTTCTATTTTGTTTCTTCTGAATTGAATGTTAACAGCAAGACGGAACTAATTATTGGTTCCGCCCAGAGGTTTCCGGCCGGGCGCTTTTGAGCGACGCACGGAGAAAAACTTTACGGCGAAAGAGACTGATTATTCCGCTGTTGTCGTGTTTAAGTGCATAAATTTACAAGAAAATAGACAGAAGAAGATACGGGAGATCTAAAAGGATGTTTAGCACCTCTTTGTGATAAGCAGCAATGAGGTTTGTTAACTGTTTATTTTGCTATAAGGGTGTTTGTGTTAACATATGTTTTCCAAGTGCCATTTTTTCTGATGTATAACATTTAAAGTGTCTAACTGTATATGGGTTGGATGATAACACAATATGTTGAGACATGCATATAGCATTATTTTGTTAATTAATTTATTTATTTTCTTCAAACCAGTTCTCACGGGTTGACCAATATTAAAGCCCTGTAAACCAAGACCTCTTGCCTCATGCCTGTCACTGGGGGAGCTACAGTGAGAACTCAACTGCTCTGCATGAGTAGACGAGGAAGACAGTACCATAGAGCCGTGATCCATGGGCAAGAAGGGACATCTATACATCCAAGAGTGTGCATCTGCCCCTGACATTTACACATCTGCAGCATCCACAGAATAATCCAGGTGCCTTACCACGAATCCAGCTGAAGCCAAGAAGCTTAAATATTTTCCACAAGAGACTGTGACATATTTTTGCCTTCATATTCATACGGTATAGTTGCGTGCATGTTTAAGTGTTAACTAAGCTGCAAGTAAGAGACTTGAAATGAAAATATTCTGCATAATAGACTGAATTTTGCATTTCACAGATATTGATTTGTGTGAAATAGAAGTGAATATTTTCTAAAAACTAATACTAGTGGTAAAAAGTTTATAAATGTGAATAGCTATTGAGAAGTGAATCACTTAGCTTCTTGCCAAATTACATTTAACCCAAAATTAAGTACACCAAGTAACAATGTCAGAGCCTAGTCATACATCTAGCAGAAAGCAGGTTAGTGCAGGGAAAAATATAGAGCAGCAGTGCATAGACATGCAACCACAGGCCACTAAAGGCGCAAGAGCTGATGACCACACTTCCTCACAAGAACCACGAAGGAGCCAAAGAGTCCGAAAATTAACGGAAAAGGGCCAAGAACTGTACAGTGAGCAAATAAGAAGATTTGCTCACCGTTTCACTGTGAGCTATGAGGAGTGGAAGGCTATCGCTAAGGACGCCAAACAAGCCCTAAGTGGACAATGCTCTAACAACCTGCTACATGAATACATCAGCAAAGTAAGCGTAGCCTCAAAGAATCTGAACATTGCTTATGAAGAGTTGAGGCACATAGACAACCCTGATCAGGACACACGTCGCAGAATTGACACCTGTGATGCAGTAACCAGGAAGATCATCCAAAGTGCAAAAGATCGTTTGGAGACAGCAGATAACGGTGGAGGAAATGAAGAACAAGGCCACAGGGCGACATCGTCTATATTCAGGTCTGTAGTCTCAGACAAGAAAAGTGTCAAATCCCAATTCACTAAGTCCTCTCATGCTCAAGGCAGCTCCAGACATTCAAGTCGGATTTCTGCTAGCAGACAAGATGCCGCTGCTGAAGTTGCTGCCAATGAAGCTACTCTAGAAGTACTACTAGAACAAGAGTGTTGCATTGAGGAATTGGAAAAGCTTGAAGCTGAAGCTGCAGAGAGACAAAAGGTGCTAGATGCAAAGCGCAGACAACTGGAGCGACTAGAGACAGTTAAAAAGTTAAAAGCTGCTAAGGCACGTCAGCGAGTGTATGATCAGAGTGAGTGCTCAGATGAAGAAATAAGCAGTCTACTCCATCAAAGTGTCTGTATTAAGGAAAGGGAAGAAGCGAAACATGAAAATAATCTGTTGCAGCACCATTCCTCACCACAAGACTGGGCACACTCAAAGCTAGATGACAGCACAGCAGCTCTTGTTAGAGCACTTGCAGAGTCCATCAGTGCAGGTCGTCTTCCGATACCTGAACCAACCATATTCAGTGGTGACCCACTCAGATTCAATGACTGGAAGGTTTCGTTTCAGACACTCATTGATCGGAAAAACATTCCAACTGAAGAAAAGATATATTACTTGCGAAAGTATGTGGGTGGACCTGCTAAAAAGGCTATAGAGAGCTACTTCCTGCTTGGTTCAGAGTCAGCCTATCATGCAGCATGGAGGATCCTCGAGGAAAGATATGGGAATCCATTCCTCATAGCCAAAGCCTTCAGAGACAAGCTCGAGGGATGGCCCAAGATAAGCTCCAAAAGCAGTATCGAACTTCAAGAATTTGCTGATTTCCTTCGGAGCTGTGAAGCTGCTATGACTCAGATCAGAGGCCTTAATGTACTTAATGACTGCAATGAGAACCAGAAGTTACTTGCAAAACTTCCAGACTGGCTGACCTCGAGATGGAACAGAAAGGTAATAGAAGTCGAGGAAGAAAGTCACACATTCCCAAGCTTCCAGCAGTTTGTAGAGTTTCTCTCACGTGAAGCTAAGATTGCAAATAACCCAATAACATCTTTCCATGCTCTGAAACCTGTTGAAGATAAGCAGATCAAGGTTTTAAAGAACAGAGCTGTAGGAGCTAAAGTACTAGCAACTAACTCAGATGAAAAGGCTTCCTCCACAAGCTGTTTCTTTTGTGAGAAGTCAGGTCACAGTCTACACAAGTGTTGGAAATTTATGGATAAGACCATCTCTGAGCGAATCAAGTTTGTTCAAGGGATGAAGTTGTGCTTTGGCTGTCTGAAGCCGGGCCATCGCTCAAAGGAGTGTGAAAATAGGAAGATCTGCGATACTTGTGAGAAAGGACATCCAACCTGCCTACACGATAATCGCAGCAAAGAAAGAGGAATGTCAACAAGGACTGGTAGGGAAATGGAGCGTGACAAGTCAAGAGAAGGAACAACAGATCGTTCACAAGAAAAGATGACAAGAACACCACGCGAGGTAACATCTAACAGAGTTATCCAGAACGTTAAAAGCACCCATACATCCTCAGTCATTCCTGTGTGGTTGTCAACTGCAAGTAAGCCAAATCATGAAGTTCTTGTGTACGCTCTCCTCGATACACAGAGTGACACGACCTTCATCCTTGAAGAGACAGCAAAGGTGCTTCACACTAAAGATGAACCAGTCCAGTTAAAGCTCTCCACGATGACTTCAAGAAATACAGTGGTGCCTAGCAGAAAGCTGACTGATCTACAAATAAGAGGATTCTACTCGGATAAGATAATCTCTCTGCCAGTAACTTACTCAAGAGAATTCATCCCTGCAAACAGAGATCATATTCCCACACCAGAGACTGCCAAGTCATGGTCTCACTTTGAGCACATTGCAGATGAAATTGCTCCTCTACAGAGCTGTGATGTCGGTCTACTAATTGGCTACAACTGTCCTCAAGCTCTTGTACCAAGACAAGTGGTTGCTGGAGAAGAAAGTGAGCCCTTTGCTCAGAGAACAGACCTGGGTTGGAGTATAGTTGGTTATGGCAACCCATGTCTTGACTTTGGAGATGCTTTTGGAACAAGTCACCATGTCATTGTGAAGCAAGTGATATCAGTTCTTCCAAATCTCCCAAGCGAAGTGCACTATGTCTGTAGAGCGCAGATCAAGGAACTAATCCTTCCAACAGACGTCATCAAGGTGTTGGAATCTGATTTTGTAGAAAGGGCTTCGGAAGATGAACACCTTTCTCAAGAGGATCTTCAGTTCATGTCAATTATGGAAAGTGGCATCAGACTCAAGGAAGACGGTCACTATGAAATGCCACTTCCCTTCAAGAAAGGAAGACCAAACTTACCAGATAACAAGATATGTGGCATCCACCGGCTCAGATGTCTGGAGAAAAAGTTAAAGGGAAATGAGCAGTACTACAAAGACTATAAGGCCTTCATGGATGAGACAATAGCTCGTGGAGATGCCGAGCTTGTCCCTGAAGAAGATGTCAGCAAGACTCCAGCGTGGTACATTCCCCACCATGGGGTGTATCATCCCCAAAAGCCTGGTAAGATCCGTGTCGTTTTCGACTGCTCCGTAAGGTTTCAAGGGACATCCCTGAATGACCATCTCCTGACTGGCCCAGAGCTAACGAACACCTTGGTGGGAGTTTTGTGTCGGTTCAGAAAGGGTCGTGTGGCAATTATGTGTGACATAGAACGTATGTTCCACCAGTTCCATGTTAAGAAAGAGGACCAAGATTATCTCAGATTCTTGTGGTGGAAGGATGGAGATCTTAAAGCCCAGCCCTCCATTTATCGAATGAAAGTCAAGTCAAGTCAAGTCAACTTTATTTATATAGCGCTTTTCACAATACAGATTGTATCAAAGCAGCTTCACAGTATTAAATAAAATAGTACATCAGTGTATGTTTCTGGTGTAAAACATCCACGTTTGGTAATGCAGATCAATAGCACTGTTGAATCGATTAATCAAATTAAGTATCCCCAACTGAGCAAGCCAAAGGCAACAGTGGCAAGGAACCGAAAAACTCCATTAGGTGACCTAATGGAGAAAAAAAAAAACCTTGGGAGAACCCAGGCTCAGTCGGGGGCCAGTTCTCCTCTGGCGTTTATGAAGTAGAGACCGGATTTAACTGTAAGATTAAAATATTATATGAATGCCTGGCTGAAGAGATGCGTCTTTAATCTAGTTTTAAACTGGGAGAGCGAATCTGAGCAACGAACAGTATCAGGAAGGCTATTCCAGAGTTTTGGTGCTAAATGTGAAAATGCTCTCCCTCCTTTGGTGGATCTGGATATCCTAGGTATGACCAGAAGCCTCGAATTTAGTGATCTTAAAGAGCGCGATGGATTATAGGGCGATAGAAGATCCGTTAAATAAACTGGAGCTAAGCCGTTTAGGGCTTTATAAGTCAGTAGCAATACCTTGTAATTAATACGGAACTTTATAGGTAACCAATGTAGTGATGATAAAATTGGTGTTATATGGTCAAACTTTCTTGATCTAGTAAGAACTCTAGCGGCGGCATTTTGGACTAACTGTAGCTTGTTTATTGAGGATGCAGGACAACCAGCTAATAAAGCATTACAGTAATCTAGTCTCGAGGTCATGAATGCATGAACTAGCTTTTCTGCATCAGAAACAGATAGCATGTTACGTAATTTAGCAATATTTCTAAGGTGAAAAAAGGCTGTTTTTGTAACATATGAAATATGATTTTCAAAAGACAAGTTACAATCTAATATAACACCCAGGTCTTTTACTGTAGAGGATAAAGTAACAGGACACCCTACTATGTTAAAGTTGTATTGAAGGAGGTTTTGTGGGCGGTTTTTTGAACCGATAAGTATTACCTCTGTCTTATCTGGATTTAATAAAAGAAAATTGTGCGTCATCCAATCTTTTATATCTTTAACACACTCTGTCAATTTGGATAATTTAGCGTTTTCATCCGGCCGTGATGAAATATATAGTTGAGTGTCATCAGCATAACAATGGAAACTAATTCCATGTTTCCTTATAATATTTCCAAGTGGCAGCATATATATTGAGAATAATAGAGGGCCTAACACAGATCCTTACGGCACTCCATAGTTTACTGGAGTTATGATCGATTTTTCTCCGTTTAAATAGACAAAATGGTAGCGGTCAGATAGGTATGATCTGAACCAGCTTAATGCTTGTCCTTGAACACCGGTATAGTTTTGTAGCCGATCTAAGAGTATTGTGTGATCTATAGTATCGAACGCAGCACTAAGATCAAGTAAAACTAGTATTGAGATACAGCCTAGGTCAGAAGCTAAGAGTAAATCATTTGTGATTTTAACGAGCGCAGTTTCAGTGCTATGATGCGGCCTGAACCCAGAATCAAACTTTTCATAGGTGTCATTTTCTTGCAAGAAAGAGCCCAGTTGGGCAGACACAACTTTTTCTAATATTTTGGACATAAAAGGAAGATTTGAAATGGGTCTATAATTTGCTAGGTTATTTGGGTCTAATTGTGGTTTCTTAATTAGTGGTTTTATAACTGCCAATTTAAATGTTCTTGGAACATGACCTAAAGATAAAGACGAGTTAATAATATTGAGGAGAGGCTCTTCCACTATAGGTAACACTTCTTTCAATAGTTTAGTTGGTATGGGATCTAATAAACATGTTGTTGTTTTAGAGGAAATGATAAATTTATTTAACTCTTTTTGTTCTATAGTTGTAAAGCAATGTAATTGTTCTTGCGGGGTGATAATCGAGGCTGAATTATAAGGCGCGATTGAAGATTGAACGTTTACAATTGTGGATCTGATGTTTTCTATTTTCTCAGTGAAAAAATTCATGAAATCATTACTACTAAACTGTAACGGAATATTTTGTTCAGGTGACGCTTGTTTATTTGTTAGTCTAGCCACGGTGTTAAATAAGAACCTAGGATTGTTTTGGTTATTTTCTATTAGTTTGCGGAGATGCTCAGCCCTGGCCGCTTTTAGGGCCTTTTTATAGCGTGACGTACTGTCTTTCCAAGTGATTCTAAAAACCTCTAAATTAGTTTGTTTCCATTTACGCTCTAAATTACGGGTTTCTCTCTTTAGAACACGAGTAGTATTGTTGTACCATGGTGCTTTAATTTTCTCTCTGACCTTTTTTAGTCTCATAGGTGCAACAATATCCCATTTTCCAGAGAGAACGGTGCTCATAGTGCTGGTTAGTTCGTCTAGTTCATCTGTTTGTTTAGGTTCAGGCAGCAGCTGAGACAGATCCGATAAGCAATTTGAAAAATTATCTATGGTGGATGGAAGGATTGTTCTGCCTAATCGATAACGCGGCGCAGCATGATATATTACCGGGGTACGTAATATGCAAGTTACCATGTAATGGTCAGTTACATCATCACTTTGCGGAATGATATCTATATCGGTTGGATCGGTTCCATGTGATATAATTAAATCGAGTGTATGATTAAAACGATGAGTTGGTCCGGTAACGTTTTGCTTAACCCCAAAGGAGTTTAATAAGTCTATAAACGCAGCCCCTAACGTATCATTTTGATTATCTACGTGTATGTTAAAATCTCCAACAATTAATATTTTATCGACATTGACCAATAGATCTGAGAGAAAATTTGCAAATTCTTTTAGGAAATCAGCGTAAGGCCCTGGTGGTCTATATACGGTAGCCAAGGCTAAAGATAATAGGGATGTTTTTCTATCATCTAAGAGCGTAACATTTAGTACAAGTACTTCAAATGAAATAAACTTATAACCCGTTTTCTGAGTAACATTGAGAATATCTCTATAGATAGTTGCAATACCGCCGCCACGACCAATCAGACGGGGCTCGTGCTTATAGGAGTATCCTGATGGAGTAGACTCATTTAGACCGAAATAATCATTTGGTTTAAGCCAGGTTTCAGTAAGGCAAAGTACATCTATGCTATTATCTGTGACTATTTCATTTACAATAACTGCCTTAGGTGTGAGTGATCTAATGTTTAAAAGACCTAGCTTTAGAAATTGTTTTTGTTTACTAATAGCAACATTTTCTGTTTTAATAACAATTAGATTTTTCCTAGATCCTGCAGTAGATTTATTATTTGATCGCACTAAACGAGGAATAGACACAGTTTCTATGCAATGTTCTACACTAGTATTTATATCAGTTAATTTGGTGCAGCAGAGACTATGATTTGGACTTTTGGTTACTAGTCAAAAGGTATTTAACGTTTTGGAGATGTTATCTGACAGAAGATCCGATCCGAATCTGTTTGGGTGTAAGCCATCAGCACGGTATAGCCTAGGACGCTCCCAAAACAGATTCCAATTATTTACAAAGAGCAGTTTCTGCTCATTGCACCATGACGTTAACCATTCATTTAGCGCGAATAATCTACTAAACTTGTCATGTCCTAGACGGTACGTGGGAAGCGGTCCTGACACAATGATCGTTATATCAGGCGATGTGCTGCGTACCGTATCGATCAGATTCCTGAAGTCTTTCTTCAGAACTTCCGTCTGGCGCAGCCTGATGTCGTTCACTCCCGCGTGCAATACCAAAGTTCCGACGCGCTCGTTATCGTTCAGAATCTCGGGAACGCGAGCAGCGATTTCAGAAACACGAGCACCAGGAAAGCAGTGACTGTGCACCTTATTTTTACCTGATGTAGCATGGACGTGCCGAACAATGGAATCACCGATGATCACAGCATTGCGTTCTGTTTCGCGAAGAGCGGAGAAGCGGTTTTGTGTGGATAACTCGAAAACCGGGAGGGTCGGAGAGGGTCTTGGTCTAGACCTGACTCGCGTCTTCCGCTGCGGAAATATCCAGGCTTCGTGGTGGCGTGTTGGAGCCGGAGTGAACGAGACCATGGCTGATTGCGACCTTGGCGCTCGGAACCGATGCCGAGTAACGCACGGAGTAGACGAGGTCGGAGTCAGCCGGTTAGTAACATTAATCTCTGATTTGTGAGCATCAGCGCGTGATGTTTCAAGAGCTAAACGCCGGTCTCTCAGCTCGGCCTGTCTCACTAAAAGGTCGTGGATCTGTTTCTCAACAGCTTCCAGCTCAGACTGTACCGCGTGCAGCTCAAATGTGTCCTCACCTGCACCAAAAGGTAGACTACTTGCATCTGATATATTCGCCATTTTAACAGATGGACAGTAAGTTAGCAACGACACTACCAGTGATGCTATCAATTAATACTAATTTCTGACAAGCGTCTTAGATATAATCCGTCTTTTAAGTGGTACGGGTGTAGAGTAGACGCACGATAGGTGAAAAATGTTTGTAAGTGAGTGTTGAGAAGACGCGTTCAGCCGTGATCCCCGGGAGTAACCTATAAGAGTATCCAGCGTAGAATCACTAACAGGCTTGAGACACGTCTGCTCAACAGTCCGCGTTGTAACTATGAGGTTTGAGCAGTAGTGCTTCTCAGTGAGGAAAAGTAGAAAATGTTTGTTGTAAGTAAGTTTAAAGAGTAAAATCAAGAATTATAAATCAAATCGATAGAGCTCCAAAGACAACAACGCGTTCAGACGCGACGCATGCGCATTCGACAACAGGAAGTATCAACTACCATTAGTGTCAACAGGCAGTCCACTTGTTCGGTGCAGCTTCATCACCTGGATGTGCTAACTATGGCCTGAAGCATCTTGCCGCTCAAGGACAAGAACGCTTTAGAGAAGAGACCATCAGGTTCATCCAGAAGAACTTCTACGTCGATGATGGATTGACAAGCGTAGAATCTGAAGACCAAGCAATCCAATTAGTGAAGGAAGCAAGAGAGCTTTGTCGCACAGGCAAACTTCGATTGCACAAGTTCATCTCCAACAGCAAAGAAGTCTTAGCCACAATTCCTGAGGAAGAGTGTGCTAAAGCTGTCAAGGATTTGACCATGATGTTGGGAGAACCACTGATGGAAAGAGCACTGGGGGTACAGTGGTGTGTGACTTCTGATGAGCTGCAGTTCAGAGTGGTTGTCAAAGAAAATCCACTTACACGCAGAGGGGTCCTGTCCACAGTTGCCTCTGTGTATGACCCACTTGGATTTGTGGCACCCTTCATCCTGGTAGGAAAGCAGATCCTGCAGCAGATGTGTCGTGATAAGCTCAGTTGGGATGATCCTTTGTCTGATGACCTTCGACCCCTGTGGGAGTCTTGGGTGCAAGATCGAAAAAACTTGGCTGAGGTGAGAGTCCAAAGATGCTATCTGCCATCAGGCTTCAAGGTCCAGCATTATGAGCTCCACCACTTCTCTGACGCCAGCGTGTCAGGCTATGGAGAGTGCTCGTATCTAAGAGCAGTCAGTACATCAGGTGAGGTCCACTGCTCCTTAGTCATGGGAAAGTCAAGAGTTGCCCCTACTAAAGTCATGACTATACCAAGACTCGAGCTGTCAGCAGCAGTGGTAGCAGTCCGGACCAGTGACATGCTTAAGAAAGAACTAGAAATAGACTGCCAACAAGAATTTTTCTGGACTGATTCAAAGGTTGTACTTGGGTACATCAGTAATGAAGCCAGAAGATTTCATGTTTTTGTAGCAAATAGAGTTGAGCGCATCAAACTAAGTACAGAGGCCGGACAATGGAGATATGTAGCTTCAGAAGACAACCCAGCTGACCACGCCTCAAGGGGTGCCACGGCAAAACAACTCAAAGATTCTAACTGGTTCACAGGTCCAGACTTTCTTTGGCAGAAAGAGTTACCAACTGGAGTTGTCATGGTGGGAGAGATCGAGAGCAGTGACCCAGAGGTCAAGAAAGCTCAGGTTCATGACACTCAGGCAAAAGAAGCAAAAACACTTATCGAGCGTCTACACAAGTTCTCAGACTGGGCAAGATTGGTGAAAGCTGTTGCCAGACTCAAGCGCCGTGCTAAGGAAATCAAAGATCTCAAGCCAAAGTCCTGTGAGGCCTCAAGCTTAGAGGAAAGGAAAGAGGCGGAGCTGACCATAATCAAGATGGTTCAGGAAGCAACTCTCTCTCAAGAAATTCAACGCCTTAGACATCATAAGGAGACAAAGCTCAAAGACAAAGCCAACCAGCTGCACAAACTATGTCCGTTCCTAGATGATCAAGGTGTAATCAGAGTAGGAGGCCGCTTAGCTCATGCTGCCCTACATCCACACGTGAGGCATCCAGCAATCCTTCCTAGAGACAGTCATGTTTCTGCATTGCTCATCAAGCACTATCATGAAAGAGTGTACCATCAAGGTCGAGGAATGACTATTAATGAACTCCGAGCCAATGGCATGTGGATCTTGGGTTGCAGCAAGCTTGTTTCATCCCATATTCACAAGTGCACAAGTTGCAGAAAGTTCCGAAGATGCACAGAGCAACAAAGGATGGCAGACCTTCCAGAAGAGCGGATGGAAACAACTGCTCCATTCACTTACTGTGGAATGGACTGCTTTGGACCGTTTCATATTAAGGAAGGAAGAAAGGAGCTAAAGCGTTATGGGCTGTTACTCACCTGCATGTGTTCTAGAGGAGTTCACATTGAAGCACTTGATGACTTGACCTCTAGATGCCTTTATCAATGCTCTGCGTTCATTCATCGCCATTCGTGGATCAGTAAGGCAGATGCAGGTGGGAATTTTCTTGACTCAAAGTTGTCCTGAGGGCAGAAACGTTTGTGATTGGTTCAATCTGACAACCAATCGCAAGAGGGGAGAGAATTGCAGAGGCGGGGCCATCATTTCCAATCTCAACCGTCAAAATCCCTCATATCAGCGGTGCGCAGGCAAGAGGAAGGAACTGGTGGTTATCATTTCAAAGTAAGTTTTTTAAAAACAAAAACGTAATATTCTCGAAAATGGAGCATTGTATGTGCACCTATGTGTGACTGTGCAGCTAGCTTAAGGATAGGCTAGCCTACTGTTTCAAGCAAGCTAGTGTTGTAGCTTGCATTAAAATGTTGCAGTGGCTGTCATAGATATGGTGGCTGTTGCCAGCGGTTCTTATCACAAAAATGTAGAAAAACAAGATAATTCAGAATAACGTCACCTTTAGGGGTGTAACGATACGCGTATTCGTATTGAACCGTTATTCGGTACGAGGCTTTCGGTTCGGTTTTCAAACCAAACGGTTCTTTGGACCATTTTTCCTGCCGACCAAAATTTCGTTATTTTCAGATGAGCACGCTCATAATGTAAGAGATGCCGGCGCGACCACAACATTGCCCAACATCAAATGGCAAACGTAATGCAAGTGGAACGAAACTGCTCGTTATTGTGTGGTTGAAGGACCGTTTATCAGTTTGGACCAGTGCAGCGCGAGCCGATCGTGATCATGCGACACTGTCACTAATGTTACACAGCGCTAAGAGATCCAGTAAAGAAAGCATTTGAATTCGCCACAGTAATAACATCGCTGCAAGAACTAGTGAGAAACATTCACATTTCTCCGTTATTAACGGATCAATAATGCTTTCAAGTAACATTACGCCGGTTTTATTTTGACATTGTGAATACAATTGCTGCCCTCAAATGATAATCTGAACTAAAAATATACCTTTAACTACTACAATATTACATTTCATTTTTTCCAATGAGCTTTTTTTGTTTTATATGCTCGATGTTAAATTTAAATTTGTATTTATAAATTTTGTTAAATTTATAAATTTGTCTTTTCTTCATGACTGTTTAGTCTCATCTGGTCCCAGGGCAGACAGATATTTCTAGATTTTGGCTTTTCTTCATGACTGTTAGTATCATCTGGTCCCAGGGCAGAGACTATTGTTTCCCACAATTTTGTCCCAGAGCAGGGGAATCCCTCCTGGTCTCAGGGCAGAAGTCATATTTTTCTGTTCTCAGGGCAACATAGTTGGACAAAAGGGAGTCAGCTGTCTTCTCTGGTCTCAGGGCAGAAGTGGTCATAGGGCAGGACGGTGAATCTCTCCTGGTCTCAGGGCAGAAGTGGTCTGAGGGCAGGACGGTGAATCCCTCCTGGTCTCAGGGCAGAAGTGGTCATAGGGCAGGACGGTGAATCCCTCCTGGTCTCAGGGCAGAAGTGGTCATAGGGCAGGACGGTGAATCTCTCCTGGTCTCAGGGCAGAAGTGGTCATAGGGCAGGACGGTGAATCCCTCCTGGTCTCAGGGCAGAAGTGGTCTGAGGGCAGGACGGTGAATCCCTCCTGGTCTCAGGGCAGAAGTGGTCATAGGGCAGGACGGTGAATCCCTCCTGGTCTCAGGGCAGAAGTGGTCATAGGGCAGGACGGTGAATCCCTCCTGGTCTCAGGGCAGAAGTGGTCTGAGGGCAGGACGGTGAATCCCTCCTGGTCTCAGGGCAGAAGTGGTCATAGGGCAGGACGGTGAATCCTTCCTGGTCTCAGGGCAGAAGTGGTCTGAGGGCAGGACGGTGAATCCCTCCTGGTCTCAGGGCAGAAGTGGTCTGAGGGCAGGACGGTGAATCCCTCCTGGTCTCAGGGCAGAAGTGGTCTGAGGGCAGGACGGTGAATCCCTCCTGGTCTCAGGGCAGAAGTGGTCATAGGGCAGGACGGTGAATCCCTCCTGGTCTCAGGGCAGAAGTGGTCATAGGGCAGGACGGTGAATCCCTCCTGGTCTCAGGGCAGAAGTGGTCATAGGGCAGGACGGTGAATCCCTCCTGGTCTCAGGGCAGAAGTGGTCATAGGGAGGGACGGTGAATCCCTCCTGGTCTCGGGGCAGAAGTGGTCTGAGGGCAGGACTGTGAATCCCTCCTGGTCTCAGGGCAGAAGTGGTCATAGGGCAGGACGGTGAATCTCTCCTGGTCTCAGGTAGGGATGGGCATTCGATTAAATTTTCTTAGTCGATCGTCGGGAGAATTAACTAGATAATGATTAATTATCATTAATATTTTTATATTGAAATTCATTATTTCTTTAACTTTTTATAAATTAAAAATGCAATTAAAATACAAAAATACAGTTTGTTTGTCCTCGATGAGATCTTTATTACAAGAAGATCTACTTGTGGCAGTGAATCTGGACGTTCGGTAGACTTGAAGATATGCCCTGCGGTGCTCTAAAACAGAGGAACCTGCAGCTGCGAGCCGGCGTTCTTAAATGGCCACTTCATCCGTTTTCCATCGCGCTAAAATTAATTCCATTGCTTCAAGACTCTCACTACGCAACGCAACCTGCATTAGTTTAATCGATAACAAATAAACGTGATCGACGAAATTCTTAACGATCAATTATCGATCGTCGATTAATTATGCCCATCCCTAGTCTCAGGTCTGCACTGATCCCAGGCTACCCTGCCCTGGCTTAGAATTAGTTTGAGGCCAGTGTCTTTTCCTCCATTTAAGTTTTGCCTCAGGGATGTAAGTATCATAGTTATAGGTTGTCATAGGTATCCAATTTAATGCTTCAGCAGAAATACATGGTTTTAATTTTTGTCTTTTGTCTTTGCCTGTAAAGGGAAACTTAACCAAGCCAAATGAACAGTAAGTTATTCAAAACTATTTTTTTCCTAATCTATGTTACTCATTGGCATCATCTGCATACATAATGATATAATTTGCATACATCTGACCAGGTAGAGCACATTCCGGTACTTTTTTTAGCTGGTGTTTTTAGAACGATTAGACACATGGGCAACACAAGCTCACTAACTCACAGATAAGCACTTGAAACAGAGCGCTGTTAGACTGTGTATTTTGATGGTTATCACCAAAACAACGTGTGAAACCAACACATTCAGAAGTCGGCAAAAAAGTCGCTAGTCGATAAATGTGAATTTTAGTCGCCAAAGATTATAAAAATCGGGGGGGAAAAAAATAATTCGCCAAATTGCCAACACTACTTTAAAGTAGTTTTGTATGCTACATGTAGGCCTAATAATTGATTGGATTACATTTGTGCCTGTTAGCCTAAGTAAGGTGACTTATTTTGGGACTTTTATTTTCTTCACCCATGCAGACTTAGAAACACTGAAGTCCCAAGGACTTCATAGTGAAGATGTCCTTGGGACAATTGGGCCTTTCCAAATCTTTCTGAGTAGTTTGGAGGCCCTTTTAGGCCCATTTGAACTTCCAGATGAGGTAATTTTCTATTTCTTTAAAAAAATTATCCTCTTCCCCTTCACCTTGCCTCTATTGTGATTTATTGCAGTTTATATATAATATTTTTTCATGTATTACTTCCCCAGGTAATGGATGCCTTATTTTACGTCATGAGCAGGGTAACTCATATCTTTTTTACAAAACTCACTCACTCACTCACTCACTCACTCACTCACTCACTCACTCACTCACTCACATACATACATACAATTAAAATATAGATTTAACATGATTTAATGACTTAAACCATTTCTCTCCCTCGCTTAGAGCCAGCCTGGGACAGAGGCAATTAATAGTCAGGCTATGCGCCTGATTTTGGAGGGCAGCTCTAGGGCTAGGAGTACTTATTTCTTAAAAGTAAGAGTTATGTAAATGTTTAAAGTTATTGTTCAGTGCTGCTGAACACATTAGGTGTCAAGTTTATTTATGTTTGTTCATGAATGTTTTCTTCTTTTCCTGTCAGAAAAACATTCTTAAAGGAGCCAGTGCCATCTTCGGGCCCTACTTGCTGGGAGAGTGCCACTGGACCCTCTTTGTAGGTTGCTGTTAGGTTATGCAGAGACTATTATTCGCTAAATAGCATCACACTAGTCATTATTGTTGCTGTTGTGTCATTCTCATTTGTGTTGTATGAGCTGTTAGTGCTTCACATTTTAAAAGAATTTCAATCATTTTCAACACAGATTGGTTGAAATTCTCCTTCAAACCTTTCTCATATGTTTTCCCATCTTTTGTATAGCATTGCAACTTGAAAGAGGGAACTATTACCTACATCGACTCCTTGGGGGAGCAACCACAGCGTTGCTTCCAAATAATGGAAAATTGGAGGTACAAGGTTTTTGTATTGCTCTATAAAATGAGATAATGAAAATTCAGCAGAGATCTCCTTCACAATTATTTTCTCTAATCTTTCAGCTTATTTGCTGCTAGCAGAGGCTGCCAAGGGCCCTGGAAGATGATGAAGAGGGACCATGACTTACAAAACGACTCTTTGTCATGTGGGGTGTTCTCACTAATGGTACAGTTTGGTCGTTTTCTGCATAATGTTTCTGTTTTCTTTTGAAAATATAAATATTTTTAGTTTTCACTTTAGAGCAATTTTGAATGAAAGTTTCAGATCAAATATTAATGGATTTTTGACATGGACACAGTACTACCTTCAGCACACGATACAGGAGTCATGATCATATAATTATTAAATGAGCACCATAATCTTCTCTTGTAATATAGTCCAATTTTTTTTTACCACAATTTGTTGTTCACATTTATTATAAGTTACATTATTTCATTAAAATAGACTTTCTGTTGCTCTTTTAGTTTGCAGAAATGATCCTCCAGGGACAACAAGGGCACCTCCAATGCCTCCCTATCGCTCAAGAGCGGGAGAGACTTGGGACTTTGTTGTTCAACTCCCTTGGTAAGTAGTAGACATATGTACGGTATGGGTGCTCCTTATTGAGCTCTGCTGGCTACCTGTAGCTGCCTGCATTAAGTTTAACTTACTGATGATTTGGAGTGGTAGCTTTAACTTGTAAATTCGGAGGATGTCATACTTCGGAGTACATTGTTACTACATCATTTCAAGCATAAAATACGACATTAAGTTTATGTTCAAAATCAGATGCTATTTATTTACGATCTTTCTTAGAAGGATGAGGTGAATACACTGTCTTGGTTCTACGCACATTGAAATAAGCATGCAGAATGAATCATTATTTTCATGATTATTATTTGGTTTTTGAAACATTATAATAACATTAAAATGACATTAAGAAACATGTTCATTTCTTTTAGATACGAAGACTCTAAGAAGAAAAAAGGCAAGGGTTAATGATCAAAATATACATACTGTTTCTCAACATATTGTATACTTAACTCAATGTTTTTTCTCTTTTCTAGGGAAAAATCGCCAAGTCTAAAAATACAGGTAAGAACAGCCACAGACTGGGATTCATTTTAGGTGTATTGAGATTCTAGGCAAGTCTGTTTGGTAAGTAGGGCTGATGTATGTAGACAAGCTACAACCAAACCTAGTATAATTGTTAATGTTAAGTAAATTTGTACCGATGTTGTTCCAAGACTGGTTCTGCTCTTGATTAGCTTAGGCACACACACACACACACACACACACACACACACACACACACACACACACACACACACACACACACACACACAGTCTTAAATACAGTAGATGGTGATCAGCATTCGAGTCACTCACTAAAAACATACATGTAGATTCAGATTCAGATTCACTTTATTAGCTATTTGCAGTATGAAACCATATTGCACTTTGAGCTTCTTGTACATTTTTTCCAAAGTCGACACTTACGATGACACAACACAAAAAACAAACAAGCAAATGCCACATAAAGTCTTAAGAGTAAAATGCTGTACATTAAAAATCTATACAAAAAATTTAAAAGCCTATTTTAAAGTGCTTTGTTTAAAGTGATCACAGCTTGGGGAAAGAAACTATTTAAATGGCGATCAGTGGAACATTTGACCGAGCGATACCTTCTCCCTGAGGGAAGCATTTCAAAAAAGGCCCTTGCAGGATGGCCTGAGGCATCATTAGCAAGTTGTAGAGCTCTTTTCAAGAGTCTAGCTTTATATGTGGCCTCCAGGAACGACAAAGTGCAGCCAATGGTCCTGCTGGCTGAGTGAACCACTTTGTTCAAAGCCCTCTTCTCTTTCAGAGTGAGATTACCAAACCACACATTTATACTACTGGTTAGGACACTCTCAATTACACAAAAATAAAAGTTCAAAAGAATCTTAGTATTTTGAGTAAACTCTCGAAGCCTACGTAAAAAGAAGAGGCGCTGTCTCGCATTCTTAGCAATGTTAGTCGTATTTGAGCTCCAATTCAAATCGTGAGAAAGAGTCACACCCAAGAATTTACATTTCTCAACAATCTGCACATCAGAATCATGGATCGTAATAGGAAACTGATTCCTGTTGTGACAAAAATCAATAACAAGTTCACACGTTTTTGAACTGTTCAAAAGCAAGTTATTTTCTCTACTCCATTGAACAACATTCTCTACCTCCTCTCGATAATGAGATTCATCATTTGAACTAATCAGCCCAATGATAGTTGTATCATCTGCATATTTGATTATCACATTATTATCATGAGATGCTACAAGGTCATGAGTGTACAACGTGAACAAGAGGGGACTCAAAATACACCCCTGCGGTGAACCAGTGCTAATATACAGCTCATCAGAAATGCAACCATTCATTTTGACCCTTTGTGGTTGACAAGTCAAAAAGTTAAAAATCCATTTACAAATGGCATCATCAAGTCCAAGACATTTCAGTTTGTGAATGAGCTTTGTAGGGACCATTGAATTAAAAGCTGAACTGTAGTCTAAAAATAGAATTCTAGCATATGATTTATGTACATCAAGATGCTTGTAGGGATCTTTTCAGTAAGAAATTGTGTCTTTGATGTATTAACTTTGCTTAGTACAGAGATCTTTCTTTTGAAACAGTTTGTTCCCTGAATGCTGTTCTCTGATTGGTCTTAAATATAGTAGATGGTGGCCTTGCACAGGAATCTGAGTCCACGGAGGGTGAACAAGGTAGGAAGATACTGTATTTATGGTCAGCATTCGAGTCACTCACTCACAACATACATGTAGGGATCTTTTCAGTAAGCAATTGTGTCTTTGATGTAGGGCTGGGCGATATGGCCAAAAAAAAATATCACGATAATTTTTTTTATATCAGTCGATATCGATAATTATCACGATAAAAGTCAAATCTTTATTTCTTTAAAGTTTAAAGGCAGATTTTTGCTCCTAAGTGAAAGTTGTAGAAACCAGAGCGTTACCTGTGGTTTTAAACTACTCTTTATTGTCAGAACATATCAGGACAAACACATACAGGTCAACTTTTCACAAATCTGAGGTAGAACATTCAAACATTTGTCATTTTTCCTTAACAAAATAAATATCTTTATTGGACAATTTCTTAGTTTCTGCATGTGCTAATTTTTTTTTTTTTTTTGGTAGAATGTAATATTCTGACTGAGTTTTATTAAACTTAAGTGGTCATCCAGTATCATGCATTTAGATCATGAGAACCACAGATAAAACAAGGCATAGCCTGCCCTACAGCACCTCACTATCATGGCAAAATGTAACTTTATGGTTTCTATGGTATTTGTATGAAAAACAGTAGTCTAAATACATTATTAAATACTGTAATTATATTCCATTAGTCCTTTAATACATTGACTACATTAATAATATAATAGCAATTCCATATGTAACGTACAGTATATCCCACATTTCATGGTGCAGTTAATATTACTAAGCTAACAGTAAATTCGTGGTAAATTATGGGAATTTCAGCCTTCAGACTATATCGTTGCGCACAGTGTTTCACCTGTTTGTCAGCACTGTTTCATCTGCCTTTAAGCTGGTTTAAATCACTGAGACATTTGTGTTCCTCGCTGAATTCAAACGCTTCTCACTGGATTTCGTGACCGAGACCGTTTAGAGTAAATGTATCTGCTCTAACTTTAGTGAGCTCGCGCTCGCGCTGCCGTTTGGACTTTGAGCCGAGCGGATAAACGGTCCGTGTGGCGCGCGGTTCAAATGAGTTTCGTTCCGCTTTTGGCGCATAAACATTATCGAACATTTATCGACCTCTTGATATCGTTTTATCGAGAAAAATTATATCGCGATAATTATTGTTATCGTTTTATCGCCCAGCCCTACTTTGATGTATTAACTTTGCTGTTAGGAAAGTACAGAGATCTTTCTTTTGAAACAGTTTGTTCCCTGAATGCTGTTCTCTGATTGGTCTTATATATAGCAGATGGTGGCCTTCCACAGGAATCTGAGTCCACGGAGGGTGAACAAGGTAGGAAGATACTGTATTTATGGTCAGCATTCGAGTCACTCACTCACAGCATACATGTAGGGATCTTTTCAGTAAGCAATTGTTTTTTTGATGTATTAACTTTGCTGTTAGGAAAGTACAGAGATCTTTCTTTTGAAACAGTTTGTTCCCTGAATGCTGTTCTCTGATTGGTCTTAAATATAGTAGATGGTGGCCTTGCACAGGAATCTGAGTCCACGGAGGGTGAACAAGGTAGGAAGATACTGTATTTATGGTCAGCATTCGAGTCACTCACTCACCACATACATGTAGGGATCTTTTCAGTAAGCAATTGTGTCTTTGATGTATTAAAGGGATAGTTCACTTTGAAATAAATTTTTGATATGTTTTAGCTTACCTCAAAGGCATCCAAGATGTAGGTGTCTTTTTTTCCGCAGTAGTTTCAATTTTGATATTTTTAGGTCAAACCGTTCTTGTCTGACAGTCATATAATGCAAGTCTATGGTCACTGTCTCAAACCCCAAGCACAAAGTCCAAATTAAACAATTCCCCATCGGCCAAGTTAAACAATTCCCCATCGTAAGTACACATTGATGGCCTAAGACACGAAACGAGCGGTTTGTGTGAGAAAACGACCAGTATTTATATTGTTTTTGTCCTCTTGTATACACACACACCCAAATGATCAGAGGACGCGGGTGCTTCGGTCTGCGCAAGCGCCGGAAAGCGACGGAAAAGGTCAGAGGGCGCGGGCGCTTCGATCTGCGCAAGCGCCGGAAATTATCTCTCGCGCGTGTACGTCACTCATTGTTTACACAGAACAGAGATTGTAGGTAAGACGGCTAATCGAAATGGTTCTAATTTGCGCTTATCCAGGATGTTTAAACCGACGTAAAAGAAAACAATTACGTATGCTCGCGCGAACTCATCCGGGAGTGGTGACTTTTCACGAATTCCCAATTTATAAGCCTTCCCTCTTGAAGTTATGGTTGATCGCTCTTCGGCTGGATATCAACACACCCATAAACGTACTAAAGTTGAGGAGGGTCTGCAGCGATCATTTTTCCCCTGATGATTTTATAAACCAAGGAGAGGATCGCATAGTACTGACATCATCAGCTGTGCCTGGTGTTTTCTCATCCAACGGAGGTATGTGAACAACGTCTTTGTATGTGTCCTTTGTATTTGTAAAGCTGGCATTACATGAAATGAGCAATAAAATGTATTTCTGCACCATATATTTGGTAAGAATGGTTTTACATGAGAGAGTTATAAGATATGTGTAGCCTATACTAAGCAGCTGCGTGCTAGTCAAACCAATGTGAAACTATGTGTACTACTCATAAGGGTGCAGTCAATGATACTACTACTACTACTACTACTAGCCTAATAATGATAATAATAATAGTAGTAATAGACAGTGTGGATTCATGTTCGTGTAGCTATAGTGTAGAGATAATTTCCGGCGCTTGCGCAGATCGAAGCGCCCGCGCCCTCTGACCTTTTCCGTCTCTATCCGGCGCTTGCGCAGACTTAAGCACCCGCGTCCTCTGATCATTTGGGTGTGTGTGTATACAAGAGGACAAAAACAATATAAATACTGTTCGTTTTCTCACACAAACCGCTCGTTTCGTGTCTTAGGCCATCAATGTGTACTTACGATGGGGAATTGTTTAACTTGGCCGATGGGGAATTGTTTAATTTGGACTTTGTGCTTGGGGTTTGAGACAGTGACCATAGACTTGCATTATATGACTGTCAGACAAGAACGGTTTGACCTAAAAATATCTAAATTGAAACTACTGCGGAAAAAAAGACACCTACATCTTGGATGCCTTTGAGGTAAGCTAAAACATATCAAAAATTAATTTCAAAGTGAACTATCCCTTTAACTGATCCACATAGCACTGCTTTTTAGGTAAGAAATATACAAACGTTATAAAATGTCACATTATAAAAAGGCCCTAAAAGTGGCCAGGGCTGAGCACCTCCGCAAATTAATAGAAAATAATCAAAATAATCTTAGGTTTTTATTTAACACCGTGGCTAGACTAACAAATAAACAGAAGTCACCCGAACAGAATATCCCGTTACAGTTCAGTAGTAATGATTTCATGAACTTCTTCACTGAGAAAATAGAAAGCATCAGAACCACAATTGCAAACGTTCAATCTTCAATCGCGCCTTATAATTCAGCCTCAATTATCACCCCGCAAGAACAATTACAGTGCTTTACAACTATAGAACAAAAAGAGTTAAATAAACTTATCACTTCATCTAAAACAACAACATGTGTATTAGATCCTATACCAACTAAACTATTGAAAGAAGTGTTACCTGTAGTGGAAGAGCCTCTCCTCAATATTATTAACTCATCTTTATCTTTAGGTCATGTTCCTAGAACATTTAAACTGGCAGTTATAAAACCTCTCATTAAGAAACCACAATTAGATCTTAAAGGAGAAGTTCACTTTTAAAATGAAAATTCTGTCATCATATACTCACCCTCATGTTGTTTCAAAGCTGTATGAATTTCTTTCTTATGCTGAACAGAAAGGAAGATATTTAGAAGATTATCAGTAACCAGACAGTTTTTGGGTCCCAATGACTTCCATAGTAGGAAAAAAATTACTATGGAAGTCATTGGGACCCAAAAACTGTCTGGTTACTGATATTCTTCTAAATATCTTCCTTTCTGTTCAGCATAAGAAAGAAATTCATACAGCTTTGAAACAACATGAGGGTGAGTATATGATGACAGAATTTTCATTTTAAAAGTGAACTTCTCCTTTAATAACCTAGCAAATTATAGACCCATTTCAAATCTTCCATTTATGTCTAAAATATAAAAAAAAGTGGTTTCCGCTCAACTGGGCTCTTTCTTGCAAGAAAATGATATCCATGAAAAGTTTCAGTCTGGGTTCAGGCCGCACCATAGCACTGAAACTGCGCTCGTTAAAATCACAAATGATTTAATTTTAGCTTCTGACCAAGGCTGTTTCTCAATAATAGTTTTACTTGATCTAAGTGCTGCGTTCGATACTATAGATCATACAATACTCTTAGATCGACTACAAAATTATACTGGTGTTCAAGGACTCTTTAAATGGAGAAAAATCGATCGTAACTCCAGTAAACTATGGAGTGCCACAAGGATCTGTGTTAGGCCCTCTATTATTCTCAATATATATGCTGCCACTTGGAAATATTATAAGGAAACATGGAATTAGTTTCCATTGTTATGCTGATGACACTCAAATATATATTTCATCATGGCCGGATGAAAACGCTAAATTATCCAAATTGACAGAATGAGTTAAAGATATAAAAGATTGGATGACGCGCAATTTTCTTTTATTAAATCCAGACAAGACAGAGGTAATACTTATCGGTTCAAAAAACCCCCCACAAAACCTCTCACAATACAACTTTAACATCGTAGGATGTCCTGTTACTTTATCCTCTACAGTAAAAGACCTGGGTGTTATCCTCAATGGTAAACTGTCTTTTGAAAATCATATTTCATATGTTACAAGAACAGCTTTTTCCCACCTTAGAAACATTGCTAAGCTACGTAATATGCTATCAGTTTCTGATGCAGAAAAGTTAGTTCATGCATTCATGACCTCGAGACTAGATTACTGTAATGCTTTATTAGCTGGTTGTCCTGCATCCTCAATAAACAAGATACAGTTAGTCCAAACTGCAGCCGCTAGAGTTCTTACTAGATCAAGAAAATATGATCATATAACACCGATTTTATCATCACTACATTGGCTACCTATAAAGTTCCATATTAATTATAAGGTATTGCTACTGACTTATAAAGCCCTAAACGGCTTAGCTCCAGTCTATTTAACGGATCTTCTATCGCCCTACAATCCATCGCGCTCTTTAAGATCACTAAATTCGAGGCTTTTGGTCATACCTAGGATATCCAGATCATCCAAAGGAGGGAGATCATTTTCACATTTAGCTCCAAAACTCTGGAATAGTCTTCCTGATACTGTTCGTTGCTCAGACTCGCTCTCCCAGTTTAAAACTAGATTAAAGACGCATCTCTTCAGCCAGGCATTCATATAACATTTTAAATCTTACTGTTCAAACTACAATCTGGCCTCTAGTTCATAAACGCCAGAGGAGAACTGGCCCCCAACTGAGCCTGGGTTGTCCCAAGGTTTTTTTTTCTCCATTAGGTCACTTGATGGAGTTTTCGGTTCCTTGCCACTGTTGCCTTTGGCTTGCTCAGTTGGGGATATTTTGGGGATTTTTAATTTAATTTTATCAATCAATAAATTTACACTAGAAACAAACCTTGTTGTGTTATTTTGGTTTAATGCTGTGAAGCTGCTTTGATGCAATCTGTAATGTGAAAAGCGCTATATAAATATACTTGACTTGACTTGACTTGACTTGATAAACACACAGCCCACCTGAAGATCTTTCATGTAGGCATTTGTTTTCTTTTATGTTTGGACAGATCAACCTGTTGGAGAGCACCCATGTGCAGGTAAAAAAATATATAGAGAACACACACACACATACGCACCTTTCCTCTGCAACCAACAGCACATTGCTGTTAGGAAAGTACAGAGATCTTTCTTTTGAAACAGTTTGTTCCCTGAATGCTGTTCTCTGATTGGTCTTAAATATAGTAGATGGTGGCCTTGCACAGGAATCTGAGTCCACGGAGGGTGAACAAGGTAGGAAGATACTGTATTTATGGTCAGCATTCGAGTCACTCACTCACAACATACATGTAGGGATCTTTTCAGTAAGCAATTGTGTCTTTGATGTATTAACTTTGCTGTTAGGAAAGTACAGAGATCTTTCTTTTGAAACAGTTTGTTCCCTGAATGCTGTTCTCTGATTGGTCTTATATATAGCAGATGGTGGCCTTCCACAGGAATCTGAGTCCACGGAGGGTGAACAAGGTAGGAAGATACTGTATTTATGGTCAGCATTCGAGTCACTCACTCACAACATACATGTAGGGATCTTTTCAGTAAGCAATTGTTTTTTTGATGTATTAACTTTGCTGTTAGGAAAGTACAGAGATCTTTCTTTTGAAACAGTTTGTTCCCTGAATGCTGTTCTCTGATTGGTCTTATATATAGCAGATGGTGGCCTTCCACAGGAATCTGAGTCCACGGAGGGTGAACAAGGTAGGAAGATACTGTATTTATGGTCAGCATTCGAGTCACTCACTCACAACATACATGTAGGGATCTTTTCAGTAAGCAATTGTGTCTTTGATGTATTAACTTTGCTGTTAGGAAAGTACAGAGATCTTTCTTTTGAAACATTGTTCCCTGAATGCTGTTCTCTGATTGGTCTTAAAGGAGAACTCCGGTCAATTTTAACATTGAGCTAATTTTTTTGTAAATTTGGAGTGCTGTCAATACAGAGAACAACAACAAAAATCAGTGTTGCCTACACCGTGTTATCCTCTTTTTAAAATTTGCACTCTGTTGACTTCAATGGGGCAATATTTAATCCTGCTTTTAGCCTCTTAACATCCTTGATGTGTCATTACAAGTGCACAGCCAATGTGAGTGATTCCTTCAGAGTGAACACGAGTGAATCTGACTGCAGTATGTGAAAGATATGAATAAAAATGATGTTATTTAAGCCAGCGCAAATACCTGTATTTACATCCTGTTTTCGGTCGAAGGCCATACTAGTCGATTGTCGAGTTCACGCGCATAGGTTTAGTTACCTATGATCACGCGCGTGAACTCAACAATCGATTACTGTGGACTTCGACCGAAAACAGGATGTAAATATAGGTATTTGCGCTGGCTTAAATAACATAATTTTTATTCATATCTTTCACATCTACTGCAGTCAGATTCACCCGTGTTCACTCTGAAGGAATCACTCACATTGGCTGTGCACTTGTAATGACACATCAAGGATGTTAAGAGGCTAAAAGCAGGTTTAAGACTTGCCCCATTGAAGTCAACAGGGTGCAAATTTTAAAAAGAGGATAACATGGTGTAGACAACACCGGTTTTTGTAGTTGTTCTCTGTATTGACAGCACTCCAAATTTACAAAAAAGTGAGCTCAATGTTAAAATTCACCGGATTTCTCCTTTAAATATAGTAGATGGTGGCCTTGCACAGGAATCTGAGTCCACAGAGGGTGAACAAGGTAGGAAGATACTGTATTTATGGTCAGCATAGTTTTGGCCATGAAATGAGTTGACAATAAAATAAAAACAATATTTTTTCACTTCTACAGTATTATTTGAAGTGGAGAGTGTTCTCCGGTTACCTGACGGGACCAAGGCCAAAAGGTAACTTTGTATGTCATTACCATCAATATTTCATACATTTACATAATTCTTCCTAAGCAATTAATAGTTCCAAACAATAACTGCACAGGTCTACACATTGCTCAATTACCGTATTTTCCGCACTATAAGGCACACTTAAAAGCCTTTAATTTTTTCAAAAAATGACAGTGCGCCTTATAATCCGGAGCGCCTTATATATGGATAAAACAAACGCTGACTTAAACCTTGTTTATACTTTCGCCTGGCACCGGAGTGCGAGCCTCCGCTGACTGCGCGCGCAACTCCCCATACAGACGAGGCATTTATACTTGGCGCAACTGTTTTGTTTTAGACTGAACACCAGACCATACAACTGATTTAGACGCGCCAACTGGGTGCCGGTGTGATGAGATGTAATATCCGTCTGCTCGGGCAGATTCGGCTCAAAGTCATGCATCTTCGGATGCGGAGGCGCGTGCGCTGTTACAATGACGTCATTTTTGCCGCACTCGCGTCTCCGCATCCGGAGATGCATGACTTTGAGCCGAATCTGCCCGAGCAGACGGATATTCGTTTTTTTATTACCTTCTCGCTCATGCGGACGCGTTGAGTATAAACAAGGTTTTACAGCTCAGCCACTTGTTTTTTCATATTTTTTTGCAAGTGGTAGATCTTGGTTTACATTTGGACTTTGGATGTGATCTTAGACTTGAAAAGGTTGGTGACCACTGCATAACGCAAACCGAGTCAAACGTTTGACTGCAGTATCTTCTATTCTATGCGCCTTATAATCCGGTGCGTCCTATATATGAAAACAGTTCTAAAATAAGCCATTCATTGAAGGTGCGCCTTATAATCCGGTGCGCCTTATAGTACGGAAAATACGGTATATTAGACTGGGTATAACCCTCGGTGTTGCACGCTATTATATTTAAATTTAAATTTGCTCTGCAGTTATGTCTGGCCCTGAGAAATTACCTTCTTGGGAGGTACCAACGAACGTAGACAATCGAAAAATGTTTCTGTGTACAAGGGAGGAACACGTTTGGCTCGGTATGTTTTCAAAGTCCGGAACTGTGATTGCGCGGGGTCACACTCACTGTATGAAATGAAGTAGGTGGGGCTGGTAACTAGGCTATCAGAAGTACACAGAAGGAATTTTTAAGCAGAAATCTGTTTCTCTACAGACAATTACTAATTTCCCAAATTTAGGTAAACTCTTGCTGTAAGGACAGGTGCATATCATATTCCTAAGCCTTTACAAAAGCTCATAACAGCCTCTTACATGGCTCATCATGCTAACATGGCACAAAATTCCTACTTGCAGCACCTTTGCTGTGGAATAAATCTTTAAAAGTCCCCAGCTTCCACCTAGATATACTGGGCCAAAGTCAGTAATACTGAGTCATGTCTTAAGAAGCTGTTAGGAATAAGTTATTTAAAACCCTTTTTAAGGTGTCATGTATGTGTTCTCCTGTACCTAAAGTGTTACCTACCAACATTTCTACAAGGTAGAAGATTGTTTTAACTCTTTATGCCTGCTTAAAATCTCCACTGATATTGCAGATATAAAGTGACTAGGGAGGAACTGGTTAGAAGGTGTGGGCCACCAGAGGGCTATTCGCCCAATGCTCTGGTGGCCTACTTAAGGAAAGGCAAGAGCCAAAAAGAGGCGCTCATGGCCAAGTTGCACGACTCACAGGTGGAGCCAGGACCACGAATCAGGCTGTCAACAAGTGTCAGCAAGTTGTGTGAAGGTAACTGAGGTCTAGAGGTTAAGAACATGATGTGTAAGAGTTTAAGGGCAGTGAACCACCCATCACTTCACACAGCTGGTATAAGAATCTTTTCTTAATAGTCTGGCTAGGCGGAAATCTTTGTTACCATTAAGATTTTGGTAATTTTGCACTATTTTGGCAGGATGTGAAGGCATTGAAATTGGTTCTCGTTACGCACAATACAAACACATTGCCAGAAATAACTATTCTGCATGACATTGGGCAGTGATTTAAAAAAAAATTTACCTTGAGTACCACCTCAGAAAATATTAGGCTTTTCCAATACCACCATCTTACACTTTACAGCAGTATGGCATGCAATCGGGGTGAAATTGCAACCTCACTGTGATGTCAAATCATAAGAATGAATAAGACAAATAGCAAAAATATTTTTTAATTTTCAAATCTTGTTTTACAAGTTTTATTATTTATTGTGATTATTGCATCATTGACCTATTCACTTAGAAGTTGCCACCAACACGGATGCACATAGATTATTAACTCTGATCTATGTTTTTGGTTGCAGAAAACAGTGAGATAGGAGGTTGGGTAAACATCTTTTGTTTATAGAAGCCATCTCGTTATCGTGTCTTATGTCTCTGTAAGATGTTAGCCCACTTAAATGAAGATGAAGATTCTGGGATAAGTAGGCTCAGAAAGAATCTACCTTTGTATTACTGAGAGGTCTTGAATTAACAGGACTTACCTCTTCCCCAAGTAACATTAGGCTGTAATTATGAAATTTTCATAGATCTTATCAACTAGGCGGACTCATCAAATGGCATCATCAAGGCACTTTCACATGTTGATCAGAACTTTTTTTGGAATGACTGAATCTCGTTTCTGTCCTTAACAGTCTATACTCCATTCTTAGTTTGACAAAAATATAATTTTTTTGTACTCTCTTGCACTGTGTATTTGTAGAAGAATGTCTGGCCCTTGCAGAGGATGTAAATTACATGGGTTTTAAATACCTACCAATTCAAAAAATTGGCCAGGCTTGCCTGGAGGAGGACCAACATCTTGAGGCCATCGTCAAGGCCCAACACTGCAGGTTCATTGATCTGTTGTTACCAATGCCAGTATGCAAGATTAAAAAGGCTTAGATCTACATATGCATTAATGTATTACATCACCTCTACCACTGTTCTTTATGTCAATAACATCTGTTTTTAACACTTTTGCAGGCAGACACTAACAAGGATAAAGACCGCGATGGAGGCCAACTGGTCCTATTACAACCTCGCTTCGCATGGCCTTGGGCCAGAAATGTTGAAGGGTGCGTTTTCTTTAATTGATGCGTGCCTGGTCGAGGCAGAGAACCTCCACTGCCTCCAGAAGTAAATAAAGCATGTCAATTTTAAAGTGGTATCAGCATTTATGGGTAGCCTTGACAAAGGAATAGTCTTTATGGTTTACTGAGTAAACCACTTTGCACAATATAGATGTGATTTAACCCTTGTGTTGACTTTGGGTGAAATTGACCCGTTTTCAATTTTTGTTTTATATCAGAAAATATGGGACGTAGAAATAAGCACTGAAAATGTGTAAAAGAAATAATTTAAAACGTTGGAAAAAGCAAAAACAAACAGTGGAAAAAAATGGCTTCAAACGTTGAAGAAAGTTTTTTTTTTTTTTTTTGTGACAACACAAGGGTGAAAACATAATTTGCCAAATACATGTTAAGTTAAACCATAAGAATGTATGGAAAGTCTTGGTTTTGGACTGAGAATGTATCAAAGCATCAAAGTTATAAAGCAATTTTCTTTATTTGTAATTGTGAGTACATTTTTCTTGGGGATCAATACTTTTACTGAATTACGGGACCTGTGTACTTCACCACTCTGCTGGTGTAATTTACATTTCATATTGGTAAAACACTACTATTGCTTCTGCCAATAATGTAAGAAGTCTATATATTTCCCAAAACTTCATAAAACTTTGATTTAATTATCAGTATTGTATTTACCTTATCAACTACCAAGAAAATTCATCAACCAATCAAGACGGGCGCTTTCACATGCAAACAATGGCACCTCCAGAATAACAGAATTAAGTTCTTCTTGCTCTTCTTTTGCTTTTAAAGTTCTCAACTACTGCTCTCTGCAGTCTAGCTTTTTTAAATTTTTTACGGTAACCATGTAAAGGGGTAATTTTCCTTTTTCTGGACACAGCAGTGAATTTTCCAAAAGCCAGCTTGTGTGCTCTTTGGATGGTATTGTACAGTTCAGGGGTATGTTCAAATGCTTCGGACTTGCTCCACTCTAGTAGGTCTGATAACATGGATTGTATGGGAGGATTCCCATGGGAGGCTTCAGACACTTGTGCATTTTCTTTGGGGTCTGTGAGAATGTCTTGAGACTTGAGGACATGTGTGACATGTATGCAAACACATCTTTCTCCAAAACTATTAGCAATGCATGTGCACAAAGTCGGAGTTTTCCTATTCACAATACTCATAGTCCCATCACTATTGAAGATGGTTATTTCATCTTCCGTCTGCTGATAGAGACGGAGGCTGATGATTTCTAGCGCTTTATAATTCCGCATTTTTTCAATGTCAATACCTCTCCTGCCTACCTCCATCTTCACCAAAAGAAGATGTTTGCATATGTTTCCCATCCGGAAATTGGTGCATTCACACGTGAAGTGCAACAAGTTAACTTTGTAGGCTGTGTTGGTTGACTGTGACGGCACAAAGCACTGCCCCGCTTCTATGTCCAAATCTTTGACCACACCATTTTTAAATAGCAGCGCAGCAGCCTGGTGAGCAGCAGAGCTGGATAATGACAGTCGTCCTGCTTCGCTGAGGCCATCCATGTAGCTGTAGTAATGAAAAACAAGACACAAATTTGGAATTACAGTAAAATAGTAGCCTTTGCCTCAGATAGGACAGTGGGGAGCGACAGGACACCAGTGTGTGAGAGTGTGCCCTAGCTAGCTTCAACACAGGTAAGGGCACCATCACAAACTTTTTAATGGTACACATTTTGCATATTCTGATTGGATGGCCAATAACTTGTGCAATACCATAAACTCATAACCATACTGTATATTGGCCCTTATTGTTGGATAGATTTTAGCTAAATGCAAGTTTCATTGTGTAGTCATGTAGCCATGGTGATTGTTTTTTTTAGTGCAACACCTCCATAAAAAATGAATTCACTGTTAAGACTGTGAGAGGGTGGCAAGCTTCATGAAAGTAGCTGTGTCTCATTTTATTTTATTCTATAACAGGCTGAAATAGCCATTTGGCAAAATCCACATTCCCTGTTAGAGAGATTACTAACCTGTAATACTTTTCTACATCTCCACATAGCAAAAGCAGAAGTTGGTCGACTCTTCGGTTTGCCTGGCCTCGCAGAAACTGGTATTTCAACGTAAGGAAGAATCTTTAAGACAGAAAGGCATGAAAAATGTGAAAAGCTTGACAATTACAAATCTGACACCCACCATACCATTGGCTTCCTATCAAATTGGGAGAAAATAATTGAATAGCAATACAAAATAAACTAACAGTGTAAAACACTGATTCCTACATATTTTTTCTGACTTCAGTGAAACCTCGCTCATTCAACCTAAAGAGCTGCATTAACTGCTGATTTGGGGAATATGGGTTTTTCAGCTCATGGTAAACTTTGCCTCCCAATAGTCAGGCCACGAGGTGAGCCGGAACGTTCAGTGCATAATAAGTCAGTGTTCAATATGTGGTATTAAATAGGCCCATGCCATTTTGAGAAAAGCTAGTAGAGTATATTTGCATGCATAATTTTAGGAACATGATGTTAGCAACACCTTGATGTTTTAAGCAAATACTCTGATCCCAATATGAAAATAAATTATTTTAAATATTATTGGCAAATGTAAGTAAAATACCTTTCAGCCTTGTTGTTTGTCTCACTGCTACAGTGATAGAACGTTCTGCCGAAGTTTACCCACAGCTCCGCATAAGTGAACCAATTTGTCTTCAGATAAGTTGTTACATGGGGACTATCCAAAAAGGTGTCGATCTCACTGCATTTCTTGGCAGATACATTGAGAAACTCTTCCTCCTTAGGGGAAAAACATATTTAATCTGAGATGCTTATATACAAACATTAAAAAGAAAAAGCATAAATAATTGTAAACTCACTATTATGTACACTACAGAAAGCATAATTTGGTCAGGACCACTTAGTTGCACTGGGGTTATGAATGTAAGAAAATATAGTACCGTCAGACATGCTTTCATTGATGCCATGGCATGAATGACCACATTTCTTTGTTCAGGTGTCAGGTGACCTCCATCTGTCTTCACAAGCCACCGGTTAACAGCCTATAACAGCATAAATTGCTTCAGATGCACATTAGGGTATGTTATTTCACCCTGTCACGTGGCAGTTAGTTTCCATTGCTTGGCCAAAAGGGAGTTTATGTTATTGTACTGCAATGTAACTCTGTATATATCCCAAATTTTCATGTTTCATGTAAGTAGAATTCAGGATTTGAAATAAGCATATACTGCAAACTGTAAGTATTTATGTCACAACCACCTGCAATTACATTGCAGACCACTAGTTGATTGCCCTTAACCCTCTGATGGTCCGCGGGGTCTTTTTGACCCGCAAATGACTTTTGCTCAAATTTAAAAAAAAATTTCCCTTTGTCCAAATGGTATGAAACCTTCTACGGCTCTTAACACTTTCTAGATCTACAAAAAAAAAAAAAATAAAGTGGAATGATATCTGTTTTTATGTTAGCGTGACAAAATTTGTGACACTCGAGGTCCTCGGGGTCTCTGGAGACCCCGCAATCAAAATAGACAAAATTCATCATCAAAATCAGAAACAACACAGAACACATCGACAGAAATGACAGAAATAAAGTGGCACACTTCCACCAATTCAAAAAGCATCCACAATGCTGAATTATTTTGCTCACAACAAGCACACACACACACAGAGGAATACATTTTTGAGACTATAAAAACTGTTCTCTTATCATTTGTAAAATAAAATCATCCAAAATGCAGTACCACCACAAAAATAAATTGGTGACACTGACACATTGAAAAATGTACACACACACACAGGAACATTTGTAAGGCTATAATTTGTCAAATAAAATCATGCAAAATGCAGTACCACCACAAAAATAAATTGGTGATACTGACACATTGAAAATGTAAACACAGACATACACACAGGAACATTTATAAGGCTATAATGTGTCAAATAAAATCATCCAAAATGCAATACCACCACAAAAATAAATTGGTGACACTGACACATTGAAAAATGTACACACACACACACACACACACACACACACACACACACACACACACACACACACACACACACACACACACACACACACACACACACACACACACACACACACACACACACACACACACACACACACACACACACACACAAACATTTGTAAGGCTATAATGTGTCAAATAAAATCATCCAAAATGCAGTACCACCACAAAAATAAATTGGTGATACTGACACATTGAAAATGTAAACACACACAGGAACATTTGTAAGGCTATAATGTGTCAAATAAAATCATCCAAAATGCGGAACCACTACAAATATAAAGTGTGGTGACACTGGCACATCGACAATGTGTACTCACACACTCTCTCTCTCTTTATCTCTCAGACACACACACAAACACACACACACACACACACACACACACACACACACACACACACACACACACACACACACACACACACACACACACACACACACACACACACACACAATTGAGTGTGTCTAGAATCTAGAATTAGATTAAAAATAAATTATTGAAATAAATGATAAAATCTTAAGACTCCAACATTTCTCTTTGTAACATTTTTTTCAGGTTTGATTCTAATCATAATGTAACATTATGGAAAACTGGGGGTTTTTTTGGTACAAAAAATGCTAAACTTTGACAAAAATATTTTATTTTTGTTATAATTGTGATTTTATCATATTTAGATATGAATCCAACTTGTGAAAAGATATCTTTCAGGTAGTCTAATAGCAAATAGCATATACTGGAGCTCTATAGCCATCTAGCGGTTAAAATTATTATTTTTTATTTTAAAACTGCATTTTCCAAATAATGGGCATAAATGTTACATTAAACCATTTAAAATCATCCATGTTATCCCCATGAATGAAAGTTAGAAATCTGGGTCTTTTATAAAGTGAATTTTACATCAAATGCTATTTAAATATTTATTTATTTATAGAAATTTAAATAATATCATAAATTCTCCAAAAACTGCACAAATGTTGAGTAAAAACATTAACAAACAGACTAAAATTACATTTGTAAAAAAAAAAAAAACTATTATCTTGTTACAAAATTAAATGTTATTGTCTGGGGTCTCTAGAGACCCCAAAGAACTCGAGTGTAGACATAAAAAAAAGACCATCAGAGGGTTAAATATACAGTACAGTTAAAGATTACACTTGTTTACACACCCACCACATTTTTAAAGAACACTGTTGAAAACAGCACACTTTGCCAAAGATCTCTAGAATAGTACTTTGTACCTGCTCAGTTGACATTTCCTGTTAGTTTGTCAATGTCAACTGCACAACATTGTAGATTTAAATGTCACAAATAGTGATATTGTATATTCATCGACTTACCTGAAGCACATGGAACCAACAAAGGAGAAGCTTTGCATTTGGGAAAACGCTTTTAATAGCATTAAGCACTCTCAAGTCACGGTCCATCATCACTGACCTGTAACATTGAAAAAGAAAGAAAAGAGAAGAGAGGAAAAAGTTGCACCACACCCAAAAGCATACATTATACAGAGTGTATTGTATACAGTGTAAACATTGTATCAAGAAAATTTAGAATAGAGAGTTAAGAACCTAGTGAGATCCAAAATTCAAAAGCTGTAGCTCAGTGCAGTAGTATTTCCAGATTCAAAGTCAAACATGCTACATAGCAAACATGCTATTTCCTGTTGTTCCAATTACAAAGAAAAGAATAAATACAGTATATCATAAATTATGCTAACATTTGACTGACCTTGGATAGAAGCTTGGGTTACTCAATTGAAGCTTCTGTAGGCAGAGGCTTACTGTTGCAGTAGTTTCCTTGCTCAGGATAAAATAGGCAAATGGCACGCCTCTTCCAGTTTTGTTTATCAATAACAGTGCATAAAATGCATACCCGTAGGCTGTTATGCCTTTGTATGAAGCATCCATGAAAACCATTGGATGGGGGTTCTCTTCCAAAAGTTGTTTTTGAAATGGTGTTTGTACAACTAAAATGAATGGTTGTTCATTGTGAAGTGGCTGATAAAAACAGATGTTGTCTCTGAGTTCCATGGAAACCAAATGGTCCACACTGACAGAATCACTGTCACCCACACCTCTGAGGTTTTTCTTTAAAAGCCGAATGTCATAAGGGGTCAAGTAAAACCGGCGGTCTTTTTTGTCCACATGCCCATTTTGTTGAGCCCAATCATAGCTTTTTATTAAGATCTCAGAAGTAGAACAACCCTGTTGAAGCCATATTTCGATGAGGGAATGCAGGTCTGGGTGGATGCGGTTTTTCTCTTTAGAATTAGCCTCGTCATGGCCAGTGTGCTGTAGCATCTTTTGGATTATGGCACCTGATATTCCGGCATCCGTGATGACTTTGAAAGAGATGTATGCCTTGCAAGAATTGGCCCGAGTTTGTGTGGCTTCTCCATTACTTTTGCCTGCAGCGTGATTCCCACGGTCACAGCCATAGTAATAATAGTCATGCCGGCGGCAGACTGGGGGTCTGAAGTAGCAATGCTCCTTCTCCTGCAATTCGTTGATGTAACCCTCCATGAACTCCTTGGCATCCCCCCTAATAATAACAACATCTTGGTGGACCCTGGAGTCATGTGGCTTCTTCAACCGTTTTTTAACACCATTCACCCAATGTGTCGCCATATTCTGAAATTATAAAAGACACTATACTTGAACATATAGATTTTTGGAGAAACACAGGCCAAGCATCAAACTGATCGGTCCTGATAAATATTTAACTAACATAGTCGAAGAAGAAGAAGAAGAAGAAGAAGAAGAAGAAGAAGAAGAAGAAGAAGTCTTTTCATCTTCGCTTTTCTATTTTACAAGTCTTGGCTGCATTTATCTCTCCCCTGACTTTTTCGCTTTATGGAAATTTGAGCCCTCAATAAAGTCTTCCAGGCAGCGCTGCAAATTATACAAACTACTAATATACTAAATAATACATAAAAAATATGACTTCTGCCCTGAGACCAGAGAAGACAGCTGACTCCCTTTTGTCCAACTATATTGCCCTGAGAACAGAAAAATATGACTTCTGCCCTGAGACCAGGAGGGATTCACCGTCCTGCCCTATGACCACTTCTGCCCTGAGACCAGGAGGGATTCACCGTCCTGCCCTATGACCACTTCTGCCCTGAGACCAGGAGGGATTCACCGTCCTGCCCTATGACCACTTCTGCCCTGAGACCAGGAGAGATTCACCGTCCTGCCCTATGACCACTTCTGCCCTGAGACCAGGAGAGATTCACCGTCCTGCCCTATGACCACTTCTGCCCTGAGACCAGGAGGGATTCACCGTCCTGCCCTATGACCACTTCTGCCCTGAGACCAGGAAGGATTCACCGTCCTGCCCTATGACCACTTCTGCCCTGAGACCAGGAGGGATTCACCGTCCTGCCCTCAGACCACTTCTGCCCTGAGACCAGGAGGGATTCACCGTCCTGCCCTATGACCACTTCTGCCCTGAGACCAGGAGGGATTCACCGTCCTGCCCTCAGACCACTTCTGCCCTGAGACCAGGAGGGATTCACCGTCCTGCCCTATGACCACTTCTGCCCTGAGACCAGGAGGGATTCACCGTCCTGCCCTCAGACCACTTCTGCCCTGAGACCAGGAGGGATTCACCGTCCTGCCCTATGACCACTTCTGCCCTGAGACCAGGAGGGATTCACCGTCCTGCCCTCAGACCACTTCTGCCCTGAGACCAGGAGGGATTCACCGTCCTGCCCTATGACCACTTCTGCCCTGAGACCAGGAAGGATTCACCGTCCTGCCCTATGACCACTTCTGCCCTGAGACCAGGAGGGATTCACCGTCCTGCCCTCAGACCACTTCTGCCCTGAGACCAGGAGGGATTCACCGTCCTGCCCTATGACCACTTCTGCCCTGAGACCAGGAGAGATTCACCGTCCTGCCCTATGACCACTTCTGCCCTGAGACCAGGAGAGATTCACCGTCCTGCCCTATGACCACTTCTGCCCTGAGACCAGGAGAGATTCACCGTCCTGCCCTATGACCACTTCTGCCCTGAGACCAGGAGGGATTCACCGTCCTGCCCTATGACCACTTCTGCCCTGAGACCAGGAGGGATTCACCGTCCTGCCCTCAGACCACTTCTGCCCTGAGACCAGGAGGGATTCACCGTCCTGCCCTATGACCACTTCTGCCCTGAGACCAGGAGAGATTCACCGTCCTGCCCTATGACCACTTCTGCCCTGAGACCAGGAGGGATTCACCGTCCTGCCCTATGACCACTTCTGCCCTGAGACCAGGAGGGATTCACCGTCCTGCCCTATGACCACTTCTGCCCTGAGACCAGGAGAGATTCACCGTCCTGCCCTATGACCACTTCTGCCCTGAGACCAGGAGAGATTCACCGTCCTGCCCTATGACCACTTCTGCCCTGAGACCAGGAGGGATTCACCGTCCTGCCCTCAGACCACTTCTGCCCTGAGACCAGGAGGGATTCACCTGCCCCGGGACAAAATTGTGGAAAATAATGGTTTTTGCCCTGGGACCAGATGAGACTAAACAGTCATGAGGAAAATCCTACAAAACAACTTCTGCCCTGAGACCAGGATGGATTCACCTGCCCTGGGACAAAATTGTGGGAAACCTATGGAATGCCAAAGCTGACTTTATTATAAATAAATACATAAATAAATATACAAAGAAATGTAAAAGAGCAAAAATACATACATAAATAAATATTCAAAGAAATGTAAAGAAGTACAAATAAATGAGTATTTATACTTTTATTACCTTATTTATGTATAATTGTATTTTTCACACTTTTATTTATTTCTACATTTATTTATTTCCACTTTTATTCATTTCCACATACATTTATGTATGTTTTTATGTCTACATTTATTTATTTCCACATTTATTTATTTCCACATTTATTTATTTCCACATTTATTTATTTCCACATTTATTTATTTCCACATTTATTTATTTCCACATTTCTCTGTCCGTATGCTAATGAGGGGGGCGTGTTTTACCTCAGACATCACATCAGCAATTGAGCTCAGAGGGGCAGTGCTGAAGCTTTGAGGCCACCGTGACACCTTGTATAAATAAATCTTGTGGAAATAAATAAGTTGAAATAAATAAATGTGTGAAAAAATAAAATTTTATATAGGAATAAGGAATATTATATTTTAAGGAAATAAAAGTATAAATACTAATTTATTTGTACTTTTTTACATTTCTTTGTATATTTCTGTATTTTTGCTCTTTTACATTTCTTCGTATATTTATGCATTTATTTATTTATTTAAAATAAAGTCAGCTTTTGGCATTCCATAGGAAACAGTCTCTGCCTTGGGACCAGATGATACTAACAGTCATGAAGAAAAGCCAAAATCTAAAAATATCTGTCTGCCCTGGGACCAGATGATACTAACAGTCATGAAGAAAAGCCAAATTTATAAATTAGACTGACTTCTGCCCTGAGACCAGGAGGGATTCACCTGCCCTGAGACAAAATTGTGGGAAACAATAGTCTCTGCCCTGGGACCAGATGAGACTAAACAAACAGTCATGAGGAAAAGCCAAAATCGAGAAATATCTGTCTGCCCTGGGACCAGATGAGACTAAACAGTCATGAAGAAAAGCCAAATTTATAAATTAGACTACAACGCCCTAAATAGTCATTGATTTTTTGATTATGAGTACAGTAAAGCTTATTGCAATGTACTTTCTAGCTCACCTGATTAGCTTGACTAGCTAGCTTAGCTAGTGCTTATAGTTTACATGTAAGTTATGTGCACACACTAAAAAGTTGACGTTTTTCTGAATGATCTTGTTCTTCTACATTTTTGTGATAAGAACCGCTGGCAACAGTTACTGCAACATTTTAATGCAAGCTACAACACTAGCTTGCTTCTGAAACAGTAGGCTAGCCTATGCTACAAGCTGCACCATTATACTATGATTTCGAGGGCAGAAAGAAAATCACACATAGTGCTAACTGTTACATACAATGCTCTATTTTCAAGGAAATTACATTTTTGTTTTTACAAACTTACTTTGAAATGATAACCAGTTCCAGTTCCTCTTGCAGTTCCTCTTGCCTGTGCACTGCAAAATGATAATCAGTTCCTAATTGCCTGCCTGCGCACCGGGGGGAATATTTGCGGGAATTTTCAAAATGATGGCCCCGCCTCTGCAATTCTCTCCCCTCTTGCGATTGGTTGTCAGATTGAACCAATCACAAATGTTTCTGCCCTCAGGACAACTTTGAGTCAAGAAAATTCCCACCTGCAAGGCAGATAAGGTGTGATCAAGGGACAAACTTTGTTGGAGCAAGGCGTGAGTTCATTGAAGCATTGAAACAGATGGATCAAGAGGAGCTCAAAGATTTGGGGTGCGAGTTCGTCATGAACACCCCGGCCTCAAGTCATATGGGTGGGGTCTGGGAAAGACAGATCCGCACTATCAGAAGTGTCCTGGCGTCCATTCTACAACAGTCATCCAGACAACTTGACTCCTCTTCCCTACGAACATTTCTATATGAGGCCATGGCGGTTGTGAATAGCAGACCTCTAACCACTGATCATCTGAACGATTCTACTAGTCCAGAGCCCTTGACACCAAACCACATCTTGACCATGAAATCCACAATCATTCTCCCTCCTCCTGGAAAGTTTGTCAAGGAGGATCTCTACCTCCGCAAAAGATGGCGCAGAGTTCAACTCTTAACCAACAACTTTTGGGTACGATGGAAAAAGGAGTACCTCTTAAATCTCCAACACAGACAGAAGTGGACCAAAAATCGCAGAAATGCAAAGGTCGGTGACATTGTTCTGTTACAAGATGCTGCTACACCACGAAACCAATGGAAGCTAGCAAGAGTCATCGAGGTGTATCCTGGAAGCGATGAAAGAGTGAGGAGACTCAAGTTACTCATCAGTGACTCCTCCCTGGATGGAAGAGGAAAGCGTACATCCAAACCTGTTTACCTGGAGAGACCCATTCAGAAAACAGTTACATTGGTAGAAGCAGACTGATAGTTCTATCATACACTAAAACACAGTTTATTAGTTGTTTATTAGGATAGAGCTTAGTTTAGTTTATTAGGATAGAATTCATTTTAATTTATTCATGCAATATGTTTGTCTCCAAGTTTAAGAAATCACTTGTGATTTGGTGGGAGTGTAACTGCCTGTCGCCAGTTTATTTCTGTATTAGCACTTTTTCTATTTTGTTTCTTCTGAATTGAATGTTAACAGCAAGACGGAACTAATTATTGGTTCCGCCCAGAGGTTTCCGGCCGGGCGCTTTTGAGCGACGCACGGAGAAAAACTTTACGGCGAAAGAGACTGATTATTCCGCTGTTGTCGTGTTTAAGTGCATAAATTTACAAGAAAATAGACAGAAGAAGATACGGGAGATCTAAAAGGATGTTTAGCACCTCTTTGTGATAAGCAGCAATGAGGTTTGTTAACTGTTTATTTTGCTATAAGGGTGTTTGTGTTAACATATGTTTTCCATGTGCCATTTTTTCTGATGTATAACATTTAAAGTGTCTAACTGTATATGGGTTGGATGATAACACAATATGTTGAGACATGCATATAGCATTATTTTGTTAATTAATTAATTTATTTTCTTCAAACCAGTTCTCACGGGTTGACCAACATTAAAGCCCTGTAAACCAAGACCTCTTGCCTCATGTCTGTCACTGGGGGAGCTACATATCAAATGTTTCAAAAATTATTTTGGATATGTTTTACTTAAGTCCAGATGATATAAAAAATGACATGAAATGATTTTTTGCTTATCATTTTCCACTCTTGCCTGTTTAAGGGTTAAAGTCATAGTTAATTGTAATTGTCTTGTACTTTTGGCTTGTGTAATTGTTTAAGTTTTGCCCAGCAGCCTAATCATACCTATAGAACAGTGCATAAAACAATGAATAATAAAAAAATATATAAGCACCACTTAGTGTAGGGGAATTACAGTTAAATCACATTAAAAGCTAAATGTATTCCAGTCCAAATATATTCAGTCATGCAATGTAGTAATTAAGATGCAGTATTACTGCTGTTTTTAAGGTATTGTCTTCTCTGTGACTTGTATTCTTGGAGTGTCATTCTGAGACTGACATTTAGTCAATGTTTTATTATTTGTGACTTGCACACACCCATTTTGCTCATGTCACTTAAACACAGAACCAGGAAACAAGAATCTACTGAGTTCAGGGAAAGAGAAACTTAAGTGTAGTTGTGTAGGAAACAGAAATCTACTGAGTTCAGGGAAAGAGAAACTTAAGTGTATTTAAGCTGTTGTGACTCTCTGGATGATGGATGAACATGTAACCACAATACTGTATCAGCTGCAATATACAGAGGACAGAGAAACAGGTATGAACTTAAAACTAGACACTGATAAAGTAATACTAACAGGCTCATTTCTGATGTGTTTGTGTTGTGGGATTGTGGTGCTGTAGATAATATCATGAAAATTGGCCCCACAAATGTAATATTGTCATAACATTACAAATATGTTTTTTTAAGGGAAATCACTTAAATTATCATACAGTACATGGGTAGTTGACAAGTTACTTCCATTTACCCTTTTTCAACATTAAATGTGCATGAATGTACAAGAGAAAGTATATATTTACTGGTCACCATTAATTTTGTTTATCACAATTATTAATCACCTTTCAGTTTAATCACAATACTGCTGTGACATTAACTATTCAAAGTACAAATTAACCATGTTGTGGTTAATATGAGGTCATAAAAACTACATGTATAATAATTGTGTTAGTGAATTTAGTGTAGAGAAAGGTTTAGCTTGAAATTTTGAAAACTGATTTCTTAATTCAAAGACAAATACCTACATAGCTGTGTATTGTTTAATTCAAAGACAAATACCTACATAGCCGTGTATTGTTTTTTTGTTGGTTTTACTTTTTACCAAAAATTAAAAGATGGGACAGAAAAATCAGTGAAATCTGGTGTAGCAATAAAAATTTAATTTAATAATTTAAATGGGGCCTACACAGAAAAACCTACAAGTAATTATGACATACAGAACAGACCATTGTTTGAATTTGTTGCTCAGATTATTCTTGAGAAAACATGATAGACTTTAAACAGTAGAAGTGCTGTTTCTGCTATCCAAATGTGTTTAAGCACAGTAAGCATTTAAAATAGTTGTGAAGTAGTTCTAATTTTCTGAATTTCTGAGCACTGCTGAGGAACATTTGTTATTTATTTTGTGATTGGTGATATTAAGAGCATATCTTTTACATGTCTTTTGTTTAGTCACCATCATTGTGTAAATAATCAGGTCCATGCACATCTATAGTTGATGTTATCTAATGCTGTCTGTTTCCATTATATAGCTAAAAAATACAATAATTCGGATATAATTGCATATACAACAGCAAGTTTTTCTTGTGGGGTCCCTAGTACATTATGGCATCAGACATCCATGTCTTAGTAAATAAGTTACCTTTAAACTACCTCAACCTACTTTTCCTGGATTCAGCTGGTCACATGATGGTTTATTGGCTCATGGGCTGTGTGAAATGCCAGTAAGAGCTGATTGTGATGTGTGTCCTAACAGCGCACTGCACAGACAGCAGTGGAGGACAGAGTGAGGATCTTTACTTAGTTCATACAACACAGCGGATCAGAGATCAGGAAAAGTCTGCCGTGAGTCGAGCTGAAGGACGGAGATCAATGATCTGAGGAGGAGAGACGCTGAGCTGGAGCATCTTTCATACACACAGGATCACATCCATTTCCTGCAGGTAACAGAGATCTAGAAGAACATGTTTGTGGACTTGAGCAAGATCCTGCTTGACTGGAGACTCAGAAACAGAAATCCTCCAGTTTAATCATTAGTCAGACTCTCATCTTCTTTTGAATAAGGTGGCACTTGGATTTCAGCTCTGGAAATATCTTAGAAAAGATTTAATGAAATCTTTGACTTCTGATGCTGTAAAAGTGCTTGATTGAGGAGAGGTACTAAAACATAATTCACCAAGAGCCACACAAATCTGATAGTAGTGCAGGTTACTGATTAAGTGTGGAGGTGATGAGCTTTGATTTCTGTTTTCTGTAGAGTTTCCAGTCTCTCTCAGCTCCTCCTGAATACAGACGTAAATGACAATCCCTTCCGTTCTCTCTCCTCTTTTGATATCGTGAGAGAATCTGTCCATCAGCTGAGAGACAAATTGGAGGATTTCTGCAAAGAGGAGCTAAAAATGATCTCTGACAGAGATTAATCTGGTTTCAGAAATGAGTACTCCATCTAATATCATGTAGAACATCATATTAGAAATGTCTTCCCAGATAGCAAATGAAATCTGGTCTAGTTGTGGCCCACATCTCCCACACTCTTCTGGCCCACATACCGCATGGAATGACGGCGATGAATCAACCTGAGAGTGGCTGGCAAAAACATATCTGGGCCAACTATGGTGTGCTTTCTGGATTAGGAATGAATGCAGGGATAATTTTTGTTAACACTATTTTAATAGTACACTTTAGACTTTCTACTGAATATAAGTAAATTTGTAACTACATGTCAACTACCAGTCATTAAATTATTAGTAGATTGTCTACTTAAAATCTGCCAACATCTTGATGCTGCCCCAACAGACATTCTACTAAGTAACTTTGCAAGTATGTCAACTTATTCTAATAACCCGAGCCATAACCTAACAGTCTACTAACACTCTAGTTTACATGTAGTTGCAAGTTAATGGGCCCTATCTTGCACCCAGCGCAATTGACTTTGTACACCGACGCATGTATCATTCCTATTTTGCACCCAACGCACAGCGGACTTTTCCCTCCACAGACGCACGTCGGTAAATTAGGGAATGAACTTGCGCTCCCGGGGGCGGTTCAGCGTAAAGAGGAGGTGTGTTCCGGCGCAAACGTTCCCTGATGCTATTTTGCAGGTTTAGAAAACAATTCCGCCACTGACTTTAGACTAGGTTTTTCCTGGTCAGTGGCGGAATTGTTTTCTAAACCTGCAAAATAAACCGCATTGCGCATGTTATTCAAATGCTAAATTGAGGGTGCATGCTTGGCCATTATGTAGCGTGTGCACAACGCGCATACACTTTGATTCTCTCATCTACTCAGAAGCAGCAGTTTTCATTTTTGCAAATCATAGGCTACATTATTACAAGGAAAAATATTAACACACGAGGGAAATCATTGTTGTGTCCATGAAGATGTGAAAAAATAGGCATAAATCTAGCTTACACATTTACCCAAATTATCATACGCCTGTTTAACCGAAGCTAATTTGGGTGAGTTTCTCCCATCCCCAGTGTTACTTCTCTGTCTTTTACGGCCCTGACGAGAACGTCGGTCTCCTCGGCTGTGAACCGCTCCTGGCGTGCGCCTGGCAAATCCACGGTAATAATAGCAATCCGCCATGGAACAAGCGTGCCTGCTCTTAAAGGGAGTGTGAGATGATGCTCTGATTGGTTTATTTCACGTTACGCCCAAACCACACCTAATAATAATGAAGCTTCTTCAGACCAACCCTTTTTAGATTTGCATCGGGCGCAAGAGTCATTTATCCCGCCGGTATAATAGCAACAGCGCCCAAGATCCGCCCACAAAGTTACTTGCGTTTCGCGTTTGATACTTGCGTTTCAGATCAGATCAGAAATTGGGCCCAATAAGTTAGTTGACATGTAGTTGCTTTGTTGTAGCAGTAACTTTTAGTTAGTTGAATGTCTAAAGTGGACTATTGAAATAAAGTTTAAACTCATTTTCTCGTTACATAACAGCTGCACAACCATGTCTGTTGATTTCCACAGTCATATTCAGCAACATGGATCCCAGGACCAGAAACGACTTCCTACAATGTAAGCAACTAAGAAAACAAGAACGTATCCTGTTACGCATGTAACTTTGGTTCCCTGAGATAAGGGAACAAGACATTGTGTCAGTAGCTGACCCTATGCGGGAAACACCTTTCTCTGAATTTTCTGAAGCCCTATTAAATCACGCCAATGTAACACACTGGCCAATGGCATTCGAGCAAGCCAAATGATGATGGGTTGTCCTGCTTATAAAAAGGGCACAGCATTGACCTCATAATCTTTGAACTGACAGTGAGTCAGCATAGCATGGTTTAAGTCATTGTAACTTATGCCAAGTTGTGTAACTTATTGTATAACTAGCAAAACACAAGAGCACAGGTGATATAAGGGTGTGTACACACTTGTAGTCCAGTGCACTTGGTTCATTTAGTCCATACCAAAAAAAAAACCCACATTCAGTCCTGGTCCGCTTGGCGTTCACATTTGAACACCGAACCTAAAGGCATCACAACGACCTGATTGGTCGGCTTTCATTAAATTTATTTTGTGACTGAACTTACAGAACACCCAAAACAATGTTGTGTGCTGGACTAAAATGCCTTATGTGCATAGCTACATATGATGGTATTTTGACCAAATTAGAACTTGTGAAGAGCTTTTAAAATGTGTAAATGAGTCAAAACAGAGGCAGGAATCCCTCCATCACACTCAATGAAGTTCTGCTGTGAGGAGATGCGGTTCTGATGCCTGTACCGAACTGTGATGGGCAACATCACAACTATGACGAGAAAAAAACGTCTCAGTTACATATGGTAACCCATATGTAGGGAGGGAACGGAGACGTACGTCGTGGTGACCGACGAATAGGAATCTCGCTAGAGAGGCCAATCTACTTCGAGTGAAACTAAAACAAGCCAATACACATTGCCGTGCAATCATTTGTATCAGCTGTGTAGCCTCGCAGTGCGGGTATATTAAGCAGCTGGTGATGATTGCACTTCAGTTTTTTGCTGAGGAGCCAAGCCTGAAAAGCTGGTCGCCCCGGCGGGTAGCAGCAGATGTGGTGACGGGACGTACGTCTTTGTTCCCTCCCTCAGGGAACGAGGGTTATCATATGTAACCGAGACGTTCCCTATCGTCTGGTCACTATGACGTATGTCGTGGTGACCGACGAATAGGAATCCCTACCAAAGCGCCACAGCTGATGCACCCCATCCAGCACCCTGTGTAAGCCTCCACACCTTCTTGCCTAGAAGGACAATAGGAGAAGGCTTACACCGAGTGTATTTGTCACTGTTGTTCTGTGATAACCCCATACAGTGAGATTATTGGATAACACTGGGAAAGCGTGCCCGATCTGAGGGAGAGGAACGCTGCGGGAGCCACATTTTTAAGGAGAGTTATGTGGGAATACACATATGGACTAACCCAACGTTTGTACTGCATATGAATAGTGGGTGACTTAGCCCAAGGGAAGACACAAACTTCCATTTAGGAGCAGCCAGGGAGAATATACATACATGGGATCCCCATAGGGTCAACCATATGGGACCCAGCCTATACCCAGTTCTCAAGGATTCAGCGGATAAAGGCCTGGCACCCGACGCTCCGCCATGTCCGGGCCGAGGGTGTTGGAGGACTCAACAGGTTTGACTCTGGAGCAATAAGGATGCACAGTAGGGTGCAGCAAGCCGACAGAGCCTATACTCACAGTGCTTCTACCCGTTTAGGGTGAGAACACGGGAGGACACGGGCTTTACACGTAGGCTATAGTATCTAGCGAATGTGTTAGGTGTCGCCCAGCCCGCAGCTCTACAGATATCTGTTAGCGAGGAGCCACGTGCCAGCGCCAAGGGGGATGCAACACCTCTCGTGGAGTGTGCATGCAACCTGAGCAGGCAGGGCACGCCTTGAGCTTGGTAAGCCAAGGCGATGGCATCCACTATCCAGTGGGCCATCCTCTGCTTGGAGACAGCCTTTCCCTTCTGCTGGCCTCCGTAACAGACAAAGAGCAGGGACGAGGAGGAGGGGGGACGAGGAGGATTTAAACGTCTCGCCCCCCCTAAGGATCCTGACGACCAGGTTGTGCTTTCCAACTGTTTTGACATGATATGCTGAAATAGCGGCAGCATGTACTTTGAGGGTGGAGGGAGACAGCCTTCACTCCAACCCTTGCTGCAAGAAGGAAAGCACTGACCCTATTGAACATCTTCGGGGGTCCTCTCTGCGAGAGGAACACCATTCGACGAACAGGTTCCATTTCAAGGCGTACGCACGTCTCGTAGACGGCGCTCGTGCAGAAGTGATGTTGTTAAGTACCTCTGGGGGTAAGTCACCTAGAACCTCTGCGTTCCGTCCAGGGACCAGACATGGAGTTTCCAGAGGTCCGGACGCGGGTGCCATAGGGTGCCCCGTCTCTGAGTCGAAAGATCCTTCCTCAGAGGAACGGGCCAGGGAGGGACTGTCACGATGATCATGAGTTCTGGGAACCAAGTCCGGGTGGGCCAATAGAGAGCCACCAGAAGGACCTGCTCCTCGTCCTACCTGACTTTGCACAGGGGCTGTGCAAGTAGGCTCACTGGGGGAAATGCATATTTGCTGAGGCCCCGGGGCCAACTGTGTGCCAGAGCGTCTGTGCCAAGTATTCCCTCGGTCAGGGAGTAAAACAACTGGCAGTGGGAGGTGTCTGAGGAGGCAAACAGGTCTACCTGAGCCTCCCCGAACCCTCTCCAGATCAGCTGAACTGCCTGGGGGTGGAGTTGCCATTCTCCCGGGAGCACAGCTCGTGACAGTTCGTCGGCCACACGGTTGAGCACACCAGGGACATACATGTCTCGAAGCGACCTCAGATGCTTCTGACTCCAGAGGAGGAGATGGCGGGCGAGTTGCGACATGCAACGGGAGCGTAGACCACCTTGACGGTTGATGTACGCAACGGTCGCAGTGTTGTCCGTACGGACCAGCACGTCTCTGCCCTGTAGCGGCCACTTCAAGCGGCTAAGAGTACTGTTAGCAACTCGAGGCAGTTGATGTGCCAATGCAGTTGGGGGCCCGTCCACACCCCTGCCAGTGTGATTGTCACCCGGTGAGTGCCGTGATGCCACGCCCATCTCAGGACTCGGCCGTGAAGCCAGTGCTGAAGCGGTCTCAAATGGAGCAGCCCAAGCGGAGTTACCGCTGCTGCCGCTGCCATATGCCCCAGGAGCCTCTGAAAGAATTTCAGTGGGACCGCCATCATGCCTTTGAACATGTTCAAGCAGTTCAGCACCGACTGAGTGCGTTGCTCTGTGAGGCATGCTGTCTGTGCAACCGAATCCAACTCCATAACGAGAAAAGAGATCCTCTGCACGGGTGCGAGTTTGCTCTTTTCCCAGTTGACCTGAAGGCCCAGCTGGCTGAGGTGCCTGAGCACAAGGTCCCTGTGTTCGCATTAACTGATCTCAAGAGTGTGCTAGTATGAGCCAGTCGTCGAGTTAGTTGAGAATGCGAACGCCCTGTTATCTCATGGGAACAAGGGTCCCCTCCGTGACTTTCGTGAAGACACGGGGAGACAGGGTCAGCCCGAAGGGCAGGACCTTGTACTGATATGCTCGACCCTCAAACGCAAAGCGCAGAAACGGCCTGTGTCGAGGAAGAATCGAGACATGAAAGTACGCGTCCTTCAGGTCGATCGCTGCAAACTAGTCTTGGAGACGGATGCGTTCGAAAATGCGTTTCTGCGTGAGCATTTTGAACAGTAGCTTGTGGAGGCTCCGATTCAAAACTCGCAGGTCCAAGATCGGTCTTAACCCATCACCTTTCTTGGGTACAAAGAAGTAGGGACTGTAATGCCCTGCCCTCACATCGTCTGGAGGGACCGGTTCTATCGCGTCCTTCGCCAGTAGGACTGCGATCTCTGCATGCAAGACATGGGCATCGGCTGCTCTCACTGTAGTGGAGTGGATGGCCCGAAACTTGGGGGGATGCCGGGCGAACTGAATTGCATAGCCGAGCCTGATGGTCCGAATGAGCCAGCGAGACGGACTGGGGAGCGCTAACCAGGCTCGTAGAGACCGTATAAAGCGGGACCAAAGGGACCGTAGGCATACCCGGAGTGGGGCAGCGAGGTAGAACACAGGGACTCGGCTCGGGGGGCTCTCTCTGGGAGGCAGCCCATAGCGGAGTCTGAGTGTGCTGTGCAACACTTACCTGGTTCCACGAGGCAGGAGGTGCAGGAGGCAGCTTGGTTGCGTTCTCGAACTGCACACTGCTGCCTGCTGGAGATAGAAGAGGAAGATGAGAGTGGTGAGGATTCTCTCCCCCCACTACTCTCTGGGTCCTCTTCGGACCCAGAGACGGAAGAAAGTGCTCTTTTATTGAAAATTTGGGTATCGCTGATTTTGAGGCCAGCGGCGGAACAAAAAGAAAAGGAAAATGGGGATTTTCCATCCGGCCCATCTCCTGGGGGATGGAGCGATGCGGTCATTGTCTTCCATAGCAGTCCCTTCCATTTCTGGGTCGCCCGCCTAGGGCCGCTTGTTTCCGGCTTTGCCGCCCTTCTTGGCGGGGGCCTGGATGGGCGGGGCGGCCTGCCTATGACTGGCTCCACTGTGCCGTTTAGATGGAGGCTGCTGCTGCGGCGCGGGAGCAGGGGCAGACGCAGGTGGCCGCCCTCGGCGACGAGCAGACTGAGGGGCAGGATGTGTTTGATGGCCTCAGTGGGTGAAGTTCTCTATCGCGTCGCCGAATAGGCCGGTCTGGCACACGGGGGAGTTATGGAACCGGAGCTTGTCGGTCTCCCTCATGTCGGCCAGACACAGCCAGAGATGGCGTTCCTGGACCACCAAGGTGGTCATCGCAAGACCTACTGACCGCACGGTCACCTTCGTCGCACGAAGCGCGAGGTCCGTCACGATACGAAGTTCCTGGAGAATCATGACCACCCTCGTGCAGGATCATGACCGTGGGGATCATGACCACCCTCGTGCAGGACCTTCAGTGCCTTGGCCTGATGGACCTGCAGCAACGCCATGGCATGCACGGAAAAGGCAGCTTCCCCACAGGCCTTGTAAGCCTTGCCGGTTAAATCCGACGAGTACTTACAGGCCCGGGAAGGAAGACACAGTTCTCTGCTCTAAGTGGAGTTAGGGCACAGCTGCATAGCAATGGGCCGTTCCACTGCCGGGATACACGTGTATACCTCAGCCGACCCGCCATCAAGGGTGGTGAGGGAGGAGGAGCCACTGGAACGGTTTCTGGCAGTAAAAGGTGCCGTCCACGTCCCTGTAAGCTCCTCATGCACTTCCGGGAAGAAAGGCACTGGGGTGGGTTGCTGAGAACCAGCGCGCGCCACCCCGAGATACCATTCGTCCAACCTTGAGGGTTCGGGACACGGTGGAGGGTTCCACACGAGCCCGACTCCGTTTGGTGGCCCGGGAAAGCATGGCCATCATCTCCGGATCCATCTCAGGCACCGCTGACGCACACAAAGGAGGTAGCGGCAAGCCCGAGTCGTCATCCGCAGAGAAGTCTGACCAACCCTCCGATGCTTGTTTGGTGCGCACCAGGGATTGGATGGCAGTGTTCACAGCAATGATTGTGTAGCAGCAATGAAAGTGCTGAGCACAGGCATAAAGGGGGTGCTTGAAATCATTGATATGACTTTCATACAGATAATGGGCCCTATCTTGCACCCAGCGCAATTGACTTTGTACACCGACGCATGTATCATTCCTATTTTGCACCCGCGCAAAGCGCGCTTTTCCCTCCACAGAAGCACGTCGCTAAACTAGGGAATGAACTTGCGCTCCCTGGGTGGTTCAGCGCAAAAAAAGGAGGCGTGTTCCGGCGCAAACGTTCCTTCATGCTATTTTGCAGGTTTAGAAAACAATTGCGCCACTAACCAGGAAAAAATAGTTTAAAGTCAGTGGTGCGCATGTTATTCATATGCTATTTTAAGGGCGCATGCTTGGCCATAATAATGTAGCGTGTGCACAACGCGCATACACTTTGATTCTCTCATCTACACAGAAGCAGCAGTTTTCATTTTTGCAAATCATACATTATTACGATAGATAGATAGATAGATAGATAGATAGATAGATAGATTTGATAGATAGACAATTTATTATAAAAGCATACATCTAGCTTACACATTTACCCAAATTATCATACGCCTTTTTAACCGAAGTTAATTTGGGTGGGTTTCTCCATCCCCAACGTCCCTGACGAGAGCGTTGCTCTCCTTGGCTGTGAACCGCTGCTGGCGAGCGCCTGGCAAATCCGCCGTTATAATAGGAATCCGCTTTAGAACAAGCGCGCCTGCTCTTAAAGGGAATGTGAGATGACGCTCTGATTGGTTTATTTCATGTTACGCCCAAACCACACCTATGAATAATGAAGCTACTTCAGACCAACCCATTTTAGATTTGCGCCTGGCGCAAGAGTCATTTATGCCGCCGGGAAAATAGCAACAGCGCCAAGACCCGCCCACAAAGTTACTTGCGCTTTGTGCTTTGACACTTGCGTTTCAGATCGTTAAAATAGGGCCCAATGTCTGTAAAGCAAGCAGATTTAGTAAAACTGTGCAGTGGCAATGAAGGAGCTTAACACAGGCATGAAAGATACAACTGCAGTGCTGGCACTGCTGGCATCACTCAAACATCACATAGCTGTCACGATTACAGGACTTAGTTGAACACCACGTTGCAGAAGCTTAACACCTGATCTGATGTGGCCGTAAGGGCTTCTAACAAGTGCTAACATCATGAGACAGTGGATACAGCTGTTATCCATCAACCATAGAATCATGTATCTCATAACAAAGCCAAAACAGTGTTGGAGGGGATTTTGACTGAGCGTTTGTTCAGAAATGAGCGAGCATATGTCAGCTGAGGACCTCTCCCAAGCACCTCACATCTCTGTGCAAATACATACACTATATTGCCAAAAGTATTGGGACACCCCTCCAAATCATTGAATTCAAGTGTTCCAATCACTTCCATGGCCACAGTTGTATAAAATCAAGCACCTAGGCATGAAGACTGCTTCTACAAACATTTGTGAAAGAATGGGTCGCTCTCAGGAACACAGTGAATTCAAGCGTGGTTCCATTCGTGAAACTTCCTCTTAATAAATATTCCACGGTCAACTGTTAGTGGTATTATTACAAAGTGGAAGCAATTGGGAACAACAGCAACTCAGCCACGAAGTTGTAGGCCACGTAAAATTACAGAGCGTGGTCAGCGCATGCTGTCACCAACTTTCTGCAGATTCAATAGCTACAGACCTCCAAACTTCAAATGGCCTTCAGATTAGCTCAAGAACAGTGCATAGAGAGCTTCATGGAATGGGTTTCCATGGCCGAGCAGTTGCATTCAAGCCTTTACATCACCAAGTGCAATGCAAAGTGTCAGATGCAATGGTGTAAAGCACACCACCACTGGACTCTAGAGCAGTGGAGACATGTTCTCTGGAGTAACGAATCACGCATATCTGTCTGGCAATCCGATGGACGAGTCTGGGTTTAAAGGTTGGCAGGAGAACGGTATTTGCCTGACTGCATTGTGCCAAGTGTAAAGTTTGGTGGAGGGGGGATTATGGTGTGGGGTTGTTTTTCAGGGGTTGGGCTTGGCCCCTTAGTTCCAGTGAAAGGAACTCTTAAAGCTTCAGCATTCCAAGACATTTTGGGCAATTTCATGCTCCCAACTTTGTGGGAAAAGTTTGGGGATGGACCCTTCCTGTTCCAACATGACTGCGCACCAGTGCACAAAGCAAGGTCCATAAAGACATGGATGAGCGAGTTTGGTGTGGAGGAATTCGACTGGCCTGCACAGAGTCCTGAACTCAATCCAATGCAACACCTTTGGGATGAATTAGAGAGGAGACTGCGAGCCAGGCCTTCTCGTCCAACATCAGTGCCTGACCTCACAAATGCGCTTCTAGAAGAATAGTCAAAAAGTCCCATAAACACACTCCTTAACCTGGTGGAAAGCCTTCCCAGAAGAGTTGAAGCTGTTATAGCTGCAAAGGGTTGGCCAACTCCATATTAAACCCTACCAATTTAGTATGGGATGTCATTAAAGTCCATGTACATGTAAAGGCAGATGTCCCAAAACTTTTGGTAATATAGTTTATATCATTTTCGGAGAGGAGGAATAATCTCGTTGTTGTAATCTCCATGCTCGGTTTCGCAGTTCTGCTGTGGGAGACAGGAGAGCATGAATACAGCAGGGGAGGGCAGCTAGCATGCAGCAGGTGTTTGTGCTCAATCCATCTGCTTTTTCTTCCAGCTTCTTCTTCAGGTGGCGAGAAGTTTACTGCTGAATAGGGCTGGGCGATATGGGCAAAAAAAAATATCACGATAATTTTTTTATATCAGTCGATATCGATAATTATCACGATAAAAGTCAAATCTTTATTTCTTTCAAGTTTAAAGGCATATTTTTGCTCCTAAGTAAAAGCGTTAACTGTGGTTTTAAACTACTCTTTATTGTCAGAACATATCATGACAAACACTTGCCAAACAGGTGATCATTTCACAAATCTGAGGTAGAACATTCAAACATTTGTCATTTTTCCTTAACAAAATAAATATATTTATTGGACAATTTCTTAGTTTCTGCATGTGCTAATTTTTTTTTTTTTTTTTTTTTGGTAAAATGTAACATTCTGACTGTTTGAGTTTTATTAAACTTAACTATTGGTCATCCAGTATCATGCATTTAGATCATGACAACCACAGATGAAACCAGGCATAGCCTGTAGCACCTCACTATCATGGCAAAGTGTAACTTTATGGTTTCTATGGTATTTGTATGAAAAACAGCAGCCTAAATACATTATTAAATACTGTAATTATATTCCATTAGTCCTTTAATACATTGTCTACATTAATAATATAATACAATTCAATATGTATATCCCAGATTTCATGGTGCAGTTGATATTACTACGCTAACGTTACGTTACAGTAAATACATGGTAAATGATGGGAATTTGTAGACGGAAAAGCCTTCAGACTGTATCGCTGCGCACAGTGTTTCTCCTGTTTGTCAGCGCTGTTTCATCTGCCTTTAAACTGGTTTAAATCACGGAGACATTTGTGTTCTTCGCTGAACTCAAGCGCTTCTCACTGGATTTCGTGACCGAGACCGATCAGTAAACGCATCTGCTCTAGTGAGCTCGCGCTGCCGTTTGGACTTTGAGCCGAGCGGATAAATGGTCCGTGTGGCGCGCGGTTCAAATGAGTTTCGTTCCGCTTTTGGCGCATAAACATTATCGAACATTTATCGACCTCTTGATATCGTTTTATCGAGAAAAATTATATCGCGATAATTATCGTTATCGTTTTATCGCCCAGCCCTACTGCTGAAGGATAAAGATTCTGAGGTCAGAATGCCATCATTTGGTGCACTCGAATGCTTATAGCCAGTGTCTTACACTGATATGATTCAGTAGGGCTTCAGTGTTTGTTGAGAATGGTGTTTCCCCATAGCTTCAGTTACTGACACAATGTTGAGTGAACAGATATCGAAGAGGAAACTGAAAGAGCATGTTAATGTTCTGCCTGTAGAAGGTAAATGAAAACATTATAGAAGAGTTTTATAATTAATCATGTATATGATGATTTGCACCAAGTATCTGGTAAGCTCTAATGAGACACTGCTTATACACTAAACAGAAACTGAGTTCAGCTACACAAAAAGATCAAACAGATTCATAATTCCTGATTGTCATGTGTTTTATCCCCATCAGATTCCCATCAACTCACTTTGGATACAAACACAGTGAATAAACACCTCCGTCTGTCTGAGAGGAACAGAGTGATTACTGGTACTCTCACTGAGCAACCATATCCTGATCACCCAGACAGATTTGATGCATATAATCATCAGGTGTTGTGTAGAGAGAGTGTGTGTGGACGCTGTTACTGGGAGATTGAGTGGAGTGGGATGTTTGGTGTGGATATATCAGTGTCATATAAGATAATCAGGAGGAAGGGATGGGGAAATGAATGTTGGTTTGGATGTAATGATCAGTCCTGGAGTTTGTTCTGCTCTCCCTCCAGGAACTTACTTATTCACAATAACATACGGACTGAACTACCTGTAGTGTCCAGCCGTAGAATAGGAGTGTATGTGGATCACAGTGCAGGAACTCTGTCCTTCTACAGCGTCTCTGACACAATGAGCCTCATCCACACAGTCCAGACCACATTCACTCACACACTCTATCCTGGGTTTTATGCTTTTATTGGATCATCAGTGAAACTGTGTTGATTTATTAGAACAGATTGTAGAAAGATTTTACCGATAATACCTTGAGCTGCATGATAAGTAACAATGATTTGTTATAGTCTCTTATTTTTAGTTTAGTGTAATGAAAATGAGGTTCATTTTTTGTCAACACATGACCCATATATACTACCATTTACTATTCTAGAAATCTATTATTAAAAAAACTTTGTGCAACATGTAATCTGCTAGACTAACTCGGACTAGTCACAGCACTTACAAATGAGGAGAGTAATAGAAGCAATCTAACTAAGAATAGGTCTGTTAAATGATTAAATGTAAATTTAATTTATTGTTTTTTTTTAAGCTGATGCTTAGAAATGTTAATATACTATTTAAGATAATAGGTGAATTATGTTTTTGTTTTTGTTAGAATTTATTGATTGGATATGGAAGTGTTGGGTTGATTATGACCCTTGGTTTAAGGTCGAGGAGATAACATAATAAAGAGATCTGAATCATTTTCCACCATTTCCGTTTTTATTATTATTATTCAAAAACATAACACAACAAAGAAGGAAAAGTGACTTCAGGGCTGAGCCAGACAAAAACAATAAAGCAGGGTGTCCAAACTCGGTCCTGGAGTGCCACTGTCCTTCAGAGTACAGGTTCAATTTGCCTCAACACACCTGCCTCGAAGTTATTAGTATGACTAGTAAGACCATAGCTGTGTTCGAAATGGCATACTATCATACTACTCATACTATTTCTGTAATACCTAGTATGAATACTGTGCATAGTATGCAAATTTTCCCGGAAGACCTACTACTTTTGCCAGAATCTGCTTAATACAACCAAAGTACACTGAGATGAGTAGTGAAGAATGGCATCCTACTATACAACTCCTACTATATTTGTGGTATGCAATATGTATACTGTGAATAGTATATGAATTTTCTGTATATGCTACCCTCAGGAGATCATCATTATGAAGCATGGCATTAGTTTTTACAGTTATGCTGATGATACTCAGCTCTATATTTCTTCAAGCCCTGACAAAACTTACCAATTCACAAAATTAACGGAATGCATAGCTGATATAAAAAACTGGATGACTAGTAATTTCCTACTACTAAATTCTGAAAAAAAAAACAGAGATTCTAATTATTGGACAAAAAACATCCTCACCTAATAACCTAGAATACTGTCTAACACTTGATGGCTGCTCTGTCAAGTCTTCGTCGTCAGTTAGGAACCTGGGTGTGCTCTTTGATACCAATCTTTCATTTGAAAGTCACGTGTCTAGTATCTGTAAAACTGCATTTTTCCATCTTAAAAATATATCTAAATTATGTCATATACTCTAAATGACAAATGCGGTACAATTAGTTCATGCGTTCATGACATCAAGGCTAGATTATTGTAATGCTCTACTGGGTGGTTGCCCTGCACGCTTAATAATGAAACTACAGCTGGTCCAAAATGCAGCAGCTCGAGTTCTTACCAGAACCAGGAAGTATGACCATATTAGCCCGGTTCTGTCAACACTGCATTGGCTCCCTATTTAACATCGTATAAATTTGAAAATATTGCTGATTACTTACAAAGCACTAAATGGTTTAGCTCCGCAGTAGTTGAGCAAGCTCTTAACGCATTATAGTCCTACACGTCTATTGCAGTTTGATAATAACTACAATATCAAAATCGACTGCTGGCGGTAGATCCTTTTCCTATTTAGTACCAAAACTTTGGAACAGTCTTCCTAACATTGTCCGGGAAGCAGACACACTCTGTCAGTTCAAATTTAGGCTAAAAACACATATATTTGGCCTAGTATACTGTGGTAAGGATGGTCTTAGCTGTGGAAGGAAGTTCCAGCAAGAAGGTAAGACAAGAGATTCACCATTAACAAACAAATCATTATTTGTATAATTTACATTCACCTTTTCTTATTTACAGGCACAAAAGGCTAAGACAGACAAACATGAGTCGCACTGGAATGTGCACCTTCCATTCGACACATGTGTAAGACAAAACAGTGAATAAAATGATCTTGAACACAAAACCCATTGTTTGGTTCTTTGAATTGAAAGTTACATACCTCATTTTATCACATATACACATAACACATTATAGACTTCTATAATTCAATGTTAGGCTGCATAAATTAGGTCAGCTGGAACCGGGAACACTTCCCATAAATCCTGATGTACTTGTTACATCATAAGAAGGATGTCGTCTATGCTAACATTAGTCTCTCTGTTTATCCCGAGGTTTAACGCAGTCCGCCTGATCCAGGTGTAGCGGAGCACTGGACGCACCACAGGATCAGCCCCAAATAAAGAGAAACACCAGCAATGCCTTTTCACTTTTGTGTGTTTACTGCAAGCATAAAATGGGACAGTGTTACAATCATCTGTTCTGGATTGACAATCTCTCTTCAGAGTGCTTCCCGCAAACTCTCATATTACAAGATGTATGTTCTTTACAGTATCTTAAATTGTTCCATTTAATAAAATGCATAACACCAAATGCATATTTTTTATGTAGAACTAATAAGATTTATGAATTCTGAAAATTAATAAAACAATAATGAAACAAAATGAATATAACAATACCTGCAAGCATAAAATAGGACAGCGTTACAATCATCTGTTCTGGATTGACAATCTGCAAATACATCATTCAGTTAGTACATTGTCCCATATTTGTAATATGCAGGCAACTTACAAAATTAAAGTAACAATTCACAGTTTCAGTTTCTTCTCCTTAACACACATAACATGCTTTAAACGTACAGTATGGGATTTTTTCTCCACTAGGGGTCGCTAACCTCTTTACAATAACAAAGGCGTAGTTTGATGACGCAACACATGCTAAGAATTATGGATGTTGTCGTCAACGTCAAGCCGGCCGATCTAATAATGTTTATGGTTGACTGAATACATCGATGCTTTTATCATGACTGTGATATGAAGCAGTTCGGGATTGCTAAGAGACAGCTATCAGCTCCAAACGCGACTGCGAAGTCCTCCTAGCACGCGCCGGAGGAAAAGACGGCTGAGTCCCGCCGCGGCCGGACCACCGTCCAAACTCGTCTGCCTTCCTCTGCCAGTCCCCTTATTCAAGGCTACTGCAGTAGTGTTTCCCGCAGCCAACGAGCCAGTTTCTCAACTCGCTCGCCTGCACGCAAACGCCGTTTTTACGGCGACCCAGATAATTCGCAAAAAGAGCTCAATGTCTGGTCACCCGGCTCCCGCCGGCAGTGTTATGAGTGTAGTAAATATGCCCACGTCCCCGTGTTCATGTCTACACACAAGCACGATCACCCCCGTGTGTCCCACAGAGCACACTCACATACAGCGCGCGGCTGCCGCTCGAGTGTTAAATGTAGGAAATGTGCCCACGCCCCAGTGTTCACCCCTACTCACTGCCCGCTCTGTCACACATACTCGGGGTTCAGATCTCATAAAGCCCCATGCCCCTGGCGGTGTGCTAATAGAGAGTCCTGTGCCCGCTTTTCAGCGCTCACATTCGCTTGTAAACACCCCCGTGCTGGAGACCGTGTCAGTGAGCACCGCTCAGCCGGTCGTCAATGTCAGCGAGCCCCCACTCCCCAGCACCGGCAGCGCAAGTCTGCCCCGCGCAGAGCAGCGGGTGAGACCCGGAGGCCATTCGACCCCTAGCTATGAGTGCGGATGCATGGAAAGCTACAGTATTCCGGGCGTGTCGAATTGGGTACTGAGCACTATAATACAGGGCTACTCGCTTCAGTTCCGCCGCCGTCCTCCGCGCTTTCGAGCACGCGTCGAGACGAAAGTGAATGCAGAGGCAGCTCTTCTGCTTCATGCAGAGATAGCGAATCTGTTGCGGAAAGGGGCTATAGAGAAAGTTCACCCTTTTTTAACCGAGGCAGGCTTTTACAGCCGTTATTTCCTCGTTCCCAAGAAGGACGGAGCGCTCAGACCTATATTAGATCTGTGATGTTTGAACAAAGCTCTCATGTGCCGGCCGTTCAAGATGCTCACTACCAGACAAATTCTCGCGCATATTCGCCTGAGGGACTGGTTTATCTCTCTCGATCTGAAAGACGCATATTTTCAGATTCAGATTGTACCCCGTCACAGGCCATTCTTGAGATTCGCCTCTGACGGTCAGGTATATCAATACACCGTCCTTCCGTTCGGTCTATCCCTGGCACCCCGTACATTTACGAAGTGCATGGATACGGCGCTCGCTCCCCTGAGATCACGGGGGATTCGAATTCTGAACTATCTGGACGATTGGCTCGTTACAGCACAGTCAGAGGAAGAGCTTACTTCCAACAAGATGACGCTTCTCAATCATTTAGAAAGCTTGGGTCTTTCGGTGAACTGGGCCAAGAGCACGCTATCCCCCAGCCAGTCAATATCCTTTCTGGGATTAGAACTGGACTCGGTGGCCATGACGGCCAGGCTGTCGACACAGCGCGCGCGCTGTATTCGACTCCTCGCCGCGTCTTTTCAAAAAGACAGGTGTTTCCCCCTGAGAATGTTTCAGAGGATGTTGGGACATATGGCGTCAGCCGCAGTAGTTCTGCAGCTGGGTCTGCTACGAATGCGCCCGCTTCAATGCTGGCTGAATGCGAGAGCGCCCCGCAGAGCGTGGGTCTCAGGCTGTGCCCGAATCAGAGTGACTCAGGGCTGTGTTTCAGCCCTGCAGCCCTGGCTGGCAGCCGACTGGTACCAGCAGGGAGTGACGCTGGGAGCGATCTCTCACCGCAAACTGGTCTCAACAGACGCATCCAACACGGGTTGGGGAGCGCTTCACGAGGGCAGACCGGTCTACGGCCACTGGTCAGACCAGGAGAAAAGCCTTCACATAAACTGTTTGGAGATGCTAGCGGTCGAGAAGGCGCTCAAACACTTTCTCCCGTATCTGCACGGGCACCACGTGCTAGTCCGTACGGACAACATGTCAGTGGTGTCTTATGTGAACCGTCAGGGCGGAACCAGATCCAGAACTCTGTGCGCTCTGACAGAGCGTCTTCTGATCTGGGCGCAGGGACCGTTGCGCTCGCTGAGAGCCGCACACGTGCCCGGTCGCCTGAACGACGGACCAGACAAGCTGTCCAGAGACAACCTTCCCCCCGGGGAATGGGCTCTACACGGCCAGACAGTACAAATGCTGTGGCGTCGCTTTGGCAAAGCAGAAGTTTTTGCCACGAGCGAGAATGCTCAGTGCCAGAGGTTCTTCTCAAAAAGCGAGGACGCGCTGGCCCAAGTCTGGCCCAGCTGCCCGCTGTACGCGTTTCCCCCGATCTCGATGCTGCCGCAGGTGTTAGCAAAGATCAGGGAGGCACGCTCCGCGGTGCTCCTCATAGCCCCGCGCTGGGAGAACCAGTTTTGGTTCCCAGAGCTGACGGCGCTGTCAGATGCAGCCCCGTGGCCGATCCCGGTGAGGAGAGACCTTCTCTCTCAAGCCCAGGGCTCAATTCTACATCCCCACCCAGAGCATTGGTCTCTGCATGCGTGGGTAATCAACGGATATTCGTTGATCTGCCAGAAGGGGTAGTTAACACGATTGCGCAGTCCAGAGCCCCCTCCACGAGGCGGCTAGTATCTAGAGAGAACCGTGGTTACGCAAGTAACCTAGTATCATTTTATGTAAATGTGCTCACCTGTTTAATAAAGTACATGTAGAAGCGGCCGAAGTCTCGGACGTGGAGCTCTCATTTATATACTGTCTATGGGAGCTCTCTGCAATGCATCTCAAAAACACTGCGCTGATATTGATTCTCGTTTTAGTTCTCCTTTTTTTATCCAAAGTCTGCTTGCCATGGTCCATAATGTTTGAACAAAACAACAACAGCGTGCAAATAGACATTGCAAACTCCACAGATGTCTGCGTCTGTCGCTTTGGTTAATCAGAGGGCTCTGCTCATAGCTCTGGTTACCATGGCACCATAGGTGGAAACCAGGGACAACGCGGATATGACGGCATTGACTGCGACATAACGGAAATAAAGACACGGTCCGTGTCTTCGAATTAAAATATAAATTTCTCTGGATTTAGAAGTTAATTGGAAATGTCGGGATAATGTAAATACACAACTTTAAAAAATATATAACATAGATATAGTGATTTTATATATTTTTAAAGCAAAAAAAAAAAAACCATATTGTGCCTTTAAGTCATGAACTACATAAACCAAAAATCCGATTACAGGCGCGATTACAGTTACAGAACTGGGCCCTCATTAAATTATGGAATAATAATTTAAAAAAATAATTAAATAGGCCTATTTGTGGAAAAAGTGTTTGAGTTACATAAAAGCTTTTTATTTGTTTTCTTCCTAATTGTCCTTGAAATAGTGGTCAAGAACCCCCCCACCCCCAACACAAAAATGGTTTGGCCACTGTTCAAAATGTGATGTCATTTGATTTGAAGTTCAGTACGCTCAAAATGTACGGTCAGCACAATTCGGGTGCTCAGAAAAGAAAAAAAGAAGAGAAGAAGAAAATAGAGGCCTTAGAGATTTTTTTAACAAATATTTACAAAAAGGTGGAGACGGTGAAGCTGGAACTACTAAAGTCACCGCAGAGCAATGTAAGAAACAGTGCAACCTTTACGAGCCTTGTCAGGGGTTTTCCTGCATTGAAATTTTTTTGGCGGCCGCTAAAGCAAATTTTTGTCCCGCCAAAGCCTTATTTGATTGGTGAGTGATGTAGAATAAAATCTATCAATCGACGCGATAGTAAAAGTTCGGAAACAGGCATGGCATTATGGGTGGGCCTGATGGACCAAGGCCCACCCACTTTTCAACAGGCCCACCCAAAACTTTTCTTCAAAAAATTAGTTTTTATATATATTCTAATTTTGTCAAGAATTGTAAAAAATCGGCAATAAGCTCATAATTTGTGCACAAATAGTCTAAATGTTTAGTTTTAAAAAAAAATTTAAAAGCTGGTTATGTCTATTTAGATGTTTCTGCGCAAGTTCAGCAGACAGTGAGGTTTGGGTTTGTTCCGATCACAGCATGTGAGCGGAAAGCACATTTCTGAATATTCCGCTCCGCTCGGTCATTCCGCAGGGTCGCTCGCTCAACCCAGAATGGCCTGCTTCCTGGTTCGAAAATATGTGGAATAAGGCCTCCGACTAATTTTTTCTAGTCGACTAGTAGTTGTTCATTTAAGCCATTAGTGGACAAATCGCCCCTTTATATTAATTTAATTACTTAAATAGGGCAGGCTATATAGCCTACAGGATAATGAGTATTTGCGTTTTATAGCCGCACTCAAGCACACGACCGCACGCATAAAGCTTGCCACAAAGAACCGGTAAAAGTAACGGTTGTAAATGTGTCTAAAATAGCAAGGATACATTTAATTGTTTATTAATAAACTGGTGTTTTCTGTGTCGCTGCAAAGATGAAGTTGACGATGCAGACTCGCCAGGAACACCAGAGAGCACATTTCATATGGATTACATAATCAGAGAGTAGCCTATTTTTGGGGGTTTTGAATATTTCAAGACATTTCAAGCTTCCTATAATATATATTATTTAACCTATATTTCTCAAATCTGTAATACACAAGCTGAGTTTCGGCACCCTCCGGTTCACGTGCAATGCAAGCGCCTTATTACATTGTGTGCTATATATTTGCTTCTTATATATTAAATACAAGCAATTGGTTGATAAAACATTGATCAAAATTAAGATACAATTTATACAAAACGAAAATCTTTTAAAAAGAGTCTTTCTACAAAACAAAACTCAATGAAGTGGTCAAAATCATGTTTTACCCACTCCATGTCTCCAGACATATTGCGCATCTCATGATGTATCTTTATTATGCTGCATGCTCACTTTCATAATCAACATTGATTAAATTAAAAAACATAATGACGTCACATGTTTTCCAACCCAGCTCTCAGGCCCCGCCACATGAAACAGCTTCCAGCACTTATCGTTAGCTTGTGAAAGTGTGAAAATAATTTCCAGTAAAGGACAATGTTGCAACAGTCTTTGTTTAGGTACCTTAAACGCGCATGTACAGTCTCGGAGTCATCGCTGCAACCAGGAGATGAAGAGAGCTGAGATCCACATCACCTAGCACATCTTCGTCTCTGCCACCCCAGGGCACACCCTCACAGCTAGCGCGACCAGTGCCGTTGCTAGGAGGGCGCCAGCGCATCTGCCTCTCAGCGCACCTTTTGAATTAGACCCTAGCTTTTGCATTGGTTTTGGGTTTCACGAGTTCACACTTACAAATGATCAGAGAATAAATAGTTATGCGTATTTGGCGTGCTGTCCGGGGGGAGGGCTCCGAGCTCGGAAATTGGGCCCGAACCCAGAGTACTCCCCCCGTATCTCTTGGTTAGGAAGATAACCGGGCAAGTGTGAGGAGATGGGGTGGTGGAGGGATGCTGAAAACTGTCGAGGATTATGGGTGAGTTGACTGTGTGTATTTATAGGCCTTTAATCATGCTGATTGAGTAGACCTGTTGATTACTGATTGCTGACAGCTGGTTGGAATGACTTGATTGTTTGATCATTAGAACGTGTTCCTCCCGAACTTTGTTAATAAAACATCATTTGATGGTGCATCGGTAATGGCTGGGCATAAGGTGGGTGTGTCCAAGCCATCCTTAAGGGCACCTTTCAAAATGCCAAAATGCACTCATAGGTTAAACCTCGTCCTGTCAGCTGTGGCCCAGACATCGCTGGATGCTTCTACTTTTTTTGACACTCTCCACACCTTGCACATCTTCATGTGCGGCAGTGACCTCATCATGCCCGTTTTCTTAACGCACAAAGAGAGATGCGGCCCGATCAGAGGTCATTGGAATTGGAGCGAGGGTGTGACACCAGCTGGGATTCAAGATCGGCCGCAGTGACAAAAGTTTTCATTCTGTATGATGTTATTGTGGAGGTGCTGGCACAGTATGCGGAAGAGGGGGGACAGAGTGAGATCAGAACAAAAAAAGTTAATATTCCTCCTCGTACTTTTCAAACAGTTGTTCAGTAAATCAGACTTCACGTCTAAAAGCCTCCAGTTCATTGACACATCAGTGACAGACACGGTTGATTTGATCAAGAACCTCAAACAAGAACTGAAAGACATTCGCTCCGTTGACTCTGCATTCTCAAATATGTTGGCAACGACAAATAAGATGATGGAGGATCATGATGTCGAGAACTGGGATGTACCCAGTTTGCCTCGCTCAAGAAAGCTCCCAGGCCGATTTGAGGGAAGTATTGTCACATGCACGTTGGGGAAATTGACAAGGGTGAGGAGAGACAGTGACCTGAGCAACATTTCCAATGTTGTTACTTAGTTGAAAACAGCTCTTTCAAGTGTTTTCGCAATGAATGGTATGAGAGAGATAGGTCTGTAATTCTCTACAAATGATGTGTTTAATGTTGTTTTTTTTAAGCAGTGGAGTTACCCGAGCCTGCTTGAATGCAGTAGGGAAAGTGCCAGTATGGAGGGATGAGTTGATGATGTGTGTGAGTGCTGGTAAAAGTGTGAGAGAGATGGCTTGTTGAAGGTGTGAGGGGATGGGGTCTAGAGGGCAGGTGGTAGGATGACTGGAGGGGATGAGTTTAGATACTTCTTCCTCAGTTAGTGGAGAGAAGGAGGAGAGAAGGTTATTGGCTGTGGGAGAGGTTGGTCTGGGTTCCTGTGTGTGTGCCGACTGATTCAAGCTGATAGAAGAGCAACTTTGCCTGAAATAACCACTCGTTACAACCGAGGTATGCAGCAAAGCATTTGTGAAGCCACAACATGCACAACCTTGAGGCGGATGGGCTACAACAGCAGAAGACCCCACCAGGTACCACTCATCTCCACTAAAAATAGCAAAAAGAGGCTACAATTTGCACGAGCTCACCAAAATTGGACAGTTGAAGACTGAAAAAATGTTGCCTGGTCTGATGAGTCTCGATTTCTATTGAGACATTCAGATGGTAGAGTCAGAATTTGGCGTAAACAGAATGAGAACATGGATCCATCATGCCTTGTTACCACTGTGCAGGCTGGTGGTGGTGGTGTAATGGTGTGGAGGATGTTTTCTTGGCACACTTTAGGCCCCTTAGTGCCAATTGGGCATCGTTTAAATGCCACGGCCTACCTGAGCATTGTTTCTGACCATGTCCATCCCTTTATGACCACCATGTACCCATCCTCTGATGGCTACTTCCAGCAGGATAAAGCACCGTCACAAAGCTCGAATCATTTCAAATTGGTTTCTTGAACATGACAATGAGTTCACTGTACTAAAATGGCCCCCACAGTCACCAGATCTCAACCCAATAGAGCATCTTTGGGATGTGGTGGAACGGGAGCTTCGTGCCCTGGATGTGCATCCCACAAATCTCCATCAACTGCAAGATGCTATCCTATCAATATGGGCCAACATTTCTAAAGAATGCTTTCAGCACCTTGTTGAATCAATGCCACGTAGAATTAAGGCAGTTCTGAAGGCGAAAGGGGGTCAAACACAGTATTAGTATGGTGTTCCTAATAACCCTTTAGGTGAGTGTGTATATATATATATATATATATATTGTAGACGTGCTTGGGGAAAAAGGAGAGAAAACACGTAAGTTGTTAAACCCAGAGGGTGCGCTTTATTTCTTTCTTGTGCAAAAGTGAGGATTGAAGGAGTATTGGTGCTCTTGTGCTTCTGTTGTGAGAGTGCTGGAGAAAGTGGAGTGAAGTCTGCAAACTTCAGCCAGACAGCAGGGAGTTAGCTTGACCAGCAGAAAGTTCTATCAAGGCTTCTAGGTTCCTTCTCATTAATCACTCTCTGATCGAATCCATGAACTGCATTATTACACCGTTTTCTAAGGCTACGCGATCTATTTAAAACAAGTTACAATCATAAAATAGCAGAGTGTTATCATGAAATCGTAAAGGCTGTGATATGCGCAAAAAATATGCGCTGTAGAGAAGAGAAGCACGAGGCTTTAATTATTTATATGCGTGCAGATCAGCTCCGTTCATAGTAAACGCTGCTCCACATATACTCAGTCTCCTCATGTGCTGTTTGTTTAGGTTTCCGATAATGTACGTTTGGGAACGCAAAACCTCGGACGCATATTTCATATAACTGTCATCATTTATGCGTGTCAGCATCTCAGGGGGGAGCACAACAAATATGCTCAAACATTTAAATAACATCCATGGCATTAAATACCAGGAGTGCACTATCAGCCTGGAGAGATCAAGGATCCTCCCAGAAAAAGCAGACATGCTTGTTTTTCTGCACAAGAACTGCTAGAAATTTTTTAATGTTAAATGATTAATTGAAGTTTTTGTGAAAACAATAAAAGTTAAAGTTAAAATGTAAACCATGATGCGTTGTTTACTCTTATAGTTTAGCACACACGACTAAGTGTGTTTACAATACAAAGCTTTGTTTTAGAAATGTCAAAGCATTCAACTTCTGTATTGATATTGCACACTTGTGGCGCTTTTCCACTGCATGGTACAGCTCGGCTCGGTACGGTTCGACTCGGCGCGGAACGGTTCGGCTCGCTTCGCTTTTCCACTGCGTGGTACGACTCGGTACGGCACGGTTCGGTTCGCTTTAGCTCAGTTGCTTTTCCACTGCAGTTAGTACCGCTTCAAAGTGGGTGGGACTGATCGTTAATAGTTGCCGCCTCTACTGTCATGACATCATCCTAAACGCGCCACATTTCAAACGCACAACACAGGAACAATGGAGCCTATCGAGGGGATGGTGTTCTTGATACTCGGCATGTGGATGTTTTTAACTTCAAGACGGAGAAATGTGTTTAAAATGAGGCTGATGGCAGCAAAACAAATTACTGCAAAAAAAAAACAAAAGAGTCTGGGAACTCTTACAACAAAGCGAAGATGACGACATCACTCGGTTTGCCCGACGGCGCACGAGGGTAAGCTAATCTTGTTTAGGATCTCAATCGCTATATTGTCACAAAGCATATAATGAATTTAGCTGCCAATTTTATGTATTAAAATGTGTACTCTGTGTATTTCAGATGTATCATATTTCGCAAAGTCGCCGCCACAGACCATCTGTTTGGACATTTAACAGAGCTTCTGAGTGGTGGGATGTGATTGTTCCTGGGTTTACAAACACGCAGTGGTTGGAGAACTTTAGGATGTCGGAAGAAACGTTTATTTACTTGTGCAACAAACTGCGTCCTGCGATGGAGAGACGGGACACAAACTTCCGCGTGTGTGTACCTCTAAAGAAGAGAGTAGCCATTGCACTGTGGAAACTTGCAACCGGCTCTGAGTACAGAAGTGTTGGACATCTTTTTGGAGCAAGCATTTCAACTGTGTGTCGGTGTGTTCAGGAGTTCTGTGCTGCAGCAGAGACGTTGTTGGTACCAGAACAAATTCGTTTTCCAGATCAGGAGGGTATGTGTGCTATTATGGGTATGTGTGATCCATCAATAGCACCAATACACTGTGGAAGTCCCCATCTGTTCTCAACGTAGGCAGCCATTTCTTTAAACCTAGAAATGGCTGCCTACGTTGAGAACAGATGGGGACTTCCACAGTGTATTGGTGCTATTGATGGATCACACATACCCATAATAGCACCACAAGACTATCACTGCGACTATTTCAACCGTAAAGGCTGGCACTCCATCATCCTTCAAGGTGTTGTGGATGGAAAGGGACTTTTCTGGAATGTGTTCACAGGACTCCCTGGAAGCCTGCATGATGCTCGGGTTTTGAGACTGTCCACACTGTGGGAGGTGGCAAGCCGTGGAAACCACATACCAGCTAGCACCAAAAACATTGCTGGGGTCAATGTTGGTTACTACATACTTGGAGACTCTGCCTATCCCTTGCAGAACTGGCTATTAAAACCATTCATTGACACGGGACGGCTAACAGCGGAACAGCGGGTCTACAACATGAAAATCTCCAGAGCACGTGTAGTGGTTGAAAATGCTTTTGGTAGATTAAAAGGAAGATGGCGTTGCCTTATAAAAAGAAATGACTGTGCGGTCGACCTAGTGAAATCTATGGTGCTGACATGCTGTGCTCTACATAACCTTTGTGAGAGTCATGGAGAGGCCTATGAGAGTGCATGGGATCCACCTTCAGCAGCAGAGCCTGTGCTGGGACTGGCACAGCATGTAGAGGAGGAGGGCAGGGATGTCCGTGAGGCTCTGATGCGTTACTTGAATAGTTGACTATGTCTGTTCTGTAAGGTGTGTTGTAAATAAACTTTTGTGCAGTATTTGAAAAAGTTTCCCTTGCATATTTATTTACCCATTTATTATAAATATAATATTAATAATAACTAGCATCATTATAAAGATGTAAGACTCCAGCTTTGATATTTGACCACTGTTTATGATAAATCTGCTTTGCAGTGACATTAAATTCTTAATTTATTCCAGGAGTGCAAAATTATTAATCTGTAACATTTGATATTTTGAATAGGTAATGCAGGCAATAATGCAGTCAATCATGTTTTCTCAGGTTTGTGTTCACTTACATGCAATATACAGCATTCATCAGGGCTCTTATCCAATTGTGTGCATATTTGGAGAAATAATTATCACATGTTCTTATAGATATTTTGTCATACAGAATAGCATTTTTGTTCATTTTATGTCCAAACACTATTTTAAACCGCAAGCGGAATGATACAAATACTCAATAGCGGTTTAAAGTGAGTTTTAGGTAAAAGTGTACTATTAATCTTTTAAATTGTGACATGTAGCTTGATGATACCTGTTGCTCTAATCCACATGCACCATTAAAAAGGAAAGTACATGTTTGACAAGTAAATTTTATTGAAGAAAAATGTAAACAGATCAAACGTTAAACGCATCTCTTCAGCCAGGCATTCATATAATATTTTAATCTTACAGTTAAATTGATTAATCGATTCAGTGCTATTGATCTGCATTACCAAACGTGGATGTTTTACACCAGAAACAAACACTGATGTACTATTTTATTTAATACTGTGAAGCTGCTTTGATACAATCTGTATTGTGAAAAGCGCTATATAAATAAAGTTGACTTGACTTGACTTAAACAAAGTGCAAACGTATGTAGTGCAAAAAAATGTACAGTATATAAAGAAAATATAAAGACATATATAAAGACAAATTTAAAAGTAAAGAATGTACACCGAGCAAACTTTAAATGTGCAAATGTATGTAGTGCAAAAAAATAAATATAAATATGACATATATAAACAAATTTAAAAGTAAAAAATGTACACTAAGCAAACTTTAAACGTTGTGCACAAACGTATGTAGTATAAAAACATTCACAGGAAAAACAAGTTAAAAAAATAACTATTTCCGTGAAGTATGGACTAGGGAGGTTTTAGTCGGGCAGAGAGTTCTGTTCTTGTCTGTTCTGTCACTGTTCTGTTCGGTCACTCATCGCCTGTACAAGCATCCCCATGACGTTGAGAAAGGCTTGATTGAATGCAGCCGTTTGTGCATTTTCCTCCCTCCTTAAGGCCGCTTCCTGCTCCCTCGCTTGCCGGGCCTCATCTATTGCCATCTGCAAATGGAGCTCCCTCTGTGCACGGTTCAGTTCCTGCTGTTGAATATCAGCCACCTGCATCTCTCTCGCATCACTCGCTCATTCCGCAGGGTCGCTCACTCAACCCAGAATGGTCTGCTTCCTGGTTCGAAAATATGTGGAATAAGGCCTCCGACTAAATTTTTTTTTCTAGTCGACTAGTAGTTGTTCATTTAAGCCATGAAACGATATTAGCTCAAAGGGGAAATATTAATAATAATCCATAATTACTAATTATGATTAATTATTTATATTTGGGTCAGTTAATTAGATTACTTTTAGGTAAGATTACTTTGAGGCTAACTTTGAAGTAAGCCAATTAATATTACAATCAATTAATCAGTTCCAACGAACTGATTGATTATTCATTTATTCTAAGAAAAGTGTATCTTTCATGGTCACTGAAAAATAATTATTCCTTAGCATGTACAGTGCTTAGAGCATGTAACAAGATCAAGATCGTAAAAGGGACTTTTTATGCAAGCAGAGACACTTCCATATTGTGCACACGTTTTATTAACTAACTCACAAACATAACTAACACTAAACAAACAAACAAACAAACAAACATACATACATACATACATACATACATACATACATACATACATAGTGAAGGGTTGGGGTCGGAATCCCTTGCCTCTTCAGATTTACATTTACATATATCCTTTTGAATGATTAATCAACAATAATCAATAAACAAGTATATGCATGTTATCCTAATCATTTCTATATTCATTTAATGAATCATACATATATATTTCTGTGAGTGTTTAACCATTCTCTTGTAGGTGCATTCCAAAGTATGTCCTTGGGTTGTGTTCACAGCCAGGGGCCTTTGAGGATAACTCTCTTGAGATTCAGAGAGTGATTTAAAGGACTCAGCACCCCGGTGTTGTGTATTCCCCTTTCTTAGTCGACCTGCTTAAGTTAAAGGTCAACCTATACGTAGAATAACATGATGTTTGTTAAGTATATTTCCTCATGTGCATTGCTCCAGAGAATAAAAAGGATGACTGTCGTTCCTGGTTCCCTAAGGAGTGAAATGTGTTATCAGTTTGTTATGGTGTGCTGCTTTTTAGATAATGAACACAGGCCTTCCTTAGCCTTGACGAGGACTGTTGTTCGTTATTGTTTTGTGTGTGCGTTTGGCATTCTTTGCAGGTGCTGGACTCTGTGATGTGCGATTTATGGATTCAAAGATACCACTCTCAGGACCGGAGAGGTCACTGTGGACGTACATCTCGGAGTTGGGGGACAACAGTCCTGATTTACGACGATATGCCCACTTATCTATCTGTTGCTGATTATTGTTAGACGTAATGATCTCTTGACCAATCAGAAGTGAATGTTTATGGAATGCATGTCCTTGGAAATGGTATAATTGGTGTACGATTTTTGTGTAAGGTAGAGTTAGCTTGCGACCTCCTCGTGAGACTTTGACGCTGGCTCTACCAATTTAACTGCAAACTATTCTTCAGTAAAATTCTACTTATTTGATTGAACTCCACGACTCCTGGTCTTCTTTATTCATATCTGGTCCTGGGTCTGAAAACTGTACCCCCCTTACAATAGGTAAAGTGGTGAGTGTTATGGAACCGGAAGCAGGAAATAGAACTATGGAGCAAGATCTATTTCAGTATGAAAAGAACCATCAGCTGATCATTTTCAGAGCACCTCATTAAATTTATACTTGCATGGTCAGTTGCAATCGTGCACAGTTCTTGAAGTGGTTGAAAAATGAGTCCGTTGGTGGGTCCGTGAGGGTCAAAAGTCATGGTGCAAATTGCCATCGTGTGGTTCCGACGCTGTTGTGGGTCGGAGCTTGCATGGTGGCTTCGAGCACATGGCTGTGGTGAGTCGAAGCCTGCTGTCCTGGCCTGCTGAGTGCACGCTGGACGGTGCAGCCTCCTGAAGTGCCGAGAAGGCAAGGAGTTGATCGTTGGACGGTGCGGTGATGGTATGTTTGCAGTTTAGCAGTCTCCCTTTTTGGGAGCATGAAAGCATGGCAGGCAGGCAGTGCCCAGGGCCTTGGGCCCCAGTGGGGGAAGGGGGGAAGCTTTTGGGATGTTCACTGCAAAAAATGCTTCCTTAGTTAGTATTTTTGTCTTGTTTCCAGTCCAAATATCTACAAATTCTTAAATAAAGAAGCATTTACTAGAGAAGTAAAATGACATAAGAAATTCTGTTTTGTTTTAAAGGTCCCGTTGCATGCGATTCCATGTTTCAAACTTTAGTTAGTGTGTAATGTTGCTGTTAGAGCATAAATAATATCTGTAAAATTATAAAGCTCAAAGTTCAATGCCAAGCGAGATATTTTATTTAACAGAAGTTGACTACAAAAAACGGCTCGATTGGACTACACCCCTCTACATCCTGCATTAGTGACATCACCAGAACCGTTTCTTGACTAACCTCCGCCCACAGGAATGCTCCCTCAACTCTACTGGCAACTTGCGCACTTCTTATAACTTAGCCTACTGTGTTTACTCAGCTCTTACGGTGATTTTCTGAAGTAAAACTGACGCTTCATCTTTTGTGTGATGTAGAGGTCTACATTCCCGCGGCTGTCCCGCGGGATCCGCGGGACCCGACCAGATATTTTGCGCCGCGGGATTAAATTTCCGACTAAAAAACGGTAGCGGTCGGTAACTCTGGTGTAATTTGAACGGGAGCGGTCGGTCATTCAATATCACGTTCCCGACGCCGACGTTCTTTCAGAACAGCATATCTTCGCTTTACCTAATCTTAATCTTATCGACCAACAGGGTCTGCCATGTAGGCTAATCAGGACCGTTATGCACGCGCTGCACGCACGGACCAGTAACGGTTCTTTCTGTCATGCATTGATTGTATTTGCCTAACAGCAAAATGTTACGAATTTTGATAATACGAATAAAAATAATAGCCTACACTTCTTCTTTTTTTTCGCTGCGATATTTTTTCCCCTACTACTGTCTGCAGCAAAATGTTAAATTTTGTATATTGACAAGGCGAATAAAATAATAATAAAAAAATGTTTGTGCAGACTACATTTTTATTTTCTCTGTGAAAATGTAGGCTACATGTGAAATTCTGGGAGATCTATATTAAAGCGGGATGGTCGGGTCGGGAAGAAAATTATTCTAAGCAGACAGCGGGTGAACAAATAGTGTATATATAGCGGGAACGGGTGGGTGCGGGATATAACCCCAGCGGGAGCGGGCGGGAGCGGGACCTAAAAAACAGTCCCGCGCAGACCTCTAGTGTGATGTACAATAAACTTTATTAAACTCATCAGTACATGTTTGATCATCATTCAGACAGCAGACTTGTAGGCTATTAATAAATAATGGATACATAGCCTACAAGCAGATGACAAATACGTTATAATAACCGTAATTAAACTACTAAACCATACCTGTTTCATCTCTAAACAGCACTCTGACTCTGTAGGCATTATTGTCCGACTCGAAATGAACGCCGTTACTGAGAGTTTCTGATATTATTATCATTCCGTGAGATGAATTTTTCCTGACAGACTGAGCACGAGCTCATGAAGCTCCGCCCCCTGTGTCGTCCAGCAGCACCTCATTTGCATTTAAAGGGGACACACTGAAACGGCTCGTTTTTCTGAGCCCCAAAAAATGTCAATTTAAACATGCTGTAAAAAATTATCTGTTGGGTATTTTGAGCTCAAACTTCACATACACACTCTGGGGACATCAGAGACTTATTTTACATCTTGTGAAAAGGGGCATAGAACGGGACCTTTAAGATAAAAATAAAGTAATTTAAGTAATTTTTGTTTAAAACAAGCAAAATTATCTGCCAATGGGGTAAGCAAAAAAATCTGATTAAGAATGGAAAACAAGAAAAAAAAATCTTAATTCAAATGGAAAACAAAATTATTTTGCTTACCCCATTGGCAGATAATTTTGCTTGTTTTAAGCAAAAATTACTTAAATTACGTTATTTTTATCTTAAAACAAAACAGAATTTCTTATGTCATTTTACTTCTCTAGTAAATGCTTCTTGATTTAAGAATTTTTAGATATTTGGACTGGAAACAAGACAAAAAAACTAAGTAAGAAAAGCATTTTTTGCAGTGTTAGCTTTTGGTGAAAGTTTCACAGTGAGTTTGCTGGATTATTCATTATATAAATGAATTGTGTTTGTCCAATTGGTCCAGACGCTTCAGCCATTAGTGGACAAATCACCCCTTTATATTAATTTAATTACTTAAATAGGGCAGGCTATATAGCCTACAGGATAATGAGCGTTTACGTTTGCCGCACTCAAGCGCACGACCGCACGCATAAAGCTTGCCACAAAGAACCGGTAAAAGTAATGATTATGAATGTGTCTAAAATAGCAAGGAGACATTTAATTGTTTATTAATAAACTGGTGTTTTCTGTGTCGCTGCAAAGATGAAGTTGACGATGTGGACTCGCCATGAACGCCAGAGAGAAATGCACATTTCATATGGATTACATAATCAGAGAGTAGCCTATTTTTGTTTTTTTTTGAATATTTTCGTTTAAAAGTAGACATTTCAAGCTTTCTATAATAGATCTGTAATAGATTCTCAAATCTGTAAGGAACAAGCTGAGTTTCGGCGCCCTCCAGTTCACGTGCAATGCAAGTGATCGTGCCGGCACCTTATTACATTGTCTACATATATTTGCTTCTTATTTATTAAATACAAGCAATAGGTTGATAAAACATTGATCAAAATCAGTGTTTGGAATAACGCTGTTTAAAAGAAGGGCGTTAGATAACAACGTTATTTTTTCAGTAACGGGGTAATCTAACTAATTACTTTTCCCGTCGTTACAACGCCGTTAACATTACTGGACGTTAAATGCGGTGCGTTACTATGCATTGATTGAATAAACTGTGTAATCCGAACGCACCCCTGGCTCGCACAGCTAGTGAGGAGGTGGGTTAATAACGAGGTAAGCGATTATGATTGGCTAAGGCAGAGTCATGTGTTTCATGGTAGCCAATCAGAGCCAGTGTTTTTACACACATGCCAGCACACGCGCCACACACACACACCAGCTAAACAGAGATTCGATGAAGCAGCAGAGATGGCGAGTCAGGAGCAATCCGATAAAAAGTTGGCATTTTCAAGGTGGAGATATAAGCACTACTTCAAATTCATTGAGGTCAAAGGCAAGAACTAGGGGTGGAACGGTACATGTACCCGTACGGGCGTCCCGGTTTGGTGCATACATTTACACGGAGAATACACGGTATAAAAATAAATAAAACTCGCGTGCAAATTTATTAATGTAATCCGGCACTACTGTTATACGCGGGTTCTTTAGGGACACCTAATCTGTAGCCCCGCCTTAGCTCTGAACATGGCTCTGGAGCAGGCTGCGATATGAAGATTGGAATGCTGGAATGTGTTGTGTGTGTGTGAGAGAGAGAGAGAGAGAGAGAGAGAGAGAGAGAGAGAGAGAGAGAGAGAGAGAGAGAGAGAGAGAGAGAGAAGAGAGGCGCGGGTGCGATCGAAAAGTCGCAAAGTGTTTACATTTGTGTGGGTGCGTGCGTGAGTGTGTGTGTGTGTGTGTGTGTGTGTGTGAGGCACAGACGCGATCGAACAGTGGAAACATAAAAACATTCCAATGCAAAGTTTTTCCAAATTCTTTGACATATAGCAACTTCTTTTTTTAACAGTAACGCAAATAGTTACTTTCCCTGGTAACGAGTTACTTTTATTATAGAGTAATTCAGTTACTAACTTAGTTACTTTTTGGAACAAGTAGTGAGTAACTATAACTAATTACTTTTTTAAAGTAACGTTCCCAACACTGATCAAAATTAAGATACGATTTATACAAAACGAAAATCTTTTAAAAAGAGTCTTTCTACAAAACAAAACTCAATGAAGTGGTCAAAATCATGTCTTATCCACTCCATGTCTCCAGACATATTGCGCATCTCATGATGTATCTTTATCATGCTGCATGCTCACTTTCATAATCAACATTGATTAAATTAAAAAACATAATGACGTCACATGTTTTCCAACCCAGCCCTCAGCCCCCGCCGCATGAAACAGCTTCCAGCACTTATCGTTAGCTTGTGAAAGTGTGAAAATAATTTCCAGTAAAGGACAATGTTGCAACAGTCATTGTTTAGGTACCTTAAACGCGCACGTACAGTCTCAGAGTCATCGCTGCAACCAGGAGATGAAGGAGAGCTGAGATCCACATCACCGAATAGCAAATCGCACACATTCGCTCTGGATAAATTTAATAATTACAGGCTGTCAATGTCATTGACAGAGTCATCCATCAACTCAACAACACAGATGGTAGATAGAGTGAAATCATAGAGAGGAATCAGGAGCACATCAAAGTAATTCTGGACGTTCTGATCACTTGTGCCAAACAAGAAGTACCCCAGCGTGGCAACCGGGAGAATGATGAGGTCAAAAACGCAGGTAATTTCCTGGAATTTTATAGACTTGTCTGCAGGCATGACAAAGCAACTCAAGAGCGACTAGATGCGATCCCTAGCAATGCAAAGATGTTCAGTCACGAAATTCAGAATGACCTGTTGGATGCTGCGTGCACTCTCCTGTTGCGACGGATTAAACGTGAACTGCATGAGGGATCTTTCTATGCTATTTTAGCAGACGAGTATAAGGATGCATCTAAAAAGCAGCTGGTGGCCGTTTGCTTTCGGTATGTGCACATGGGGACTGTGCGAGAACTAACTGTTGGCCTTGAAAATGCTTTTCTTGAAACAATCAAAATTCACTCGAATCTAGTTAAAGTGAACTAAAATCAAGCAAAAAAATCTGCCAATGGGGTAAGCAAAACTGACTTGATAAGAATTCTTGAAAATAGCATAAAAATCTAGTCACTGATAAATACAATTGAATCTTAAAACTAGAAAAAAAATGCTTAAAACTATTCAGTTTTTACTTATTATGAGAATTAAATAATAAATAAATTAAGTGAAAATTGCATTAAGACTAGAATATTTATCTAAACTAGAATCTTAAATCTAATCACTAATATACTGTTGGTCTTAAAACTAGACAAACATGCTTAAAACTATGCAGTTTTCTCTTTTTTTAAGCACTGAATATTAAGTAATTTTAGTGAAGATTGCATTAAAACTAGAAAATTAGATCTTAAATTCAGCTTATTTAGATTTAGATTTTTTTAAGATGCGAGACCTGAAAATAGATAAAAATTCTTGAAACAATCCAATAAAGGAATATAGTACAAATATTTACATTTAAATGAATAATCAAACAACATATTCAGTTTAGCTGAAGATTTATTAAAGAACATCCTCTTTAACAAATGGAGCATATAAAGCAGGATGAAGGCTGACTCTTGACACTTGAAAAGAAAAAAAACATGGCACATTAACAGCAAATGTTCTGCATAGCATACACTGTATTAACCTCAAAAAGCTTTAAACAGCAATTACTCAATGAATATATTACATTAATACAATTGATTTAAGAAACACTACTGAAAAAGCAGGGAAATCTCATAATAGCACAAATCAAGTATAATATAATGGGGAACAAAACAAAAAATAAAAAAACAAACCTCAGTTTGCAACCGTATTTATTCAACAAACATTTTCCATTCCTGAATGGCCTTTTTATAAGAGGGGGTTGCATCCTGCTCATGGAGGACATCTGCCAGAACTTGTGTTTGCAACACAGACAAGAGTGTAGCAATACACTTGGGATAGGTCAGGTGGAATGCATAGTAATATGCCAGGAGGTAGAGAAGCCCCTCGTGAAGCAAATCTTTCCCAAAGGTTACAACTGGAGTTGTACCTACAACCACCATGCAGTTCTCCTCACCAACCAGCAAGACAGGACTGGAAAGCACACGCCGGTGGACGAAGGTATCAGGATCCTCTGAGGGCTAGAAAACCAAATATATAAATATAGAATTTAGACTACAAACACAGAAAACAAAGCTAAATAAGTAGTCAACTCATCCTCATTTATATAGTGCTTTTAACAATATAGATTGTTTCAAATCACATTTACAGTAATAATATGGAATTACAGTAACAGAGATTGTTTGGGCTTTACAGCAGCTATAAAGTTATTGTCCAGCTAAAGTTAGTTTTGATTGATTCACTTCCGCTAAACAACATTTTAACTGAAAACAGAAAACTTTGATGTGTTCTGGCAGTCCATTTGCATAGCAACAGTTTTTGGTCAAGTAATGTTTTTTTCATTTGTTGTGGGATGGAAGTGGTTAATGAATAAATATGGAAGCATCCCAGAGCAAGACAGTTTCAACTACTCTAAATATTTCTTTTAAGAGATGGGTTTTGCTTAAATATGCTCAAATAATTTTTATTTTCAGTAAATTTTATATTAATTTTAAATAAAAATTAACAAATTAATTTGTTATATTAATAAAATAAAAGCCACTTTTAAGCTATTTTTTATCAGTTTCAGTTGTTGGTGTACTGCTTTGTGGGACTGAGGGTAGTATAAGTACATATATGCGATGCACCCAATATTAAACATTTATAATTTAGGCCATTTACATGTAATAGCATTTAACGCCTTTCAAAATGATGGGTTATTATAGGTATTTTTTTCTACCCAAAGGCTGGGATGAGGTAACTTTATCGGTTATTTTTATTTTATTCTTTTGAGTAGCCAGATTAGGATGTTTTTAAACCAAGTATTTTGATGAGAGGGTAGGCATCTTAAAGGGTTAGTTCACCCAAAAATGAATATTCTGTCAGTAATTACTCACCCTCAACCCCGTAAGACCTTCTTCGGAACACAAATTAAGATATTTTTGATGAAATCCGATGGCTCAGGAGGGGCTCCATTGACAGCTATTAAATTAACACTTTGAAGGCCCAGAAAGGCAGGAAAGACATTGTTAAAATAGTCCATGTGACTACAGTGGGTTAACCTTAATGTTATGAGGCGACGAGAATACTTTTTGTGTGCCAAAAAAACGAAATAATGACTTTATTTAACAATTTCTTCTTTTCTGTGTCAGTCTCCGATGCGCGTTCACGAGAGCACCATGACATATGCACCTGTGTGTGTGTGTGTGTGGTGATGACGCAGGAGCTGGCATTCTGACATATGACCAGAAAACGCAGGGCTATGTTTACAAGCAGAGGAAGACGCAAGCACAACATAAAACAGTTCAGAACTATGTCTGCAGATTTCGACACAGAGGATGAATTGCATTTTTTTAAACCAGAATATACAGACAATGACCTAAAAGAGACAGAAGAGGCTGGAACACAACAACAGCCACAGGCTTCTGAAAGACAGAGAACAATGAAGAGCTAGTGGTGTAGATGTCATCAGTGCTAAGCGATGCCTACTGAACAGGAGAGTGTGTGCTACATCGATTGTGATATTGTCATTCCACATCTTGAAAGTTTGGATAATTCAGACGATGAGGTGACACATGTATCTCGCTGTATAACAGAGGATCCCGGCTTTCCACACGCATGTGTCGTGGTGCTCTCGTGAACGTGGGTCGGAGACTGATACGGAAGAGAAGAAATTGTTCAATAAAGTCATTATTTTGTATTTTTGGTGGACAAAAAGTATTCTCGTCACTTCATAAAATTAAGGTTGAACCACTGTAGTCACATGGACTATTTTAATTGTCTTTCCTACATTTCTGGGCCTTCAAAGTGTTAATTATATAGCTGTCAATGGAGACAACTCACACTTAAAACATACCGTAAGAACATGGAAAAGAGCCTCACTGATTGGGACCGCTTTCTTGGGTACTGCAGAGCCATATGGGAAGAGCAGTGGTAGGGCGGTAAAAACAGCAAAGGCATGTTCAACTAGTAAAACAAACACACAAGAGTGGAGATCTAGATTGATATGCACTAAGAAATGTAACACTTTATAATAAGTATACAGTAATAAAGTACTTGCAAATCATTAGCAAACTATTAGTTTATAGTTAATTTATAGTTAACATATTGTAGTATCTACATTGTTAATATATTAATAGGCTATATACAAATAGTGAGTTCACTGTCATTGTAATTAACAATTATTATTGTTTAATTAGCTTGTAGTAAAGGAATTTTTGATTGGTTATTAGGAGTAAATAGTTCTCTTTAAATTGAGAAAGGAAAATGGAAAACGTCATTAAAGGACAAGTTCGGTATTTTACACTTAAAGCCCTGTTTACAGATCGTTTCTGATGAAATAGAACGGTTAAGATTACATTTTGGACAAATGCTGCTGTCCCGAGAATTTTAGGTTTCTTTCGCTTCCCGCCCCCCACCAGTAGACTGGTTGCATAGGTGCACTGGAACAGTCCTTCCTAAAATGCATTAAACCTTCGTTTACAAAGATGTGAAACTCACCGAGTGGTCAGGGGTCTTCACTGATATGCTCAAGCATCTTTTGCAGCGATTTTTGTGTGAGCATATCAGTGAAGACCCCTGACCACTCGGTGAGTTTCACATCTTTGTAAACGAAAGTTTAATGCATTTTAGGAAGGACTGTTCCAGTGAACCTATGCAACCATTCTGTAGGTGGGGGGGAAAGCAAAAGAAACCTAAAATTCTTGGGACAGCAGCATTTGTCCAAAATTTAATCTTAACCATTCTATTTCATCAGAAACGATCTGTAAACAGGGCTTTAAGTGTAAAATACCGAACTTGTCCTTTAAGTGCTTTAAACCAGTGGTTCTCAAAGTGGGGTCCGCGGACCCCTAGGGGTCCGTGGCGCACTGCCTGGGGGTCCGTGGAAAGTTCGCTATAAAATATAAACATACCCGGAGAAAGTGCAGGGCCCATCGTCATTCATTACTCCCGCGCGTGTAACGTTAGACCAATGAACATTCGGCTTTTACATTACGCCAATCTACCAAAACATTTCCCTCAGGTTTTAACTTCACGTCTCACAGCTAATGAATGAATAAAAGCCAATTAAACAGGCGCATTGTGTTCATCAGCACTCCCCTCGCTTTAACTTTGGGCCAATAGAAACTCTGTTGTATTACGTCAATCTGTCAAAGTCGTTATTTCGACATAATATCTCGTAATTTCGCCATAATAAGGGGACATTCTTATCTGCATTAAGCCACATTAAGCGTTCTTATTATGGTTTTATATGGGAGGAAAATGCTTAACGTGTAGGCTATGCATTTGTTGCGTTTAACGTTGCGTTCATATTCTGGGCTCATCTGATTTACATAGCCTACTTTGTTATGATTTTAGTATCATAATGATTTATAAATGCACGCACAATTATCCGTGAACTTGATTTGATCAAATGCCTTTCAACTTGTTTGTGAAAAATTCAGAATTAAATGAATGTGCAGCAATTTGCAGAGAGTCTGTAGGCCTACTATACTGTTGTAGCCATTAAATAAGCGCATTTAGTTTCATATTTGTTCAAATATTATGATGTTATTTTGTTTCGTTTATGTTGATTTATGAAAAGTGCAACAGCACGAGTAAGATAGAATGCGCAATATATCGAGAGACGTGGAGCGGGTTATATGATTTTGACCACTTCATTAAGTTTTGTTTTGTAGAAAGCCTTTCTTTAAAGTGAATTTCGTTTTGTATAAATTGTATCTTAATTTTAATACATTTTTCATCAACCAATTGATTGTTTTTAATGAATAAGTTGCAAATGTAACAGACAATAATCATGGAGGCGCCCGCGCGGTCACTTGCACTGCACGTTAACTGGAGCGCATCTCATCCTAACTTAACGAAACTCAGTGTATGCCTCACACAGACATGAGAAATACATCAAATACACAAAGCTTGAAATGTCTTTAAACGAAATAATTCAAAACGAAAAGAAAAAGGCTACTCTCTGATTATGTAATCCATGATGTGCATTTCTCTCTACAGGCGCGTTCACTGCGAATATGGCGATCGTCAACTTCATCTTTGCAGCCGACACTGTAATAAAAATCAATGCACGCGCCACCGGATTTACAAACGCACATCTTGCTTGTTGTACGCACACATATTATAACATTATTATTAATTAATACATCTTTTAGAATATTTGATTGAATGCTGAATGTTGCGCTTGTTTAATTTAATAAAATTAAAACTTTAATTGTGATCATTAAAATAATTGAATATTAAATATTTAGTGGCCAAGTTTAGCTCATTTATTAATAGTGTATATATATATATATATGTATATATATATATATATATATATATATATATATATATATATATATATAATTGCGCAGCCCCCCCTGTCAATGATCTAGCACCCCCTCAGCACATGCGTTAACGATTTTGCCGGGGCTTCAGCCCCGAATGTTTTGAGTGTAGCCCTGAATGTTTTTTGAAAAGTTGACTGACAAAAATGAAACTGGGCAATAGCCTATGTAAACCCCTCGCCTTATTTCATTGTGCTTTGGCTTTGCTGCTATATGTCAGTAAAAGTTTCCTGTCGTATCAGCCGTGTGCTCGCAGCGTGCACTCTTCAATATCAAGCGCAAATGCAGCGCGCACTGTATCACGCAAAAGAAACTACGAGCATGTACGTCGTGTTCTGTCGTCAATTAAGTATTGAAATAACCAAAAGGGAGATTAAAACTGTGTAATTTTTCATTATTAATATTCTAACATTTTATCAATATTGCAAAGTCATCAAAACCGACTCGTGTCATAAAAAAATTATATTGTGACCAAAAATGTGAAAAATACATCTAGCCTAAATGATCGTTCTTGACATTCTTTTAACTATAAGCAACCCAATTTGTCTAGATCTGTAATATTATTTCCTTTGTATAATGAGCTTGTCTTTGTTTTAAATTATATTGTATTTTTATTGTGAGTGTGAACTGCTGCACAGTCGTGATTTAGTCAGCTTGATTAACATTATTACAATGTATTCCTATTTAACACAGATGTTCTTTGCTAATTACAGAAACTATAAGCAGAATATAAGTATAGATATATATTTATAAAATAAACAAACAAAAGATTGCACTGGTGTTTGATTGAAATGTAACATCTATATGCAAAATAATCCTTAAAAGATTTCTCATTTAAGGCCATTCCTGTTTGGAATATGTGATTGTGTATTGTCAACAATAAGAAGAAACATTCTCAATTTCCATTTTGTAGTGTGGATCATTCATTTCAACATTTATTCTCATTCTCATGTTTAAGAATCTGTTATCTGCTTGATAATTTATGCTACTGCCCACTTACATGCTTTTAAAGCTATTGTAATCCAGTTTTGGGGGGCCTTCAAACACCTTAAAATGCACATATGTAACTCCGAGAAATCCAAATTTTCTCGGGGGAGCATGCCCCCGAACCCCCCTAACTACCTTACATTTCAATGCACGTGTCTGTGGTGTAATGTGGGCTGGTGTGGCTGTCCCTATAGAGCTACAATATACATTATTATCTGTATCGAATCATGTTATCTTGTAACCCACCCCCAGCCCCTAATGTTTCAGGCTCAGCCCCTGATGTTTTTAAAACCTAGAAACGCCCCTGCCCCTATCCCATCTTTCTCTTTAGCTATTTAGCTATTACATTTGTGTTGCGGTTATGAGGGGGTCCTTGGAATTTTTTCTGCCCTATGAGGGGTCCCTATCTCCAGATAGTTTGAGAACCCCTGCTTTAAACCAACCTTTATTAGACATTAATTGCGTTCATATTCAGTGTTTCTTAAAATGTTTACAAATACATGTAAACAATAAAATACAAATACTGAGCAGTTAACTAACTATTAGTTTGCAAATGATTTTCTAGTACTTTATTACTTTATTTATTTTAAAGTGTTACTGAAATTAGGTGTGTGGGTATTATCTATAAAGAATCAATCAATCAATCAATCAATCAATCAATCAATAAAATACAGCTTTACCTCCATTTAATGTCCTTGGAGGCTTCATGACTTTCTTCATGACACCATAAAACTGAACCTTGGAGTAGAAGGTCTCCCACCTGCCTTTCACCTCAGAAATGTATTGGCAATTGTTCGGCTCAATGATTCTCTGCAGTTCATCCATTGTCTGAGAGAAATAATTATTGAAAGTTATAAGAATCATCAACCTGTACGTCTGCAGTTAGGTAGATGATATGTTTTACATCATACATATAAATTATGCTTTTGTGTACTCACATGGTCCAGTTCTTTGAAGCACGGGTATGCCTGTAAAATTTGCGTGGGTCTGTCTTGCTCCTTCAAAGTATCTGAGTCAATGAAATTTCTTCTGGACTGGAACTCCAGGTCTAATAGATGAGTTACAGCAGCTTTGTTTGGCTTCTTTGCTTTGTACATTTCTCGTAGAGTCCTGTAATGTCGTGCCTGTGTTTTCTGGCTGTCAAGGCTGTTGTTTGGACCATCGGCTATAATTCAGGCATACGATATAATTAGAATATATCATTGAACAAGATGCACAAAATCAACAATTCAAGAATGTATGCCACATAAAAATAAATAAGGCAGAATTAGGCTTACATACAGATGGTGCCCAACCAGAATGCCTATTACTGCCGCGCCAGCCGGAAAATAAGCCAGCCGCATTTCATTTCAAAGTCGTTCCCGAAATGACCGCCAGGTGGCGCAAAGGGACATTGTGCAAATCAGCAGCAATTGCCGTATTTTAAAATGTAAGTGGGTTAAATATAAAACCCTAAGCCTAATAGGCATATTTTTCATATATATATAAATAGGCCTATAAGGCTACAACAGAATAGAACTAAAGATAGAATCAATTTTAGAACTGAAAAAATAGAATCAAAAGTTAAAAATAGAGACGATATTAGGAGCAATGACGCTGAATATTTTTACTATTCTATTGAGGAATTAGATAAATGAAGAGCTCTCGTGAGCGATACAATTGCATAGTAATTTATAGTGATTTCAAAAGCAGTCCTTAAAAAAAAAAATACATGGAGTAGTGTGGCATAAATTTTGAGAGATTACGCGGAACGCGTTTTAGTTAAGATCCTGGTTTCAATGCCCTTAATCTATATTGGCTTGGCTACTGCTTTAAAAAAATGACACAACGCGTTTTGAGATTGTTTTGAATTAAACATTGAAGTTTAAAATGTAGTGTTTTGGCACACCAGGCCGAGTGGCGTTACGCATTGTTCAAAAATCAGGTTTTATTCTGGCATGTTGAATTGGCGTTAGAATTTTTTTTTTGATTTATTAGATTTAGATTTCGTTAGATTTATTTTTTCTCATAACAGCTAAAATAACTTAATATATGCCTTGTCTTAATATGACCTACTTAATATAGGCAATAGGCATATAATAGCCTATATAATAAATTAGCAAAACTTGGCCACTAAATATTTAATTTTCAATTATTTGAATTATCACAATTAAAGTTTTAATTTTTTTAATTCGACAAGCGCAACAATCAGCATTTAATCAAATATTCTAAAAGATGTATTATTAATAATAATGTTATTTCAACATAATATTTCGTTATATCATAATATCGTTTTGTCGACATAATATGTGTGCGTGCAACAAGCAAGATGTGTATTTGTAAATCCGGTGATGCGTGCATTGATTTTTATCAATAAACTAGTGTTTTCTTGACGATCGCCATATTTGTAGTGAACACACCTAGAGATAAATGCACATAAAGACATAATCTGATTATCAGAGAGTAGCCTTTTCTTTTCGTTTTGAATTATTTCGTTTGAAGGCATTTCAAGCTTTGTGTATTTGATGTATTTATCATGTCTGTGTGAGGCATACGCTGAGTTTCGTTAAGTTAGGATGAGATGCGCTCCAGCTGACGTGCAACGCAAGTGACCGCACGGGCGCCTCCATGATTAGTGTCTGTTATATTTGCTTCTCTTACTTATTAAATACAGGCAATTGGTTGATGAAAAATTGGTTAAAATTAGGATACGATTTATAGAAAACGAAATTCACTTTAACCCTCTGGAGTCTGAGCTGTTTTCTGGGCCCTGGAGGTGTTCTGACATGCTCTGACATTTGTGCTTTTTTCAGTTATTTATAAACATATTAATGGCAAAGGTGTAAATTCACTCTATATAGCACAAACAGGGCTACCAAAATATCTGATCAACATGCATGTATATGTTTGAATTTTTAAGAGAATAATGTTTATGCGTGGTTATTGGAAAAAATAAAAATGAAAGTTGCAGAAATAAGACCTCAAAACACAAACTAAATATGTGTAAATAAGACTTTTGACTAATGAATTGTGTAGCTTTGAGTTCTGGCTTCAAAATGGCGTGAAAATCATCCTGCCTTATCGTTCTCATAAAACAGTACATTGATTTGAACTTTCTAAAACAGTTTTTTTTGTCAGAAGAGGTTTATGCATGGGAGGGGTGGCCCATCAATATTAATGGGCCAATGGCCATCAATATTAATGAGATTCAGACCAGGGGTGTGACATACACTCTTTCAGTGGCTAATGGGCCATCAAGTGCCTGAACAAAGAAGAGGAGATTCAAAGGTTTTGTTTTTCAATCTGTTTTATTGTAATTCCTCTATGTGGAGGAACTGAATGTTCTAAATTTGCTCTAAGCAAAATAAATGTGAGCAAAATTTATTAATCAGTCTGCTATAAAAAAAACAACTGTGAGCGAAAAACAAAAGTAAAGGCAGGTATCTCACAGTAAATTCCTGTGCCCCGTTTATGCGGGCAACAAGTAATTCAAATGTGAGCAAAATAAAGAATCCTGAAAAAACTATCACAGGTTATAAAAAAAATATATTAAGCAGCACAACAGTTTCCAACATTGATTTAAAAAAATAGTCATCATATCAGAATGATTTCTGAAGGCTGATGGTTAGTGGAAGGTGGTCAGTAGAGCACACACATCTGAACACAGTCACACATCTTTATGCCACTCCTGAAAACAGTTCCTGTTTAACTGAAGACATAAGTGAACATTGCATGCCTTGCATTTCCATGGTGTTAACTGCTTTTTACCACACACTGCTTTGCAATGAACACATGAGCGGCGACCAACTGTGGCAACATCCCTGTCATCTGATGCCAGCTCAGCTCCTGGAACTGGCACATGGTCACTATTGGTCCGTTTTGGTGCCGTTTTCAGTGACACACCACAGAGCTCTGTTATAAGCTGCTCCATAAACTCTTTATGGGACAAGTTACCATGTAGCTCTTTGTGCACAATGAAAGAGTTGGTGGAAGCAATGTCCAAGAAGTGTAGAAAGATCTTTCTGTACCACTTCATGGTTTTATCGATCACTAATGGCCATGGGTAAAAAAAGACAACAGTTTTTGTAATATCACACAAGAATATGTACTTTTATATTATGATGATGTAAACAATTATATTTCCTCTGTAAATATTATGTCTGTGGACTTACTCGGGAAGATTCTCCATCACACTGAGAACTGAACTGCGTGCCCCTCTATGGGGTGCTGGAGAAGGAGAGCAAGCTGCAGCCATATTCCTAAAAAACAACAACAACAACAACAACAACAACAAAAACTGTTAGCATACATTATCCAAAGCAAACTGATGGGCAATTAATTGTTATGGACGCACAATCTATACATGTATATATCTGTTGATGGTCCATAGGACAGAGAAATATCACTGTGTCACCGCGAGTATCTGTTGATGAGCCATTTAGACCGCACGCATTTAGTGATGCTCGCAATGAACGGATCGTTCGCGAACGACACATCACTACATTTCAAACATTTACACCTGTATTCACAAACATGAAACGGGTCAAAATCACCATAAAGTGCCTTTGAGACTTCACAATTTCCAAAAAAAAATCTGAGATTTTCCATTTAACTTCATATGTGTTGTATTAAGGAGACATTAGGCTGTTAGAAATGCATATTGGTCAAGCTCCAGCACTTTTTATAAATTAACTGCAAGCTGACAATATACGAGCAAACCATAAAATATGTCCACCCTGTCATGGACAAATTCATAGTAGAATAAATAAATTTTCATTGCATAGTGATTATAAAATGTAGATCTGTGGAAAGATAATGTGTCCCTTTCCCAACAAAACATTTTAGTTAATATTAAAAGTATTTTGATAATAATGAAGTTACTGCTTAAATATGTATTGCCCAATAAAATATGCGATAGTTGCACATTCTATTCTAAATAAAATCTAACAACAAAGATATTTAGTCAAACTTTAAAACAATACTAACCTGCCCTCATTTGTTTATTAAGAAACCACACACAAGGTTTTGTTAACTTGTTAAAATAATTAGATAATTTTCATCATAAAAGTTGAAAATGACAGGGTGGACAACAAAGTGACAGGGTGGAACTTGGCATGACAGGGTGGACAAATGCTTTAATGAGTGAACTAGAACGGGGGAACATTAGAAAAACAACAGGAACTTCAAGAAACCCTTAACCAATATAGAAGACGGAGGGGCCTGGCTCAGACTGATTTTCAGGAGTTGCAAATGTCCACCCTGTCATTAACCATGTCCACCCTGTCATGGAACAGGGTGGACATTTTTTGGCTAAAGTTAGTATTTAATGAGCACATGGTGTACAGCAGTTAGCAAAGTGATTCACTGTTGAAGCTGACTGTGCACTGTTTAAAATGTATATTTAGAATTTATGAAAAGTTTTTATATTAACTAATATTTCACAATGACAGGGTGGACATGTTAAGCTTGACAACACGCAACTACAAACACAATATGATAAAAATTAGGAAATATAAGTGTAGATTCTTACTGTGTGTGTTGCAGATGTTTTAACATCCACTGAAGAACGACCAAAGGGGGGAGGGGATGTCACTGAGTACATCAGTTGGTTTCTTAAAGGGGTGTTTACCCCATAATGACAGGGTGGACAGCAATTTCAGGGACACATGCAAACTGCTTAATATTATTATGAACATAAAATATAAATAATCAAAATGACTTGTTTTATTAAATAGCTTGCTGAGAACAATTTAAGTACATTAAAAAAGTATTTTAATTTTATGTAATTTAACCACTTTTTACACTCACTGAATTTAGCTGAGCAGCGTGTGGGACATGCCAAAATCGCACACATCCAATCAAAGAAAATGGTATAAAATCAGAAAAACACATTTCAAGAGACGTATCATTGTTCTTGTATATGTGTAAGTGTTTGGCCATTTATAATACAACCTCAGAATTTCATTATTTTGCATTATGTTCATGATGACTGAGCGATTCTGATGAGGACACCAAAGGCACTTTATAGTGATATTGACCCAAACATCTGTGCATAAGGCAGTACTGAAGCATGATAAGCAGTGTCATAGTCTAACCAAAACTATATATATATATATATATATATATATATATATATATATATATATATATATATATATATATATATATATAATACTAAATCACATATATATGATATATCATATATATATTTAGACTAAATCACATTACACTTAAGCAGATATTCACAAATAAGGTACATAAGACATACGGCAGTAACGTTATTTCTGCATGATAATCAGTGTTATAAGCTAATCAAAACTGAGTGAAATATATTTAATATACAAATATGTTTAGAGAGTAATAGCCTATCACATTGAAAAAGTTTACACTTGAGCATATACACGAATGTTAAGGGATATTGTTATGCAATCTTTCATGTAAGATGCCAAAAGCTAGCCAACACTAAGCAGATATAGTCTGATATATCAGAAAAATAATTATATAACAGTAAAACTTACTCTGAAATTGTGTCCTCGGCGGGATCAATTCACTCTTCAAAATGCTGCCGTTCGTCGTCCGAGTCTTCATCTTCCTCGGAGGAAAAGGTGCATTCTTCCTCGCTGTCCTGAATCATCTGAAGGGCGTCTTTACCGGAGAAACGAGCCATACTCAAAACGCGATGAACTATCAGTAAGTCTCATGAAGAAACTGTGTTTTTATGGCATTGATCGAGGGGCCTATGCGATGCATACTAGATCATCTAACTATTTACATGTGAATCGCGCCGAGGGCGGGGCGGCCGCAGCTGATTATAGAGCTAATGAGGGGAGAAGGAAAAACGGTACCTCTCCTTGCTTTCAGACAGATTACATGAGTTGAAAACATTTGTTTTTTATATAAATTACTTCATTTAAAAGAAGAGGTTTCAAGCTTCATAAAGACATAACTCACGTGTCTGTGTGAGAAGTGTTTGCTGAGTTATGATTCATTTTCGGACGCGTTTCAGAATGGACTACACCAGGGGTCACCAAACTAAGGCCCGCGGGCCGACTCAGGCCCGCCACCCCCCTTTGACTGGCCCCCCAGCCCCTCTGCCCCCCACTACTTGAACCGGCCCTATGAGGCAATCCCCAAAAGTCGTCATGGACGGTACGTCATGGTACGGGCGTCACAGTTTGGTGCATACATTTACACGGAGAATACACGGTATAAAAATAAATAAAACTTGCGTGCAATTTAATTAATGTAATGCGGAACTACTGTTAGATACGCGGGTTCTTAGGGACACCTAATCTGTAGCTCCGCTTTAGCTCTGAAGCTCTGAAGCAGGCTGCGGTGTAAAGATTGCAATGCTGGAATATGTTGAGAGAGAGGTGTGGGCGCGATCGAAAAGTCGTAAAGTGTTTACTTATATTTGTGTGTGTGTGTGTGTGTGTGTGTGTGTGTGTGTGTGTGTGTGGCGCGGCCGCGATCGAACAGTGGAAACATAAAAACATGTTTTCTTGGTGGTCCAGCCTGAGACATTTTGGTGAGACATGCACAAGCCTTCTGCATTTTTGTTTTGCTTTTCCCTTCATTGTACCCAACCGTGATGTCTGAACCGAGGTATGAACCGAACCGTGACTTCTGTGTAGCCTACCGTTCCACCCCTAAAAGAGAGTGCAGAGTTTTCAAAGAACAGTGGACCAACGATTATTTGTGAAGAATAACTTTAAATAAAACAAAGTGTGAAGACTCGATTACAACTTTTGCAAACCACTAGTAAAGATAAACAAATATGTGCCAGGAATCAAGTGTTGATATAGTAGTGTGGATATAGTAGTGGGGATGGCTGTGCCAGGCTAGTAATCTCTACTACACAATGAGGCCTGCTGGTGGTCATTTTGGTCTGGGTCATACAATTCTGTGTTATATAGCTGACCTGGCCCCGGCCCCCCATCACAGTCAGGAACGATAATGTGGCCCCCAGAGATAAAAGTTTGGTGACCCCTGGACTACACGGACAGAGTGAAGGCAGAACTCGCTTCGTGTTTATTTTTCTTTATTTGGCGAAAAGCACAACACTTTGTTTTTATTGTGAGTATACACAAAAATAATACACATTTAACAGAATCGATTGATGTATGAAACTTGCTTGTAATATCAAAGTCCACAGAGCAAAATTAATTTCTTTTGAACTGAACTGAAAAAAAGTGAGCTGGTATCGCCGGCGATACCGTCGACCTGAGGGGGTTAAAGAAAGGTTTTCTACTGAACAAAACTTAATGAAGTGGTCAAAATCATGTCTGACCCACTCCATATCCATCTCTCGATATAGCCTAATGCAGGGGTCACCAAACTAAGGCCCGCGGGCCGACTCAGGCCCGCCACCCCCCTTTGACTGGCCCCCCAGCCCCTCTGCCCCCCACTACTTGAACCGGCCCTATGAGGCAATCCCCAAAAGTCGTCATGGACGGTACGTCATGGTACGGGCGTCACAGTTTGGTGCATACATTTACACGGAGAATACACGGTATAAAAATAAATAAAACTTGCGTGCAATTTAATTAATGTAATGCGGAACTACTGTTAGATACGCGGGTTCTTAGGGACACCTAATCTGTAGCTCCGCTTTAGCTCTGAAGCTCTGAAGCAGGCTGCGGTGTAAAGATTGCAATGCTGGAATATGTTGAGAGAGAGGTGTGGGCGCGATCGAAAAGTCGTAAAGTGTTTACTTATATTTGTGTGTGTGTGTGTGTGTGTGTGTGTGTGTGTGTGTGTGTGTGTGTGTGTGTGGCGCGGCCGCGATCGAACAGTGGAAACATAAAAACATGTTTTCTTGGTGGTCCAGCCTGAGACATTTTGGTGAGACATGCACAAGCCTTCTGCATTTTTGTTTTGCTTTTCCCTTCATTGTACCCAACCGTGATGTCTGAACCGAGGTATGAACCGAACCGTGACTTCTGTGTAGCCTACCGTTCCACCCCTAAAAGAGAGTGCAGAGTTTTCAAAGAACAGTGGACCAACGATTATTTGTGAAGAATAACTTTAAATAAAACAAAGTGTGAAGACTCGATTACAACTTTTGCAAACCACTAGTAAAGATAAACAAATATGTGCCAGGAATCAAGTGTTGATATAGTAGTGTGGATATAGTAGTGGGGATGGCTGTGCCAGGCTAGTAATCTCTACTACACAATGAGGCCTGCTGGTGGTCATTTTGGTCTGGGTCATACAATTCTGTGTTATATAGCTGACCTGGCCCCGGCCCCCCATCACAGTCAGGAACGATAATGTGGCCCCCAGAGATAAAAGTTTGGTGACCCCTGGCCTAATGCATCCTATCTTACTCGTGCTGTTCACTTTTCATATTCAACATAGATGGAAAAAAAATAATTAAATGAAACCTTGTAACGAATTCACACTGTAGGGTAGACTGTGTACAGTTGAGACACCTTAAATAAGTTGCGTTCGCAGCAAGCACAAGTTGTGATTTTTGCTGTGCACTTGCATATTAGTGTCAGCTGGGAAGGAAATATATACCAGACCTCATGGAACTTTAATTGAATACATAGCGTTGGTAAAGCATACTGAAATTACATCCCTACAAATTTATTAGGCCCTACTGAAAATAAATGTATCGAATTTAAGCAAAGTAGCCTAAATGTTAAGACTGTAAGCCCTTTGCTTTTTACTTAGCCTATAAAGGACTCTTACAGCCGACTTTGTGTTAATATAATTTGTAGAGGATTTTTTTTAACTCAAACACTAACACTGAAATAAATGAAACTAAATTATTATAATTTTTTTGGCACAGACCACGACGAGTGGCGCTATGCATTGTTCCAAAGCCAGGTTTTATTCTGGCATGTTGAATTAGTGTTCGACAAACACGGCGGCGCGTTCATTTGAATGAGGAGCGCTTCTCGCTCGTGTGAGCGAACACACACTGGAACATTAGGCCATGTCGCAAAGAGTGAATAGTGGCCGAGTGGTTGAACTTACGTTACGATCATTTAGATGACACGGGATCGAATCCCGAACTAACTTAGACTATTGATATTTTTATATTAGCCTATTAATGCATTTTATAGTCTATTGTTGATGCAGAGAGATTTGTCTAGTTCTAAAACATAGTTTTTTGCTTATAGCCTATTTACAAAATAAAATCACCATGCATTTCCATTTTACACTAAGGAACAAATATTATACAATGACTTTACTTCTGTAGCCTATAATAATTCCAATCGTAATTTCAAAAGCAGTTCTGTATATATATATATATATATATATATATATATATATATATATATATATATATATATATGACGTTTAAACGACAAACAATAAAATCAGAACCAGTATTTGCGTTCATGGTTCCAGTGGCAGTAATGCATCCACGGCTTTTCAAAATGTCACAAAGCGTTTTGAGATTGTTTTGAATGAAATATTGAAGTTTATAATGAAGTGTTTTGGCACACCACAACGAATGGCAAACTCTTTGTTTAGTTTTGCAAACTCAGCTAGTCTGTGGGGGGTTTGGAGAAGGCAATAGTTGCTTTATCGTGGGGGTGCAGGACAGAGGTGTTAATGTTCCGTCTTTCATATGGAGAGTGTCGGAGCCAGCCTGATGAGCAGGCAAAGGCAAAGTTATTTTAAGGTTTAATCTCAAAATCTCCAAAAGTCCATAGCCTATGTACAGTAGGCCCTATATCTAGGCCCTATAAATTATATATTGTAGTTTTATTGATTGTATTTAAAGGTTTTCCACACACAATTTCAATTTAGCAGATACAGAGCTATTTAATTCACGACCCACCTCGTTTTATTGTAGGTGAATTCAGCAAGGCGTGTTGTATCTTTGAAGGAACAAAAGCTATTTGTTACAGTGTTTTCTTTCGTTATTTGTGTGGATGACACACAGCGACATATAGCCTACAGTATTATCAGCTGTATGGTGTTTTTTTACGCTGAAATGCTTAATTTCGAGAAAGACCCGCCGCGCGCAGTGAGGGAGACCAAACTTACTAAAAAAAATATCCAGCGCGAGAGAGGCAAAGAAAAACGCCTGTTCTTAATTTATGTTGCTTTGAACTTTTTTTTCGTTTTGTACCGTTTTCATTTTTTAATTTAGCTGCAATTTCTTTGACAATAAATTTAAAATGTTTCTTATTTTGCATCGCAAAGGGAATAAACTCTATCGAATCGATGCAACCCTGTTTAAATAAATAAACTGTCCCGACACTTTATTCATACCTTGAAATGTGCGATGGGTTTTCAAACTTAATTAATTTTCTTTTTCTTTTACATTTTCATTGTTTATTTTTTAATTGAAAGCAATACTGTATTGAAAGTATTTTTCTGATTTGTTCGATCTGTTTTGGAAAATGTCTACCGTTGCTATGGCCGGGTATAACTGTCAGTCATCTCAATCTCGTGAATGATTCACACACACAAAAAAACATAATTTAGCAGATTAAAGACGAGCTTCATCATCTTCATTTTCTGGTGCAATCGGCTAACAGTCTTCCTTCATCAGATATGTCATAGCGTGCAGCGGCTCAACTGGAATGTAGCAAATTTATGTTAATGTACAATTGATAATTAAACAAGATGATTGACTTTAATAAACAGATGCATATTTAAAGGGTTACTTCAGGATTTAGCATTTAGCTTTGTATTAGTAGAAAACCTGTAGTATTTTCGAATTACCATGCTTTCCCCCCTCATATCCCCCTGAGAGGAGAGATTTATGTATTTTTTGTCTGGAAAAAATCCTCCGATGACGCAAAAATAGTCATTTTGCGTCATCGGAGGATTTTTTGGCCAGAGGCTAAAGACTACAGCCAGTAGATGGCGTTGTTCCGCATGTTTTCAACCCGCCCATACAGGGTGGGATCTCACTCACAGAATGTACACAGTATCAGCCGTCTTTCTTTGGAAGCTAAGCTAGCATGCTCTTGTTCTGTGGAGAAAGCTGAATAATAGGAGAAAGCTGAGTAAGTAGGGGTTACCATCTTCCTTTTCCCGGACTTGTCCGGCGGGCGAGACTGTTAAAAATGTCCGGGATTCGGCTTTTGCGTTCTGCGGTCGCCATTCATTGTTTTCATGCACATCTCTCGTTTCAATCTAACTGAATTAATTCCGATCGGTGAATCTGACTGTAGTGTTTACATGAACGCTAAACAAGTGATCGGTTGATGTGCGTTTTAACATTGCTAAGAAAATTCCCGCTCCTCCGTGAGAGATGCGAGACCGGCGCGTCTCAGTAATGAAGCCACCGGCCTCGCGCCGTTCTCCCACGGCCGTCAGCCTCGTCCTGCTCGCCACAGTAAACATGATGAATGGCGACTGTAGAACGCAAAAGCCGAATCCCGGACATTTTGGGTCTCTAAATCCCTGGCAAACTCATCACTTACTTAGGCTAGCCTTGTTGTTTTCAACTGTGCTCTCTAACTGGTAGGCGTGGCCTCCTAAGGCAGCGAAGCAAGTGCATTCTGGGAGTTGTTGTCTTTCATCCACATAAGCCAAAAATACATTTTCTGGCTTTTCTCAGTCTAGAAAGCTCCAAATTCAAAAATTTCTCCACATTTCTTCTACTTAAATTACCTATTTTAAATACACATTCATCTTCCCAGAGGTGAAGTATCCCTTTAAGCATCAAGAACGGAAAAACATAAACACTGTCGGCTACACTGAGATTCGATCTCAGATCGTTTGAAGCTCAGAGAGTCTATTGTTAATGCATTGACCACAGATATCGTCTGAATAGCCTCGGTCTACTATTTTCTCTGTTTTAAAAGTAAAAAAAAAAAAATTATGTCAAAAAATAAAAAAAAGTGTTTTTACAAGACCTTGTGCTGTTTATTTATTTATTATTATTATTATTATTATGCAGATGTTAATTCAGCCATTCTGTTGGAAAAAGATTGTCCCTAATGTAAAATGGAAATGAATGGTAATTTTATTTTAAAAATATAAAATATTTAATAGCCTATAGGCTATAGGAGAAAAAAACAATATGGTGTAGCAATATTTTAGAACTATCAAATCAAATTAATAATAAAAAAGTAGCCCATGTTTGTTCGGGATTTGAAACGTAAGTTATAGCCTACCACTCGGCCACGAATTTGTTTTGTTTTATTTTGTTTGAAATGTATTTTTACATATTTTGCTTTCGTTAATGTTAACCAATTCTGAGCATAATAGGCCTATATTTTTTCCCTAAAAGTATGTTTTATTCTCTGCTTTGTTTGTTTATATTTTAACATATTCAATCAGTCTCATTTTTGTTCAAATAATGATTTATTTATTTATTTATTTATTTATTTTTTTAAATAAACAGATAGGAAGCTTACCTTTTAAAATGCCGCAGTTGCTGCTGTTTTGCCCTGTCACTTGCCCGGTATAGCCTATAGTAATTTTGCGAACGACTTTGCTGCGGCAGTAGTAATAGGCATTGTGGTTGATTATTTATTAAAGAATTCAACTGATAATCATAACAACATGTAAGCCTAATTCTGAATATAAGAAATAATGCTTAAACCGACTAACATCGGTTAGTAACTGCAAGTCCTGAAAATGTTTTAATTTTACGGTAAATTATTTTAATTTATTTCACTGTTATGTTTCAGTTAATAAATCTACAAACACATTAAAATAACACGAAGTAAATGACAAGTAACCTATTGACATAGCCTTTCTAAATTATAGAAAAACTGGGCACACAATGTTAACGTGTAGGGGTGGGGGAAAAAATCGATTCTTAGATGAATCGCGATTCGGGACGTGGACGATTCTGAATCGATTCACAAATGTCAAAAATCGATTTTCTAAAAAAAAAAAAATTCTAATAACGTAACATTGACGGAACGCAAAAGGCGGAACTCTGAAGCGGACGGCGGAACTCTGAAGCGGACGTGCACGTGCGCGGACAGTCTGTGGCGCACATAACAGAGACGCGCACATAACGGACGCATGATGGCTGAGCGCCAAATGTGCAATGCCAGTCACAAAAAGTTAATTTTTACTGTAAGTTACTCTCTGCAGATGTTCATTCACTTTCTTTGTATAAGCTGTTTTTGATTGTGGTATACAGCAAACATTTCAAGTCATAACTCTTTATTATTTAGTTGTGTACTATAAGTCAAGAACGACTTTGTATGTTACTAATTATTCAGAATATGCATAAGTCCACAAGCATTATACGTTATGATAGCTTCTGGTAAATAATTCTATATTTTTGAACGAAAACTGTTTGTGAATTTGCTACAGCAAAATGTTTCTTATGTCTGAAGGATTATATTGCTAATTGGAAATAACAAGAGGATGTTGGTTAGAAGTCTATTATTAAATGCTACTATGCTAGAGATTCAGAATATGCTGAAGTTTGTATTAATTTACTACAAGTATGCTGCTAGTACAAGCACACATTTATTTTCCTGTTGGTTCTCAGCAATGTTGGGACATATGCTGGCAAATGTAACCTTACAGTTGACTTGCCAAATCACTTCCATTTGTTTTTTTAATAAAATTAATATAGGAAGTATCGGAAGTAAGTTCGTTATGTGTCATCATAAATACTTTGCTTTAAAAGTACCAAGTAAAAACATTTTTTCAATGTTTTTGATAAAAGGCACTTCCCTGAGAATTGAACTTAATAAATGTGAAAAAGACACTTTAATGTCTGTCATTATGTTTGTCATTCTGTATAGCAAAGCAGATGAGAGTAGATCATGCTCAGAAACCTGATTAGAAATCATTATGAATAAAATCGAATTGTTTTGAATCGAAAATCTTTTTGAATCGAAAATTGATTTTGAATCGAATCGTGGCCTCAAGAATCGGAATCGAATCGAATCGTGAGATGGTAAAAGATTCCCACCCCTATTAACGTGTGTCTACTTTGTTTAAATTAAATGAATTTGAATTCGTTTAACCACAATATTTATCTTAAATTTATCTGTGACCTCAGCTCAGATTACTGCCGCGGCAGATTACGGCATTAAAGAGAATAAACTGACACTTTTCAAAGTCTGTGATTACAGCGCCACTCAGCGGTAAAAGGCAGCAAATACACATCCCAATTTTGCCGCATTCTGGTTGGGCACCATCTGTATATTACCAAATATTATGGTATTACTTGTTGCAAAAATTCTATACATTTTATAGTACATTTTTATGTACATACATGCTTCATCGATGCTGTCATTTTCTTGCCGTGGGGTGCTTGATTTTGAAGGTGAGGATAGATGAAGTGTTGATGCACTGGAATCAGCATCATAGTCACTTGCCACTGCAGCAGAAGCTTCTTCGTCCAGGCGGGCTCTCTTGGAATGAGGGGGTTTGGCCTTCACGGGACTTCGGATATTTGAAAGTCGCTTCATGAGCTTTTTGGCAACAGTGTCCTGTACGACAGAACAAAAGCATCAATGAATTTTTTTGAAACAATGTTAGCAGAAAAACATACTTTAAATATAAATATTCAAGTAAACAAAGTCACTTACCCACTCGTGACTAGATCCAGTTGACTTATCTTTTATCATAGGGTAGTATTCCACTAACCGCTTCGCCATGGCAAGAACTTCATGTTTAGTGGGGTATTTGTAGTCATCTGAAGAGGCTCTTGCAATTGAGATCATATTTGTCATGGTATTTCGGATGAGCCGGCAGAAGAGCTCCTTTGATAAGGTGACTTCACCCTCTTTTCCAAGACGCTGCTGCTCAAAGTATGCACGTCTCACGTGTTGTAGTTCACTGTCAGTGAAGAGAACGTATTCTGGGCTGGGTAACTTCATAAACTTTGAAGTGCTGGGGTCGTCTCGTTTTGAACTTTCATTATGTTCATCATCTGTTGATGAACCTTGGGTTTCAACAGGAATCGTGTGCCCCTAAAATACAAATGTTTACTGTACATTAATCAAATCAAAGTCATTTTTATTTTCAGAGCATCTCACTTGTATGTATAAGTGTTAATCTTTAACAACACCAACTTACATATGGTGTGGCTAAAGTACTGAAAACAGTTGAAAAATATCCAAAACACAAGTATTTTAAGTAAAATTACCTGTTCTTCCTTATGAGTCATAAGCCAAATGGCTTTGCACCGCAGGAAGTGCTCAGGACCAGGAAAGAGATCTCGGATATCATCTCGTGAGAGAGTTGGTAAAATCTCTTCCCCAATGTTAGCAGCTTAGATCAGAACACATGTAAATATGTTAGTTAGCATAGCTCAGGTTTCTAAGCGTTATACTTTGTATAACTTTTCAGATATTGTAAAAATATATCCACATCATTATAACTATTTAGTTCACCCAAATAGAGAAATTTCTGTTTTGTAACATGGACCTAACAGGGCAGAAATGTTAAATCTATGAAATGATTTATGAGTGAAAATAAAACAGGCAATAATGATAACAGCTTCGTAACACTTGACAATAAGGTTATTTTTATTAGCATCAGTAAATTCATTAAGTATTATGAAAAAGCAATAAACAGTTGTAGAGCATTTAACAATGGTTATTTCATAACAATTATACAATGAAATATTTGTACTACTATTAACCAATGTTAGAGTATACACATTTAAATAAAAAATGTAGGTAACGCTTTATAATAACTGCATGCTATGAATCATTAGTTAAGCATTAGTAAACAGTTAGGCTAATTCATAATTTATAAAGCATTAGTAGACATTAATAAGCAGTTTATAAATACAGCTAGGCAATTAATGCTTTATTTATAACTTAAGCATATCGATTATGTTAAATAATGGTATTCTCATACTATTATTACTGTATTTTCAGTTATTTAAGAGTTGTCAGTGGTTCAAGATCAGTTTGAATGTGCAAGTAAATGATTAATAAACTGTTAAAAAGGTACATGTATACATATTATTTAGACATACTGTATGTGTTAATAAATGCTTTATTGACATGAATTCCTACTGTAATTCATGATTAATTCTGGTAGTTTTAAAGCATTTAGTAGTGGTCAGTTAACTATTTTTGTGAGCTCATCTAAAGTGAGGACTAGTTATGCCTCGTAAAGCATTTTCAAAAGAGATTTAAAAGGCTCAGTTACCTTCTAAAGTTTAGGTTCTCAATCCTGGTCCTGGGACCCACACCTCAGCACAGTTTATACTCTCCCTCATTTAACACACCTGATTCAGATCATCAGCTCGTTAGGAAAGAGCTCTATGAACTGAACTTGGTGTGTCAGGCTCTGTCCATGCGGGGGCGCTCGCAGGCGAGTGCAGAATGAATGGAGGTCTATGGCGAAATACCCCTCAAAATCCACTTTTCTCAGGATATAATTTTTTGTCTAGTAATTTGAATGTTGTATTCGAAAGGAGATGCAATGAAATTACACATTGCTGGGTGTTAGATTTTTTAGAGTCACTTATTTGCTTTAAAAAGTCTTTTAAAATGTCAATGAGCAGAATGCTAGCGTGTTATGGGCAACAACAACTCAACCTGTAAGAAATCGAAATACAATGGGGCTAATAGGAAGTGCCAAGGCTCTCCGTAGACGGGCTCTGATATAGCCTAATAGAGCAGCTGTATTTGCAAATTCAAACACACGAAAAGGGTTTGCACCAACATAAATGAAACTGCTACCCTGAATGTATCCATGATCACCATAGCCAAATGAAAATGTAAACATAGGTTGCACTTTTGACGCAGGTGCAAGTTCTGTCGCATACTGTGACGGGCTGCCTAAAACTCAGTTTTTCTCAGTTTACATGCAAACGTGCAAACTAAGTTTTCCAAAATCTCCACTCTGGCCCGAGTTTTTAGAAAGAATCGTTTTCAGAGGCAAATTCTCCGTTTGCATGTAAACAGGGGCACAAACGAAGGGAAATGTCTCTGTTTTTCAACAGATATTCTCAGATAAAGGAGACATATAAAATGTGCAGAGCATAGGACCAGGATTGAGAACCACTGTAGAGTAAAAGGAAACAAACACAACACAGAGTTATAAGCATGTTCTGTATAACTCGTGTTGTGTTTGTTTCCTTTTACTGTTCAGAAAATAACTGAGCCTTTAAATATCTTATGTTAATAAAGCATTTATTAACACAAATGTCTAAATAATATGTATTTTGTACCTTTAAATAGTTAATTAATCATTTACTTACACTTTCTATATGATCTTATGAACCACTGACAACTCCTAAATAACTGGTGTGTAATGTAATAATTTAGACATTATAAATTGATCATTAATAAAGTATGAAAATACAATTATTAAACACATATAGATATGCTTATAAATCAAGAAAAACGCATTTAGCCTATATCTGTTTTAATAAACTACTTATAAAATAAATAAAAACCTGCATCAGAATTAAGTTATTGTGATTGTCAAAACATTTGGTAACTAAACAGAATTTTATTAAATTATTGACAACACCTTAGAATGTTTACATGGTACAATGACTGGTAGGCTACTGTTTTCTTATTATTGCCTGACACAAATTTCAAAATTTAAATTCAATTCTTGTGATTTGATTTCGATCTTGATTCAGTATAAATTAATGTGGATAAATATTAGGCAAAGTAGATGCATGTTAATTTTTCTCAAGAAAAAAAAATCTCTCAATTAGGCCTAATTCTGTAAACAGAGCCCTGTCAACTTGTATTATTCTTAAAGTTCAAAAATAACAACTCAAATATAATGCGTTTTTTATTACAATAACAATGTTATAATATTTTAACGATACAAGTAAGGAATAATTGACGACAGGCCGTTGAATTATTAGAAAAATAATGCACACCCGAGGTGGTAACAGCAGGGCCTGGCGCTCTCCCTGGCAGTGGCAGGTCATAGCGCCACTTCCGGTGGCATCGCCAGATGCCGTGGCAGCTGCCAGGTTTCTCGTGGCAGCTGCCAGAGTTTGTGCCGTGGCAGCTGCCAGGTCTCTTCTGGCAGTTGCCAGAAACGACCGGCAGCTGCCAGATTTCGTGACAGATGCCACGGTTTTTTCTCGCCGTTTTTGGAGATGTTTAAAACTGCACTCTTCATAGTGGCGATCGATTTTGTTTTAATAATGCAAAGTTCCCACAGGTGTGTTATTATGATTTTTTTTATTATTATAATACATTTCTATGTATCAGCTGCCAGAGTTCGTATCAGGAGTCACAATCGTTTATCGACGTTTCTGCTGTAAACTACAGTTTTATTTTTAAAGGTCCCGTTCTTCGTGATCCCATGTTTCAAACTTTAGTTAGTGTGTAATGTTGTTGTTATAGTATAAATAATATCTGTAAAATTATAAAGCTCAAAGTTCAATGCCAAGCGAGATATTTTATTTAACAGAAGTCGCCTACAAAAAACGGCTGGTATGGACTACATCCCTCTACTTCCTTCTTTAATGATGTCATATATTTATACTTATTATACTTTAATGATATACATATAGGATACTGTCTATAAGAATATAGAAACTTTATTATTTTTTTCCTCTTATTTCTTTCTTCTAATTGGCTTAGAAATCAGATACACTGTTGGACAATAACCAATGATTTGCTAATGTACTACAAACACTTTTTTTATTCATTTTTATCAAATATAAGACAATAGTTTTTGTACTGTAATAAATGCTATGTCAGGTAGCACTGAATTGTTCATAAACTTACCTGGTAATTTACCATAAAATGACCTGGAGATGATTGAAAAAAGTACAAATAAACCATATGGTCGCAATCGTGTGTTTAATGCCTTCATGTTTCCAAAGGTTTCTGCCTTTTATTCAGATCATACAGTGATAGCTGGATGCTTTTGTCCATATTAGGGATTTCCTGGTACTTTGTAAGTTATTACTTCAATATGAGTCTGTCTTGCACTTTCTAAGCCCTCCGGCATCGTGTATGTGTATATGTTGTCACATTTCCCTTAAATAAACAATACACTAAAAAGTCCAAATACAATTATATTTTGTATTTTTACACTGTGTAATATTCTGTTTATCAAAACCAATAAATGTCATCAAGTTAGTATTTTTACGTATTTTTACATTTATTCCAAAATAATAACAAAAGGCAGTAACAATACAACATTTATAACATTAGTAAAAAAAAATTGTCAACTGATGTTCAGCTGTTCTTTTTAACTTTACCAGCGGGTGTCGCTGTTGGACAATTACTTTATACATACTAGTGACTTTTACGCTTTTAATGTCATATTTTGTAATACTTGCATTGATTTTTTTGTAATATCGATATTACAAAAAATATACTACTAAAATATATACTAGCGGCAGCTGGGCACTGTGTATGTTCATATGTTCTTTATTAAATACTTATGCAATTTAGCTTATTGGGTTCATATTCTGATCGCATCTGCTTGCTGGTATATAATATGCATAATCAAATCTTTCATTTAAAAATAAAAGGCGACAAACGATTGTGACTCTTGGCACTAACTCTGGCAGCTGATCCATAAAAATGTATAATAATAATAATAATAATAATAATAATAATAATAATACAACAACTACAACAAAAAACACCACTGCACGCCACTGAGAACAGTGTAGGTTTTACCGAGCAAACAGCCAAAACAGCGAGAAAAACCATGGCATCTGCCGCGAGAAATCTGGCAGCTGCCAGAAACGACTGGCAGCTGCCACAGCATCTGGCGATGCCACCGGAAGTGGCGCTACGACCTGCCACTGCCAGCATTCGCGCTTGCCCTCTCTCGGTGGTAATGCGGTCACGACGCGAAGCAGACTATAATTAAAATAATTAAAAAATATATATAATAAATATGTCATATGGTGCATATATTTAGCAAAATACTCCTCTCTATGGGTAATTTTTCAAGCCAACTAACGTCCTATGGTCATTACACGGCTTTCCTGTACGTTAAATGTCACTTTATGTGACATATTTGTCATAACTCAGAGGCGGAAGCAATATGCAAGTAAACTCTTTATTTGAAGGTCAGAAGACACAGCAATAACACACGGGTGGGCTGGTGGCGCAGGGACTTGATGGTCAGCGTGGAGGTGAAGACAGGTGACGGTGAATCCAGTGAAGTGAACATCCAACACGACGAACACCATGAAAACACCGAACAGGACACGAACTGGAACAGGAACTGGAACCGGAAGAGCAGACGACGACAACACACTGAGGACACCAAAACCAACGATCTGACAGGGAAAGGAGAGTGCGATGAGTTTATATAGCAGAGATGATTGATGGTAGCTGATGAGGGGAATGAGATCAGGTGGAGTGCTGATCAACTGAACGAGCAGCCACGCCCACTCACACACACTCACACACACAGAACAACAAATACACGAGACACGAAGAAACCAGTGAATTCATGAACCGTGACAGTACCCCCTCTCCTAGGAATGCCTCCTGGCGTCCCCAGACTCCCTTACCTGTCGATTGTAATCATCGATAAGAGAGTGATCCAGGATGTCTCTGGCAGGAACCCAACTCCTCTCCTCCGGACCGTAACCCTCCCAGTCCACCAAGTACTGGAATCCGCGTCCCCTCCGCCTTGAGTCCAGAATGCGATTAACCGAATACGTAGGTTCCCCTTCTACGAGACGCGGCGGGGGGGGGAACCGGGACGGGCGGATTAAACTGAGAATGAAACACGGGCTTGATTTTGGAAACATGGAAGACGGAATGAATCCTCCTGTACACTGGAGGGAGTTTGAGGCGGACTGCCACCGGGCTAATGATCTTGGTGACAGTGAATGGGCCAATAAATTTGGGAGCTAGCTTATTAGAGACGGAGCGGAGAGGAATGTTCTTAGTAGAAAGCCACACTTTTTGACCAACGACGTATACGGGAGGCTTAGACCGGTGGCGATCGGCTTTAGCCTTGGTGCGCGCTCCAGCTTGGAGTAGAGTCTCGCGGGCTCTAGTCCAAGTGTGGCGACACCTCTGGACAAAGGCGTGAGCGGAGGGGACCGCGACTTCGGATTCCAGACTAGGAAAAATTGGTGGCTGGTAACCTAGACTACATTTAAACGGCGATAGGCCCGTAGATGATACTGGTAACGAATTGTGGGCGTACTCCACCATTGACAGTCGTTGACTCCATGAGGAAGGATTCTTGGAGACCAAACATCGCAACGTTCTCTCCAAATCCTGGTTGGCTCTCTCAGTTTGGCCATTGCTCTGGGGATGAAACCCTGAGGACAGACTAACAGTCGCACCCAGTAATCTACAAAATTCTTGCCAAAATTTGGACACAAATTGGGGTCCTCTGTCAGAGACCACGTCTGTCGGGAGGCCATGTAGCCGAAAGACGTGGTCAACGACTGTTACCGCTGTCTCCTTGGCTGAGGGTAATTTGGGCAAGGGAATGAAATGGACCGCCTTCGAGAATCGGTCCACCACGGTCAAAACTACCGTGTTACCCTGAGAGGGTGGGAGGGCGGTGATAAAATCTAGAGCGATGTGGGACCAGGGTCTCGAAGGGATCGGCAGCGGTTGAAGGAGCCCATCTGGGGGTCGATTGGAAGTCTTACCAGTGGCACAAACTGAGCAAGCCAAAACAAAACTGTGAACGTCACGAGCCATACGTGGCCACCAAAATCGTTGCTTAACTAAAGACGTGGTACGACTGACTCCTGGATGACAAGCCACATTGGAACAATGACCCCACTGAATGACGTTGGACCGTAATTGCTCTGGCACAAATAACCGGTTCGGTGGACAACCGGGCGGAGGCGTTACCCCTTCTAAGGCCGTTCTGACCTTCGATTCGACCTCCCATGAGAGTGTGGAGATAATTAGGGACTCCGGAAAAATGCACTCGGGAGTAGACGGGCGATCGGAATGGTCAAAAATACGTGACAAAGAATCGGGCTTGATGTTTTTGGAGCCCGGGCGGTACGAGAGAGTAAAGTCAAAACGTCCGAAAAAAAAGTGCCCACCGAGCCTGCCTAGAGTTCAATCTTTTAGCGGTTCTAATGTATTCCAGATTCTTATGATCGGTCCATACGATAAAAGGTACCCCCGACCCTTCTAACCAGTGACGCCACTCTTCCAATGCTAACTTGACTGCCAACAACTCTCTGTTACCAATATCATAATTACGTTCGGCAGGGGACAAACGATGAGACAAAAACGCGCACGGATGCATTCTGTCGTCTGTAGGAGAACGTTGGGATAACACTGCACCTACCCCCACCTCTGACGCGTCGACCTCCACCATGAACTGACGTGATGGATCAGGGGTAACTAGGATGGGGGCTGAAACAAAGCGGCCTTTCAGTTTGGCAAACGCAGCCTCGGCTGCGTCTGACCACCTGAACGTAGTTCTGGGGGAGGTCAAGGCGGTCAGAGGTGAGGCTAGTTGGCTGAAATTGCGAATGAACCGCCGGTAAAAATTGGCGAACCCCAGAAACCTCTGTAGGGCCTTACGGGAATCTGGACTTGGCCAATCCACCACAGCCTTAACCTTCTCAGGATCCATACGCATCCCCTCAGACGACACAATGTACCCTAAGAAAGGAACAGACTGTGCATGAAAAGCGCATTTCTCCGCCTTGACAAAAAGACCATTCTCTAACAACCTCTGAAGCACTCGTCTGACGTGCTGAACATGTTCCTGGAGAGACGAAGAAAAAATCAATATGTCATCCAGGTAGACATAAATGAACTGATCGACCATGTCTCTCAGCACGTCATTGACGAGTGCCTGGAAGACTGCTGGACTATTGGACAGCCCGAAAGGCATAACCAAATATTCAAAGTGCCCCCTGGGGGTGTTAAACGCAGTCTTCCATTCATCCCCCTTCCTGATGCGGACCAAATGATAAGCGTTACGTAAGTCCAGTTTTGTGAAGACCGACGCTCCCTGCAACCTCTCGAAGGCTGAAGACATCAACGGCAAAGGATAAGTATTCTTTACCGTGATGTTATTCAGCCCTCGGTAATCAATGCAAGGTCGCAGAGAACCGTCCTTCTTCCCCACAAAAAAGAACCCCGCCCCCGCAGGAGAAGAGGAAGGTCGGATGAATTTGGATGCCAGAGAATCAGAAATATATTTCTCCATGGCCTCCCTCTCGGGAATAGATAGAGAGTAAAGCTTGCCTTTAGGCGGAGACGTACCTGGCAGTAGATCTATTGCACAGTCATAGGGACGATGCGGAGGGAGAGAAGCAGCCCGAGACTTACTGAACACTTCCTTCAGGTCCAGATACTCCGTGGGCACGTTTGATAAATCCACTGCCTCCTCCTGAAAAGCAGAAACAATAACAGACGGACAGGCAGACGCAAGACAGGACTCATGACAAAAACTGCTCCACTCCAACACTGATCTCTGCTGCCAGTCAATTTTGGGGTTATGCTTGATTAGCCAGGGGTGACCGAGAACAACAGGTGCCAGGGGGGAGTCCAGGATGTAAAATGAGGTAGTCTCTGTGTGATTGCCGGATACAGTGAGTGTAATGGGTCCAGTGGTGAATGCGATGGTGGGAAGGGCTTGACCGTTGAGGGCGTGCACAGCAATGGAATGGGTGAGTGGTAACAGGGGAACGTGAATCTTGTGAGCGAATGTGTAGTCCATGAAGTTACCTTCTGCCCCGGAATCCAAAAGTGCAAGACAGTCGTGAGTGTTGGCTGACCATCTAAGTCTTACCGGAAGGAGAGTTGATGTTGATGAGGTCTTCTCAGCGGAGATCCCACCCGACAGTAGCCTCAGATTTACTGCCGGGCTTGCCCTTTTACCGGGCAGTTGTACGCGAAGTGACCAGCAGTCCCACAGTACAGGCAAAGGCCCTGGGATCTCCGCCTTTCCTTCTCCTCCCGGGAAAGCCGAGCTCGCCCGACCTGCATGGGCTCGTGATCGTAGACGGGGCTGACCGCGTCCCCGCCGCTGGCTTGCGTGGTCTCCACGGTGGTTGAAGCCCGAACCGGTAACTTCATCCGTTCAACACGAGAGAGACGAGAATCCACGCGAAGCGCCAGGTCGATGAGTCCGTTGAGTGTAGCGGGTAAATCCAACGCGTAGATTTCTCTCAGGACGCGGTCAGCCAGCCCATGCAGGAACATGTCCCACTGCGCTTCCTCGTTCCATTGACACTCAGCCGCCAAGGTCCGGAACTCAATGGCATAATCTGATACGGATCTGCTTCCTTGCTTGAGATCCGCCAGGGTTCGTGCTGCTTCTCTTCCCGCGACCGCGCGGTCAAACACCATCTTCATCTCGGCGGCGAGTGTCTGGAACGAGGCACAACACGGATCTTGATTCTCCCACACCGCCGTCCCCCACAGAGCTGCCCTCCCAGTCAGTAGTGTGAGTACGAATGCCACTTTGCTTTGTTCTGTGGCAAATGTTCTGGGTTGCAGAGAGAAATGCATAGTACAGCGTGTTAGAAAAGCTCTGCAAAAATTCGGCTCACCACTGTAGGGTTCTGGGACCGGTAGACGGGGTTCTGACTGGGAGGCGCCTGATGGTGGAACTGGGGGAGTGGCCGGTGTGGGTGGTGGCGCAGTGGGAGCTCGTAGATGTTGAAGCTGCTGGGTGAGCTCGGACACCTGCGCCACGAGAGCTTGAATGGCCCGACCCGACTCCGTAGATGTCCTCTCTTGAGCCTCTATCCGAGAAATGGTTACTCTGATGAAGTCATCAAGCGAAGAGGATCCACTTGCTGCTCCCATCGTTTGGTCAGATCGTTCTGTCATAACTCAGAGGCGGAAGCAATATGCAAGTAAACTCTTTATTTGAAGGTCAGAAGACACAGCAATAACACACGGGTGGGCTGGTGGCGCAGGGACTTGATGGTCAGCGTGGAGGTGAAGACAGGTGACGGTGAATCCAGTGAAGTGAACATCCAACACGACGAACACCATGAAAACACCGAACAGGACACGAACTGGAACAGGAACTGGAACCGGAAGAGCAGACGACGACAACACACTGAGGACACCAAAACCAACGATCTGACAGGGAAAGGAGAGTGCGATGAGTTTATATAGCAGAGATGATTGATGGTAGCTGATGAGGGGAATGAGATCAGGTGGAGTGCTGATCAACTGAACGAGCAGCCACGCCCACTCACACACACTCACACACACAGAACAACAAATACACGAGACACGAAGAAACCAGTGAATTCATGAACCGTGACAATATTGTTCTCCAGCTGTTCATTCTATTATAGTGTTTACTATACTAACGTTAGTAGTGAAGGAGATATATTATTCGGTTCACGTGACATTTGAACTGAGGCTTCTACAACAGCAGTCTGTCACGTCACATTTACAAGCGCAAAAACTGTATTTATTGTTTGAATTTCGTAATAAAATGTACAGAATCTGAGAGCTGATGATTTGTTTCATATTAAAAGTAACCTGTCTCGTGTGGCGCGAGAGCGTGCTGAATGCGTGAGAGTTGGCAGCCCTGTCAGCTAATTTCATTTGGTTACAGGAACGTGTTGTTTCCAGTAGGAAGCATTTTCGATAACAATTCAATTTCAAATACATAGAATGACCAATAGAGGATTTTTTTTATTATTATTATTTACAAATGACCTACCTTTTAAAGTTGAAATCGCAACATCATCGAGTCCATCCATGGTGAGAATCTGGCGCGAGGAAGTGCCACTGACTGACTTCGTTTCCTTGCTCCTCATTGGCTGCACCTGGCTGCACGTTGTCTCGTTGATTGCGCATGCGTATTACAAAACGTCATGCGTCACAAGATCAACGCGGTTCTCTCTTCCTCCTGTGTTGTAAGTTACGGGGTTTAGTTTGGCACGTTGGTAAGATACGATTTTAGAATCAACTCTTTGGTTTTATCTGAGGTACAATAATTTCATCGGAAACAATGATTTGGCGCTGCGTCATTTGTTATGTATTTGTGGCTCTTACTCTCAAATCTTTATTGAGTCACATCAATTTTGCACATAGCCGTAGTCCAGATTTCCGCCTGGTTTGTGGAAAAGATGGGTGCACCAAAGAGTACCGTGTCTACAACTCTTTTTGGTATCACATCAGACGAACACACTCACAATATCTAGATGGCCTGGGTAGAAGCAGATCACATCGGAGAGAGAGGTCAGCCAGTGAACCTAGAAGAACGGTGAACAGCAACAACTTGTGGGCATATAACGTTAGTGGACCAACGGCAGTGGATACTCAGTATACTCGCAACTCAAGTAACAATTCGGATAGTGAAACGACATTGGGGAGTAATGTGGATCTACAACCCTCTCTTGCTGATCCCGTGGAACATTTTGGTGATTTTGATGCTTTTGACACTGGTGAAACAGTTTTCGCTGGCTTAACCCTCTGAGGTCGACAAACGCGCCGGCGCGTTTTGCTGGATTTTCTCCACATTGTAGCACTTTAAACTTAAATTTCTCCGTCATTTATGGTCATACAGAAAAAATAAATATAAAAAAAGAATCTGTGGTATTTCTACTTTTGTATGTGTCCACTTCCAATCAAATCAAAACATTGTGCTTTTGTAAAATAAAGAAAATAAACAGTGTGTGCGTTCTGCCTCTCCGTCGCGGTGAACTTTTTTTTCTTGAGCACGTCTATAAACTGAAACAAAACTCAGCGAATACTTGTTACACATTTATGAGCCATACACCTTTATAAACATTTAAGTGTGTACTTTTAAATGATCGGATTCAAAACGAAAACAAATATTCTCTGTTTAAGTAATTTGTATAAAACCAACAAGATTTCCAGCTTCTCAAACGCTTCCTAATTATTTTTAATTCGGCCACGCCCACTCGCGCAAAAGATATTCACATGCAAATCTCCACATGGAACGCGATCGCCCTCATTACCTCAACAACAAAACACTTCACTTCACTTTTCGTCGAGTTTGAAAGACGTGCCTGAGCTTACATTGGATTTACATCAGAAGAAGAACGATATTTGAAGACAAGAAAGATAAGGTAAGAAATTCTTACATATTAGTTTGCTATTGTTGCATAAATTTCACATTGCAGTTGAACTGTTGCTAGATATATGGTGAATATTATAATATTTAGACCCGTGTTTACTGTTACTGTGTTTGTGGATATCTGCTCAAACGTAGATAGGCTATGTATATGGTAGGCCTAACCGTAATGTTTTATATTTGATCACAATCGCGTTTTAATGTATCATATTTTTGATCGCGATCGCGTTTTAATGTATCATATTTTTGATCGCGATCGCGTTTGAATGTATCATATTTTGGAAAAGCAAAACGCTCCAAACGGCTTCATGTTTTTACTATTATCTCATTTCATATCATCATAACGAATGGAAACATTTGAAGTAACATGATAATCAATATATTTTTCTCTAGCTTAGTTGTTACTGAAATCTTTTTGAAAATATATATAGGCTGCTATATTGTTATTATTTTATGCAGCACTGCGCATAGCCTATACCTACAAGGCACAACAAACCTGGTGTTCATTATATATTGTTGGAAACATTTGTGTGAGTGTGTGTGTGTATTCTGTGAATTTTAAAAAGCAATTTTAACAAGAAAAATCTAAAATGTATTCCCAAAATCGTGCAGGCCTTTCTCTTGATATCAGTATGTTCACTTTTTTTTTCAGGGCCCAGATGCCACTGAGTCCTGCTGACTTCAACATTCACAGTACATGTCTCTGTACATGAACACGGTAAAGTGAAAATCAAACACCTTAGAAAATGAAAGGTATGTACAATGTTTTTAGGAATGGCACAAAGGTCTCTTTCTTCAATAAGTGCTTTTTTGTTGTGTATCTTTAGATTATGTTGTGTTGTAAATAAATCCAAACAATTTTAAAAGCCATTCTTTTTTAAATTTCCTCATTCTTTGTGCAAGGTTGGTCAGAATGATGGGCCCTGATAAGCTCCTAATAGGGCCATTAGGGAGGTTCTTTGTCTTTCTCAGGTGTGGAAAGCTTTCATATTAATGAGGTGATTCGCCCCTTCGCATATTGCTTTCTAACACAAAACACGTCGTAAAATTTTTAAATCAATATATTGTCTTCTCTGAATGAGCAGTCAGGGTGATTCTCACATAGTTTTAGAGCAAATATTCTAGGCTGCGTGATACAATTTTCAAAAGTCTTGTGAAGAAATAATCAGTATGGGTTTCATGACCTTATTTCAGTGAGAATTTATTTTTGTATTTTCACAAACCACGCATAAATGTCATTATCTCAAAACTACAAACTTTTACATACATGCTGCTGATATATTATTGTAGCAGAGTTTGTGCTGAATACAGTGTAATTAGACTTTAGCCATGAAAATGTCACAAGTAACAGAAATAACCACAAATGTCAGAGCATGTCAGAACACCTCCAGGGCCCAGAAAACAGCTCAGACCTCAGAGGGTTAAGCAGTAACAGCGTTTTACAGTCGCTTCAGAATCCGGACCCTCAGGATGTACCGAATGAAACTTCAGATTCGAATCCCTCTCTACTCGGCCCGAACAGGCCTTCAGATGAGTCCTGTTCTTCACGCCTCCCCCAAGAAACCACGGTAAATTAATAACTTAGTTATGTTGTTAATACCATAGCAGTAGCATTAGTACCCAATTAGTTACCCAATTAAATAACGTTACATTCAAGTATTTAATAATTTAATGTTTTCTTTGTGTTAGAATGATGAATTATCAAGTGATGATGTGCTATCCAGACATGCCACTTCTATTGTGATGACTGCTAGAGAGAAACATCATCTCTCACAGGTAAGCATCAATCAGTAAAAGAAAAAGCTTGTTTGTGTGTGTGTATTTACACGCATAACGTTTTTGAAAGAAGTCTCTTATGCTCAAGCCTTCATTTATTTGATCAAAAATACAGGAAAAAAACATAATAGTGTAAAATATTACAATATAAAATTATTTTATATTTTAATATTTAATATTTAAAATATAATTAATTTTTTTGTGAATCAAAGCCGAATTTTCAGCATCATTACTCCAGTAATACTCCATTGCTAAAGTCCAGTAGCGGCTCCTGATAATAAATTTAGGTGGGGCAGATTCTGAATGATATTGTGGGCTATATGATTAACCCATGATGGATTGACTAATGTCTCCACAGATGAGAATCTTGCGCTGGCCAGTGTTACACTTATACTGACACCGACCAGCGTGCGTCCGTGCAGCATCATCATGCAAAAATAAAGGTTTACAGTAACGGTTGCGACTGTTAATGCGTTATTCGTAGTGACCCATGAGAGATTTATTTCTTGTCTTTCCTAAAATGGGCAGTTTGCGACTTTGCGTGATAAACAACATAAAGTAGCACTGGTATTACAAAACATTCAGTGGCATATTCCACTCAAATACAGAAGTGACACAAATAACATGTTTGAAAAAAATATTACTGACTTGAATGTGTTTAATTAAAATATCACTAAATTAGGTTATTTATTTAGGATTTTGTGTCACAATTATGTCAGCAGGGCTTGAAATTAACATTTTTTACTTGGTAGCACTGGTGCTCCCAACTTCAAAAAGTTAGGAGCACCAACAAAAATTTAGGAGCACCCACCAAAAACGAAGGTCAGTATAGCTGCTCGATTCATCTGTCAGTCACTACTGGAGGTGTCATGACATACGGTGACATGTTCCACGGCTCAGTGTTTTGTGACAATGTCAGTGGCACATGCCACTATCTACTAGCACATGCATGCGCGTAATTTGCACGGGGGTTATGACCCCCTCAAAAATCAGATCCAGCTAATATAACCCCCCCAATATCATCACATCATTCAGATTAAAATAAATATGAAATATTTAGAATGAATTCTTTTGTTCGTTTTCTTTATTAATTTAATTTGCCAGCAAGAAATATAGTATCATATTTTAGATAATCTGTAGCCTAATGTACCCCCCGCCCACCGCACACTAGTTTGCGCAGTCGCTGGGATGAATGGTTGGAGAAAGCTGACGGTGCATGCTACCGGATGGAAAGATGAAAAGTACACTGAAAGGCAGCCAGACAACGATTTTTTATTATTGGTCGACACAAGCCAAAAAGAGGAAAAATCCTGACCAAACGGAGGTACTCCTATTGCTAAGTTAGCTGTTAAGTTAGCTCAGCGTTTCTTAAAATTGTGGGGCGCGGGCGCGGCCCACTGGTGGGGAATAGAGACATGACAAGTGGGGCGCGACAAAGGTTTTGTGCCCATCTTTTTATTTCCTTTTATTTATTGGCCATACACTCAAAACAAAGACGCATTTAAATGTAAGCCTTACTTAACCTTTTCACGCATAAGTTTAAAAGTTTTTCAAGGCGACCGTTATTGATCGTAGTATCTAGGGCTGAACGATATGGACAAATTTCATATCTCGATTTTCATGCCAGATATCTCGATATCGATACAATACGATATGCCTACTGAAGAATCCAAATTTAAGAATATGTTTAAGATCTGCTGATCTTACTTCCTTACATAACATCACATGAAAAACTAAGGTGAATTACACTGTATTGGGCATTCAAGGTGAACATGATGGCATCGTTTACTGATCAGAAGTCAGCTTTAAGTCAGCTGTCTAAACATTGTAATAGTCAGGGGTTTTGTTAGCCTTTGATCTTCCAACTAAGAGTTGGACTGTGTGTGAATGTTACCTAGTCTTAGTTCTCGGGACCATTTGTGTTTATAACATTTGGGGAAGTCAGTTGGGGGCAATTACCTCTATTGTCTTTAGATGATTAGATTTAGTGGTTACCTCTAAGGCTGTGTGTATGTTTAGCACCTTTAAAGACAGCCCACTGAAAGGCCTATAAAGAAACCATGTGAAGTATGTTAGTTAGAATGATTTGGGAAGAACTGCAGCCGCGTACAGCGAAGTCCTCAATAAAGAATAACTTTGTTTGAACGTGATCCCCAACGTCTCCTGGTCTCTTGCTTCGACGAAGAAAAAGTTTTCAACAATTTGGTGCCGTGACCCGGATGGAGAAACTGAAACTCAACAAAGAATGAACTTTCCAGACTGAACCTTGAAAACTTCAAGCTCAAAGATCTTAACAAAGGTGACTGAGTCCCAGACTGCATCTTGAAACTTCAAGCTCCAAAAAAATCTCAAAGACTGAATTTTTCCAGACGGAATCTTTCTCTACAAATGAAAGACTCGGTGAGTTTCACTCCATTAAAAGAACCAATGCAGACCAGTACAAATGTTTTCCTCTGCGCCGTTCAGAGAAGTAGTTAACAAACAGCTGTAGAGTTTGGTTAACTAAAGATAAGCCTCTAAAAAGTTTTCTTTTAGAGATGAAATTGATCCTCTGTTGTTGACAGGGAAGATTAACAGTTACATGTTAATATTGTGTGTATGCTCTTGCTAGAGAAGACCTATCTGTAAGCTAGAGAATTAGCTTTAGAATTAGATTAGCCTCATGTGCTAATAAGATTGTACCCTCTGTTTGCAAGACAGTAGAGAGAAGTTTTTTTAGTGTTTTGTGATTAAGTAACAAAGGAAGTCACAAAATGGTTAGAAGGAATGCTAGGCTGATACCCACGACAGAGAAAGGTGGATTAGCTAGCCCGTTATGGACAGACAATGAGTTTAAGTCCTTGTTAGGAGAATGCATGGACTCAATCGTGACTGAGGAAGTCAGATTGAATTTAACAAAGAAATTTGGCATTGATGCAGTCAAAGTTTGGTCAATTGAAGATTGTAAGAAGGTACTAGGAGCAAGTATTCGCAAGAACGATATGAAAGCTATTATCTGTTGTTACCGAGAATTTAGCTTATCCATTGCACAAGAACAAGCTCGTTGTATTGCTACGTTAAACGATCAGAACAAACAATTGCAGACTCACATGTCCTGTCTCAAGACAAAGGTGGGCCATAACAAAGCCTCAACCAAATGTGATTTAGAAGACCAACAGTCAGATGAAAGCTATCCTGATTTACAGTCTTTTGATAGTATAGAGGACAATGTCAATGCAGATGTAAATGCAGTTGAAGTGTGCGTAGCCAGACAAAAGCCTCAGGGAAAAGGTGTTGATACAGTTCCATGTGCAACCCCCATATTGCAGCCACAAGCAATCAAAACATCTTTAGGTCCTAAAGAGATTGAGAGAATTGCTGAAAGTTTGCCATCAGTGCAAAGAAATTTTTCTAAGTTTAGAAGAGCATTGATCAGCAAAATGCGGCTCTATGATATGACTCTAGCTGAAGTCACCCAGCTAATATCACAGATCTTGACTGAGTCAGAATTCAATGATTTTGAAAGTGCTGTAAATAATTCTGAACTGCAACAGGCCAGTAAAGATGAATTAAGAGAGGAAGTTGTTAAAGTGTTAAAGAACATTGTTGGACCGAAAGTGGACTGGTCAAAGCTCACTAATTGTGTACAGAAGAAGGATGAAACTGTTTGTGAGTACACAGAACGATTCTGTCAGATCGCTGCCGTTTACAGCGGAATTGCCGACACTCCAGAGAAAGTGTTAGGTCATAATGGTCCTCTAGTTCGCACATGGTCCGATGGTCTTTTGTCAGAACATAGAAATGCATTGCCTTTCTTAGATCTTACATGGTCAAATAGAACCCTGCAAGACAACTTGGACAGTTTAGCTATTTGGGAAAGAGACTTTGATGTCAAGGCAAGAGTAAAAATTGCAGCAGCATCCTTTAAGGTTAACTCAGAGAAGCCAAAGAAACGCAAAAGTCCTAGAGAAGCCAGTTGTTCTTACTGTGGCAAGCACGGACATTTTGGAAAAGAATGTCGAAAAAATAAAAATAACTTAAGACAAGTTAACAATGTTATGCAGCTCTTACTACATTTGTTTGCAACTTTGAAGCAACCCCTCCCCTCGTCACTGGACTCGTGGGTAAGCTTTTTGAGGTGTTAACAATTTGGGCTGTGATTGCTTAATCTCCCCAGTAACTTACAACAAAGATGAAAGACTTATTTTTGTTTAATAGAACAAAAGAAAAGTGACTGTCACAGTCTTTGTTTGGGGGACATTCAGAAAACTCACAGCCTTAAAATGTTATACCACAGAATATTGCAGTTAGACAACCATCCTCTGTTAATGATGTTTATTAGGACTGATGTTTCACTGGAGAATGGAGATGTGCCAATTTTCTCACACACTGTACAGTGTGCACACAACAGGGACAGAATAGGACACGGTTCAGTGAGGGCCCTGGAAAGAACTGACGCAACAGGCGTCGGGGGCCAATCCAGGGTGAAGACAACCTCATAGGCCTTTCCCCATTTAGTCCATCCTTACCTCACTGGTCCATAGGTGTCAAATCAATTAAGAAATAGGGAAAGAATGAAACGACAACAGTAGACTCTGAAAACGATAGAACCATAGTGTTTAAACTGCTACAACCGTAGTGTTTTGAAGAAATACTGCTCTGTTTTGTTTTCTTTCTTCCTCTGTGCAGATAAACACTTGATGGCTGTTCCAAAAATCCATGCAATGACGTCTCACCTGCATATGAAGCCACAACCTCAAGAAGACAACTACACCCATTGCTGAACGAGCCAATCACAAAAGAAAAAAGAAAAAAATACACAACGCAGAGATAAAGAACCTTCAGTCATCCATCGATATGATCAAGACTACAAGCCTGCACCATTATCTGAGTGCTGCACCGGGTTAATGTCAAGTTAACCAACAAGCAATTTTGATCTTTCAACAAAATTACACCTCAGATGACTGAAGATAATTCTTCATGGTTCAGAAACTTGTTCACGAGAAAATTAGTTCCAACCATAAAAGAAAATGAAAAATACACAGCGCAGAGACACCACGGACCCTAATCGCATGTTCGTTTCTGTGTCAACATGCAATTACAGAAAATCAACACAGAACATGTGCGACTTATGGAAGAATGAAGTCCATGCATGAATACTGCTGGTCTGCCGTTTCTTTGTTTTATTGTGTTGCAGGTATGTGTGTATGCCATGATGTATGCCATGAGTCATCAGAGCGACTCTACATGACAAATGGACTCTACAGGAAACAGACTTCACAGCTATTCAGGCGCCATGGACTTTCAAGACTTCCACTCTTATGCTACATGGTTTTCTGTGTAATCATGTGACATTTTACACCCTGCGTCGCAGGTGTCAACAGGTATGGTTTTGAGAAGAACTATGACACTCATGTAAATCAAGGACACAACACAGAGCAAGTTATATGTGCCTGTAACTTACACAAGTTACAAGAATGAACATATGTGATGTGCCTGTAACTTACACCAGTTACAAGAATTAACTTTATGTGTTTAAATTTGTATTTTGTGAGAGTTTTTAAGAACTCTCAAACGGGGGACTGAAGAATCCAAATTTAAGAATATGTTTAAGATCTGCTGATCTTACTTCCTTACATAACATCACATGAAAAACTAAGGTGAATTACACTGTATTGGGCATTCAAGGTGAACATGATGGCATCAATTTACTGATCAGAAGTCAGCTTTAAGTCAGCTGTCTAAACATTGTAATAGTCAGGGGTTTTGTTAGCCTTTGATCTTCCAACTAAGAGTTGGACTGTGTGTGAATGTTACCTAGTCTTAGTTCTCGGGACCATTTGTGTTTATAACATTTGGGGAAGTCAGTTGGGGGCAATTACCTCTATTGTCTTTAGATGATTAGATTTAGTGGTTACCTCTAAGGCTGTGTGTATGTTTAGCACCTTTAAAGACAGCCCACTGAAAGGCCTATAAAGAAACCATGTGAAGTATGTTAGTTAGAATGATTTGGGAAGTACTGCAGCCGCGTACAGCGAAGTCCTCAATAAAGAATAACTTTGTTTGAACGTGATCCCCAACGTCTCCTGGTCTCTTGCTTCGACGAAGAAAAAGTTTTCAACACTACGTAAGTAGCCTACTAAAAAAACAATACATTTAGAGTTTGTAAAATACACACTGATGTCTATGGAAGAGGTAATAATAATCCTTTCCATTATAATTCGACACGTTTTATTCATATCAGATACACATTGTGTAAGTAACTTCAATGTTTACTCTATTCTATTCCCAGTTCACCAGCCACTTACTTTTAAGTATTTCGGGAGAAGTGGATGAATTCACGTGTTGTAAACATAGAGGTTGTAAATCCAACAGATCTGATTCTCTGACCTGCGTCTGCGGCACAAACTAACACGGCGCCCATCGCGCATACAGCTCAACTAACGCGATCGTTATAAAGGTGTTTAAACAACAATATACTTCCACTTGCATGTATTTGACAATCGGAATATCAGATATTTCATGCCATAGCTAACACATTTGTGAATATTCTGAATAAAAAAGGTTCAAAGTTCATCATTCATTCAGCGCTGTTGCTGCTGCGGTGTGTCACGTGACAAGCAATGACGCGTCACCATGGAAACGCCGCCCCCCCTCTCACAATATAGTTCCCACGTCCCTGGTAGTGTGTGCGCGCTGGCTTTAGCGGTGCATTCAAGGGCACTCGTAAAACTGATGTTTGTTGTGACTGCCAGAGTTGTATGCAGGGCGAGCGCGGAGAGGGAAAATCTATATCGTCTATATCGTTGCTTTTTTCGATAGTAATATCTTGAAAGTTCATATCTCGATATAGATACGGTAACGATATATCGTTCAGCCCTAGTAGTATCACTTTATGGTTCCCATGGAGACGCGTCTTTCATTGCTTGTCACACCGCAGCCACTGAATGACTGATGATCTGCTTTTATTTCTTTTTTTATTCAAAATTTCACAAATTTGTTAGCTATAGCAGGATATATCTGATATTCCGATTGTCAAATATGTGCAAGTGGATGTGTTTTGTTCAAACACCTTTTTCGCGTTAGTTGAGCTGTATGCGCAACGTATTTTAGGTATCTTATTAAAATACCTAAAAAAAATACGTACATTATTAGGAATTTACCACCTCCGGCTCAATTTGAGATTATTATTATTTATTTATTTTTTTTCATTTTTTTATTTTTTTTTTGTTCTTTTGCATGGAGTTTGCAAAGTGACAAAATGAATCAAAGCACAACTAACGTTAGTCCACACTTGTATTTTCTCAGTTTCTCACTTTACGTTAAGTAGCCTAAATCAGTAAAAGTATCACAATGTATTTCTAATACAGGAACGGCAAATTAGCATGTTACCTTTTACACAAGAAAATTATTCAATAAATAAATTAATAAATATGCCGCGAGTTTAACCCCACCCAATGGTAGACCCAAAGTTACGCCCTTGAGCACATGCCAATGAAGACCGGATGTGTCACTATACATAGCGACGTGCCATTGCCTTCTGTGCGTCAGATCCCATGTTGCTTAAAGTCGCCATGAAATCAAATTTTACAATTCGTATTTTTATATGTAATATTTTGTAGTGTTTCTTATAAATGATTTATCTGTGCACTCCATTAATTTAAAAAAAATTAATGTGCCCTTAGATTCTTTAATCAAATACGTTATCCTTCCCTCCCCCCTCGAAACAACTTCTCTTCTGTGTGTGCTATGTGCTATGGCAACTCCCCTCAAACCATTAGTCTGCTATGAGCGAGAGATGGAGAGGAGGAGCACTATGCCCTCTATTCAATATTCCGTTTCACTTGGAAATACGTCACAACACTGGAGAAAAGTCAATTGTAACTTGCGGTTCATGGCGACTTTAATGCTAATACCGCTACTTACATGCAGAACACTTTTGGCGGAGGTCTGGGGTCCTTGCATAATACATCCTGTAGGTTATGCTCTAAATAATGTTGATTAGCAAGCTCGACATACATAGGATGTTATCTTAGAATGAATGCAGTATTTATTGTGTATGAATATTGATTTAGAATGTTATGAGGGAAAAAATGTGGGAGAAGAAAACAGCCAATTCTCTGAACAATTATCAATGAGCATGGGTAACTGCGTTATTAAACAAAACAAACACAAACAGTAAGTAAAGTATTTACAGGTTATTTTTATATTGTTTTTTTACATTATATTTTATTGTTTGCTCTTTTGCAACTGTTTCTTTTTCTGAAATTTAGAAATGTCTGGTATGTGCCTATCTATTAATATTTATTTACAGGCTATTTACAAGAGCACGTTTAAACTAATCGCTTTGTTGAACTCAGGGATCTCACGCATTAAGCACTTTTCAATTGAAAGCATCGCCAATGCATTTAGCTGCTCCTGTGACATAGTGTTTCTAAGACATTTTTTAATGTTTAAGGGTGGAGAAACATCTCTCAGACTTGGCAGTTGTCATTGGTGTTGTGATCAGGATACGTAAGAGTTTCATTGTTTCTGTGAGCACACATCGTTTAAATTATTACTGTTTATAAATGTGAAAAATGTGACTGCACCTCCGCACGCGCCGAAGTCGGAAATTGTCATAAATCAACGAGAGCTCTGTTTAGAGACGTTGTTGATTGTACATAGGGTATGCATCAACAGCCCTTTTCAATTTTTCTTTAGAAAAGTCTTCACAAAAACGCATGTTGTCGAATAAGATCGCAGCTGAACTGGTGTTCTTTTTGGCAATTTAAAAAAAAAAGACAAATAGCCACCAAGATCAGAGAAGAAACATCGGACAGGTGCCACTACGGACACAGCTTGCTCCATTATCTAATTTAATTGGTGTGCATAGCAATGTACAAAATGTTCATTCGGGTAAATGTCTTGCACTTTCTTACGCACTCCTCCAGATGTTCCTCTCATCTCACTAGCCCCATCAAATGTTTGTGCAATGAGTCTCCCCTTGTCAAACTCACTGTCACAACAAAACAACAAAACAACAGTTTTCTAGTAACTGTCTAGTTAGCTCCCAGCTCGGTAGCCTATTATCAGGCGGCAGGCGCTGCGTCATATCATTACGCCTGCTGGACTCATGGCACAGCAGCAAAGTTTCTTGATTATTACGCAGGAATGAGAGTATAGTTCCTAGCCATATCAGCTTAGAAAATCGCAACTTTTCATTTTCCGTCGGTCTTAGTACACGATGTAACTACAGAAGAGTCAAGTTTTAAATAGGAAAAAATATCGAAACTCTTTGTTCATTTTTTTGAGAGAGATGCTAATGGTCTTGTCCGGTTCAATTCATTATGCTAAGCTATGCTAAAAGTGGGACCCCCAGAGCCAGAGATCGGCTGAATGGATTCGAAAAGGATAAAACTTTAACTGTTTAACTCTGGGGGAAGTTGTAAAATGAGCCTATTTCCAAAAAAAGTGGAGTATCCCTTTAATATAGCCAACCTTTCAACCCAAGCCATTCATTATATTTCAACATATCCATCTCACTTTATGCCTTAAAATAACCTAAAATCTCATAAATAAATGCTGAACATATTTATAAGTTAGAATTTTAAGATTGATTAAGTTTATATAGAGTTCTATGTTTTTCAAGTGGTTGAATATTGCACATACTGTGGCCCACCTGCTCCAGTCAAATTCAATGTCAGTGATTTATCATCAGTGTTGGACACAGTTGTGCTGCTTAATATTTTTTTATAACCTGTGATACTTTTTTCATTATTCTTTGATGAATAAAAGTCGAAATCGAAATCGTTTGTAACAATACACACTACCGTTCAAAAGTTTGGGGTCAGTATTTTATTTTTTTCGTCTATTAATATTCGTCTTTAATTCAGCATGGATGTGTTAAATTGATAAAAAAAAGACTTGTATTTAACAAATATTTCTATTTTGAATAAAAATGAATCTGAATTTCTAAATGAATAGAAATGAATTACAGATTCAAAAAATATTAGGCAGCACAACTTTATCCAACATTAATAATAAATCAGCATATTAGAATTATTTCTGAAGGATCATCATGTAACACTGAAGCCTGATGCTTCAGTGTAATGATGCTGAAAATTCAGCCTTGCATCACAGAAAACAATGTATTTTTTAAAGTGTATTAGAAAAACATTATTTTAAATTGTAATATTTCACAATATTAGTTTTTTTGTTATAAATGCAGATTTGATGAGCATAAGAGACTTCTTTCAAAAACATAAAAAATAATGTTTCCAAACGTTTACAGTGTGTATATATACTCATCTTCTGTTTTATTTTTTGTTTTTTTTTTATAAATACAAAATACCTTACAAAATGCTCCATAAATGATAGCTCTAAAATTAGTATTGGCCACTATTAAAACTGTTAAAATAAATTTGTTGCTGAGACACATTAATGATATATCAGTGATGTTGTAATGTTCAGTGTATTTCCCTGCTAATTAATGTTCTTTTTCTTTCCAGAGTGGTGTGAATGATGTTGTGGCAGCGGTTCAAGTGTATCAAGCTCAGTTACTGAACAGCTTGAGGAGTCAGCTACAAACAGTATTCAACAGACATGCAGGAAGTGAACTTCAGCAAGAAGCTTTGGGACTCTTTGACTCCTTTAAAGATCCATTTGCTGCTGTTTCAACATCATATAGACAGGACAGTGTCATAAAAGAACAATTCAATTTTGTGGAAGCAGAAGAGGTTACATTTGGATTGGCAGCATGTTGTCAGAAAAGAGATAAACGAAGAGCTCTCGCCATAAAAAACAGATGTTTCCATTATATACCCCATGATAAAGAGTTTAGAACAGTTACTGTCTCATCCAAAAATCTTTGCCATGATAAATGGTGGATCCCAGAAATGCAGTGGTGGATATTTGTATGACATCATAGATGCTGAACTCATGCTGTCACACCCTTTATTTTCTTCTAGACCCTCTGCTTTACAGATAATCCTTTATTCGGATGAAATCGAAATTTGCAATCCCCTTGGGTCTCATGCGTCAAAGAATAAATTGCTCATGTTTTACTACACTTTGGGAAACATTAATCCAAAGTACAGGTCAAAATTAGCTTCAATTCGCCTTCTTGCCATTGCGAAGCAAAGTGAACTCTCAGAATGTGGAGTTGATGCCATATTGGCAAGATTGCATGAGGACTTGGTAAAGCTATATAATGGTGTGAAAATTCATCTTGCAAGTGGTGAACATGAAATATATGGAGCAGTGGTTTCCATTTGTGGAGATACTTTAGCTCAACATGAGTTGTGTGGATTTAAAGAGGGCGTAGGCTTTGCGCACAGTAAATGTAGACATTGTGAATGTTCTTTTGAGGACATGCAAATGTTTTTTAATGAAGATAACTTTGAGCAAAGGACACTAGAAAGACATATTCGACAGTGCAGTGACATTGAGAAAGCCAGCACTGAGTATCTCAGGAACAGCCTTAAAACTACATACGGAATAAACCGAAGGAGCAAAGTAATGGATTTCCCTGCCTTCAATTTAATCCAACAAACACCTCAAGACATAATGCATGTCATTCTTGAGGGCATTGCTCCCTTGGAAATTAAGTGCATGTTGAAACAATTGGTTATTTTGGGACAACTGGACCTAGATGTTTTCAATGCTGATATCATTGGTTTCCCATATTCTCCACAAGATATTAGAGATAGGCCTTGCCCTATTGCGTACAGTACGTTAGCTTCCAACGACAACAAACTGAAACAGTCATCAGGGCAAATGCTTGTTTTACTCAAAATATTGCCATTTCTGTTGGATGTGATTAGAGGAACTGCTTATTTTTCATTCATTCTTGAGTTTCTGGAGATTGTTCAAATTTTGTTTTCACCTGTTATTTGCCTTGAGACTATTGACAAGTTGAAAGTACTTATTGAACAGCATCTTAAACATTTTAAGGAACTTTTCTCCGAGAACAACATTACACCTAAACAACATTACTTGATTCATATTCCATCCCAGATTAAACTGTTGGGACCAATGCTACGTCACATGTGCATGAGATTCGAATCCAAACATTGTTTTTTTAAAAAATGGGTTTCAAAAGTAAATTTAAAAAATTTCTGTAAGTCCTTGATTAAGCATAACCAAATGTTTGAATGCTGTCAGAATGTAAACTGCTCCGACCACCCTATTTTTGCCAGCGAATGTGTATTGGGACCAGTATCAGAAGTAAAAAACATGCCATATTTAACAGGAAAAGTAAGGGACTACTTTGGATTTGATCAGATAAACCATGCAGTGTCTGTTAAGTGGATTACTTTGAATGGTAACAAATACATTCGTGAAAAATCATTACTTGTGTGTATGGCAAATGCTAGTAGCCTACCTGAATTTGGACTTGTGAGGAACATATTTGTCATAAATTCATCTTTGTATTGTTTTGAGTGTCAGATGTTCAGTACAGTGTTTTGACAGAGACTACATGTCTTATAAAATTGAGGTTCCCAACCTGGCAGAGGCAACTGAACTGGTTAATGCAGACAACCTTGTAGACTTCACACCGTATTACAGTTTCAGTCACAGGGACATTACATATGTCCCTATGAAATATTACCTTGGAGATGTGCTTGAATTACATAAAGCCTCAAATGTGTGAGAAAGTTATGGCTGTGTTCTATAAATTGCATACTGTTTTGGCTGTATACAATTTTTTTTTTTTTTTTTTTTTGTCTTTTCATTTATCATTGTGATGTTTTGGAATATACTTGGTTAAATACAAGCTAAGCTCAATCAACAGTAGAATGTTGATCAAATGTTTTTTAAGAAGAAAATGTTAAATCCGTGTTTCATGTAAAGTGCTGTCTGTTTTGACAGCCACAGGGATACAAAAATCTGTGTGTAAATTATTATATTTGTGTATTAATTTAAATGAAATGCATTGTTGTATGTGTTTGTAGATATGAAATTTAGTAAATCAGAATCAAACCACTTTTTGACCATGTGTTTATGCTCACACAAGCAGTTTAGCTTAATTGAATTTTTAAATACCTGAACAGACACAAACCTATGAACAGAAGATGACTAACAAAACAAAATCATACAAAATTTGACCTTTCTTAATTAAGATTCTTGAAATTAGAATTTGTAGGGGTAGTATTATTCTTAAAATTAGCACAAATATCTAATTGAACATGCACAAAAACTTGCACTTTATAACAGTCACTTGTTTCTAGTAAAATTTACCTCAAAATTAGTTAAAATGTACTTGTCAAGACCAAAGAATACCAAATTTCTTATATTAAGATTTAAAGTCTAGTGTGCAATGCATTTTTTAAGACTTTTTATCTTTCATGGCAAAAAAACAAGATGTATTTTCTAGAAATAAGTTATTTTTTCTTTCTTAGATTTCAGTTTTTGCAGTGTAGCCACAGACAACATGACTGCTTATGCGATAGCACAGAAAATATTAGAAGTTGACGCACCTTTTGAACTAGACCCTAGCCTTTGCATTGGTTTTGGTTTTGATGGTGCATCGGTAATGGCTGGGCATAATGGGGGTGTCCAAGCCATCCTTAAGGCAAGACACGGCAGACAAAAACATCGTTTTTTTTTTTACTGGTCAATTTTGAGATTTTGGGATATTTGTGAAAAAAAGTCTGAAATACACATTTAGGTCTTTATTTTACTACACTTTGTCTGTTTGCATCTGTAGATTTTTCATAAATTCAACGAAAGTTGGCGTTCCTAATCAACATGCTGCTCCACGATCGCTGTCTGACTTTTCTCTCATACTCCAAGTCCGAAATCTCCACTTCAGTAGCACCTATATACACCAAGCTTTCCAGACTTGTACCTAGTTATATTATGAAGACATTTACTGAGGGATTTGTAAATATATTATTCCTAGCCTGATTTATATAACATTTTATTCCAAAAAACATGGCGAAAATCATTTTTTAAAGGCTATTGACAGTATATTCTGATTTACAGGATAACAGAAGTAGATATCCATAAATCCCTCTGTAATTTTTTTTCAAAAATTACAAAAATATGTGAACACAATGAAAAAAATATTTTTAACCTGGCTTTATCCAATACTCAGATTTCGTTTTTTATATATGCAAATTAGTGCATATTTAATTAGATATTGCCTCATTTGCATATTTAAACATTAAATTACAGAAAACTTGTAATACATTTTTTTCTCATCTTAATGTAGGTAATCAACTGGGTAAGTTTCATGGTGATATCTGCTAGTTAAAAATGTTACCCTATTCACCTGTAGTGTCTTGCCACCTTTCAAAACGCCATCTACACTGCCACTCTCATAGGTTAAACCTTGTCCTGTCAGCTGTGGCCCGGACATAGCTGGATGCTTCTACTTTTTTCGACACTCTCAACACCCACTCTCAAGGCCCGATCAGAGGTCATTGGAATTGGAGCGAGGGTGTGACACCAGCTGGGATTCAAGATCGGCCGCAGTGACAAAAGTTTTCATTCTGTATGATGTTATTGTGGAGATGCTGGCACAGTATGCGGAAGAGGGGGGACAGAGTGAGATCAGAAAAAAAAAGTTAATATTCCTCCTCGTACTTTTCAAACAGTTGTTCAGTAAATCAGACTTCACGTCTAAAAGTCTCCATTCCATCGACACATCAGTGACAGACACGGTTGATTTAATAAGAACCTCAAACAAGAACTGACAGACATTCGCTCTGGTGACTCTGCATTCTCAAATATGTTGTTAATTTTATTCAATTGTATATGGTAGAAAATTAGACTATTAGTCAAAATAAACTTTTTAATGCTACTTTTGTATTCCACTTTTTGTTATTGATATGATAATATACAAAAAATAATTATCAGGTCTAGCAAAGAAGGATTTTATCTTACAAAGCTTTGAAATACAGTGGTAAAATCACAGCTTTTTCTAAAAAAGAGGGCAAAAAAAGGATGACAGTGTCTGTCGGCCACCACCGAAGACCATTTTTTACGCAGGAAAAACCCTGCTTGTAACGTAACCTAACAGGCCAGCTCTAACTTTAACGTCCATTAGCTTGTATAAAAAAGCTAATGGACATTAATGGACGCCCGGAGCGGAGGGACAGAGTCAGCCAGGCTACCAGTGAGAGAGAGAGAGAGAGAGAGAGAGAGAGAGAGAGAGAGAGAGAGAGAGAGAGAGAGAGAGAGAGAGAGAGTCACAGTGATGCAGAAGGGGCCCGCTGCCCTGTCGGAGAGTCTGAGCAGGATGGATCAGAGACTGATCACACACTTAATTTCAGCGATCCTGCATTATGGCCAACTAGAATGACCGACTCTGATAGAGTGAACCTTGTATGTGTGATGGCAAAACGAACGCTTTTCTCAGAGTGGGCAGGGAATTCCCAAACTATCTGACATATTCCACATCCCACAATGGAAGTAAAAAAAATCGATAGGGACTGGATAATATATAGCAGCTCAAAAGAGGCCTTATTTTGCCTATCATGCTTGCTGTTCTCCTTTGAAGTAGAGAAAAAGTGCACTAAATTCCACAGATGGGATGAAAATATCGAATATAAAATACAGAAAGCTTTATGGGCGATTTCCAGAACACGAAAGGAACCGTGCACACAAACATTGTTATTTGGAAATGGAAGAACCTACAACATTCTGTCCTACAGACTTCTGGAATTGACAGCCAACAACAAAAATTGATGGAGACAGAAATCGAAAAAAAAAACAAAGCATTACTGAAGTGGCTGCTGGATGTAACACTGTACTTAGCCTTCAGGAATCTGCCATTCAGGGGCAGCACAAATACACTAGATGAGCCAGACAATGGAAATTTTCTTGGCATAATTGAGCTGTTGGCAAGTATGACAGTATCCTAAATGACCATTTACAAAACATTAGAGAGCACCGGCAACAGGAAAAGAGACTCCAAGCTCATTACCTTTCACCTGACAGCCAAAACAAATTTATTGATATATGCTCTAAGACCTTGTTTGAGTTGTCCATTAACGGAGACACATACCTCTCTTCATAGTGCTTCCCGCAAACTGAAGAGCGCAACACGTGAGGAATATACCATTGATTGAAGAAGGGGGGTTTCTTACACAAAAGAACACAACACATCTTTCCAATCAAACTCATGCAGTACAGGGCAATAGTGCAATTATAATGTTCGATAAGCACAAAGACTAAATGCTGGGTAAAACAATTACATTTTCCATACTCAATTTAATATTCCAACCTTACCCACCTTAATGAAATATGGATCATCCATTGCTCAATCTCTCTCTGCACCTAATTGAGAAGCAACTCATCTATTTAATGAAGTTTGATGAATTATACATTTTTCACACTATTACACAGGCTGTATACAGATCTGATGAAGGACCTGCGCCTGGACACGACGACAACGCAGTCCTGAAGTGTCAACTAGGCTCTATCCTGTTAAGGCCTCCTTCCCTTCCCTTTACCTCTGTACAGTTAAAATGTTGTTGTTTTATCTGTACAGACTCACCACGTGCCTACGCGGAAGCGATAAATAATTATGTATTTTAAATTGTTAAGGCTAGACAAGTAGTTTGTTGAGGGATGATTTGTTACCTTGGAACCTATTTCCGGGTGTGCGTTCTTGAGCCACCTGGCACTATTTTGTGTGGATGGGTGGAGTGCGTTGAGGGTTTTCTGTTAGAACGGTGTCGTGTTAGTGACCCCTAAGTTAAAGGGGTCATATAATGGTACATGCACTTTTACAAGTTGATTGTACTGAAATGTGTGTTGGCAGTGCCTGTACACAACCATCATATAATGATAAAAATCCATCCAGTGTTTTTATATGTATCTCCTTATATGTTTTCCCCTGTCTCAAATCGAGCCATCTGACCGTGTGACGTCACACGGTTGGACGCCCCTCCCATGATTGTTAATTGACAGCAGTGTTTCAACACAGACCCGCCCTGAGCGAGCTGTCATCATAGTCCGCCATTGTTGATACGCTAGAGCAGAATGGCATCTAAGCGATTGTGGTGTTCTGTTCTTGGGTGTAATAACGAACACAGCAGTCATTTTGATGTTCCTAAATCCGAACCGCTGAAGACACAGTGGCTGAGTTTTGTTTTCGAAGGGAATATTCCCCACGATCAACAACAATGCTTTCATGTTTGCGCGAATCATTTCTCTCCAGACTGCTTTATAAACGAGGGTCAGTATTAAGCTGGTTTTGCTAAGAATCTGCTCCTGAAAAAGGATCGGTACCAACTATTCGTGTTCCTGCTGCACCTCCAGAAGAAGAAGTGAGTGTAACGTTTTATTAACCTTTATATTAATCTTTGCAAATCGCTTGCACACTTCACGATGAATGCGGCTAAGGTTTACACTCAGGGTACATTACGGCATGTTTTCTATGTACGACCAGGGGCGTCACTAGGCCCTTTTTAGGGGGGCTTCAGCCCCCCTAAACTTCTGCCCAGCCCCCCTAAAAAATATTTGATTAATACATTTTTGTTCGCTTCAGTCCCCTTTTAAAAAACTAATTTGAAACGGCGGCAAGCTGCGTCAAGTTTCGGCTCCTCCCCTTATCTGAGTCTGCTTGGATTTAGCGCATTTTTCAATCTGCAGGGGTGCCGAGCAGAGCGAACATCAGAGAGTACAAGGTGTGTCGTGAGTGCATTTATTGATAGATTGCTATGATATTACATCTGCATTGGTGCAGTTCTTTGTCATAAATGCATTGCAGTTTACATAATGTAATGTTTCTAGAGCATTGGGAGCAACACAGAACGGTTCGGTTTCTCATCCGAGCGCGAATTTTAGCAGCACGACTGACGCTTCAATTTACGGTCAAGTGCGAGTTAAGAATAAGTAGCTAAACTAAACATTTCATATTTGACAGTTTTTTAGGTCATAAATGTTAACGACTGACAAAAATAATTAGAAAACTAATAAACTTTTGTCTAATTTCGCCATTTTGAGCTGAAAATAGGCCTATATAACGTGTAATTATGTCATTGTGAGGGGACAAGAAACATTAACAAAGCCGTTTTCATAGGCACAAGATTAATAATGAATGTGTACATGAATTAATATAATACAATTTGTAGCCTTCAGTAAATTAAAAAAGTTCAGCTTTAGGAGGGGAAGAGAGGGCAAGATCAGGAGACTGAGAGAAAAAGACAGAGTAGCCTAATTGAGATGAGGAGAGAGCAGGTTTTAAATCTATTTCTTATCCTTTTTTGGCCTTCAAACGTCTTGAAATGCACATATCAGAGAAATAAAAATGTTTAACCCCATAACAACTTCAAATTTATGACCTCTTTGATTATAAAGCGCTGTCTACGGCCATATATTAGGCCTAGATCAATAATGAATGTGTACATATTGTGAATGAATTTAATAAACTTAGTTACCTAGCTTTCCTGGTAGCTTTGTCTGAGAAAATTATTTATAAATCAACCTATCAGTTGACCCTATATGTTTACTTTCTTCACTGACAGACAAAAATGAAAAGCCTATATCAGTCAAAGCTCAGCTTTAGGAGGGGAAAAGACAGAGCAAGATAAAAAAGAGAAAGAGTGTGATGCTGATGAGGAGAGAAAAAAAACAGCTGCTGGCACATGGTTTTAAAGCTATTGTTATCCAATTTTTTTGGCCTTCAAAACATCTTAAAATGCACATATGTAGATCAGAGAAAACAACATTTTCTCGGGGGAGCACGCCCCCGAACCCCCCTAAATACCTCACAATCGGGACCTCAGTGATTATAAAACCCTGCCATATGCATGTTACTGGATGAATGAATGAAACTAGTTAATAATGAGCATTAGACCATAAACTAACTTTTTTTTTTTTTTTTTTTTTTTAATCATACCCTCATTGGGGGCTGAGCCCCCCTAAAATGAAAATCCTAGAATCGCCCCTGTGTACGCCGTTCTCAATATAATTCATAATTCCACGTTTATGAAGAACAACGCACTATGGTTATTGTGTTATCACAAACTGTGTACGCAGGTGTTAAAGTTAACGTGGTAACAATATAATTTTGTTGTCACGGCGCTAGCTGGAGGCAAAACAAACGGAAAACTGGAGGCGGCCAATACAAACCAGCACAGATTCGGCTACATAATAAGGAGCTTAAATTATTATTTTTATTATTAAAAGTCATCTTGTTGTGTTCTTGGGTGCAAGAATCGATGAAAAATGAGTATGCTGTATCTGGAATTTTTATTTCTAGAAAATATTCATATCATTAAAATTGCACCGCACTCTTTACATTGTCGTCTTGGCGCTGGCTAGGCAGAACTGCGGATCGCACCACACAAGTCTTTACATGACCATTCAGCACATAGTTATAGGCATCTAAAGATTTATATGTCCTCAGTTTCTCTTTACCCTCGGTTTTTCTCGGGTCGGTGTAGAAGTCAGGCCACTCAACCGGAGGTAGCGTTAACGTTAATCCTGTCAGTTCGTCCATTGACTGAGCGTGTACGGTCATCTGGTTCCGTCCGTTAAAATTAACTTTTGCAAATAACAATCGCTGTCCTGGACAGTGAGTGACCTTGCACATTAAGACAAAATCGGATTTTCTCCAGTCATTGTTAAAAAACAAGCTAACAAAACTTGCAAACTAACGTTAGTGAAGCGGCCAGAGGGATCTTTCTGCCTCCAGCTAAGCTCCGCCCACACAAATACTTCACCGTGTTTACCAACTGTAAAAGGGTCTATACCCTCAACTGTTGTCAAGGCAACACTCCACCTGTGTTGTGTCAAAACGCCCCACAGAACAGAGGGGTGGGGTGAGTAAAGCTCATTTGCATTTAAAGACACATGCACTTAAATGGCGTGCTGAAAACAGAGCTGTTTTTGACCAGGTTTTGTGATCGATTGCTCCTGTCTGCCTCGCTGCCTGCTGTGAGTGTGTTTGCTTCGGTGCTGTAAGCTCTGTCTTAGCCTCATATTTCTTTCTGTTTTGAACCATCATTTACTATCATTTCTAGTTGTTTATACTACTAAATACAGTTTACCCAACATCTCAGTTTAACCTGACATCGCTAGCTTCCGTTATTATTAGCACAACACGCTAGTGATAGCTAGTCTGTTAACGCGACACCCGTGCGCTCAGTTATTATTATTATTATTATTATTTTTTTTTTGCCGCGTGCCCGCGCCTTTGATTTCATAAAAAGCCCAGGTGAGTAAGAATCAGTCAACAAACACGGGCTGCGTCCGAAACTGCATACTCAATGAGTAGGTACTTAATTTCAATGAGTACTTACTTAACGAGCGCTAAAAGAGTAGGTACTTTATAGCCAGATCTCGTTGAGTATGAATGCGAACCGGACATCTGCCATGTTGGCGTTATCATGTGACCTACGACGCGTTATCAAACTTAAAAGATTTGAACGACACGTTTAATTCATCTATCTGTAAATATCTTGATATTGATTAAACTTGCTCATTTTGTGGTCTTTTTTAAGAAACTGCTGCCCATTTATTTTGTAAATACATTTAGGGTTGAAGTTCTTATATTTAACCCTACTAATGTGACCCACCGTTTTATCCTTAACGATATTATTTATTTTTATCACGAAATCCCAAATTGTCATCTCTTGAATATGTTATTAATTTCTTTATTTTATATCCAAACATTTTCATCCACAAGCAAAAGTGGCTTACTGCTTTATGTTTTTCCTCTTTTTCTTATTGAATTTAACTCTCGTTTCATCCCTCAGGCCTAGGCCTATAAATTACAAAAAATGCATTTTTTAAATGTATTATAATGAATTATTTAAGAAAATATATATTAAGATATTCAACCTTGTAGGTTCTTTTTTCCTGTCTGTAAAATCTCATATAATGTATGCAAATGATATATACCTCATAACATCAGTAACTCAACAGCCCTACCTAGAACGGGTTTCCTCAGCGTTTGTAAAGTCTGCACAAAGGGCAGCTGTGTGAAGATTCACCTTTGAAAACTGTTGATTTTATACTCGAAAAATGTAAGTATCATTAATATTAGAAATTAATATTACCCCAGAATGAATTGCATTGCTATCCCACCCCAAAACATAAAATAATAACAACGATAAATGCTGACCAATATTTAATTATATTACTTTTTACTGAAAATGATATAATTCAATAAAACAAACAAAATGTAATGTCGTATGACATAGCTATGCATGAATACACTCTATATGTGTATATAGTGAACATATCTACATTTTCATTCAAACAATTAAATTAAGCATTAATTAAATAATTATATATACTGACAAGAATGAGAAATAAGAATGAGAAGCTTTATTCAAACTACAATAATGTATGTAGGCTACAGGCGCTGAACCCCACATCCTTAATACAGCTCTTCATCCTCAGTGCTCACACCAGCCTGCTGACATTTCAGATCCTAAAAAGAAGGGCTGACGATCAGAGCTGCCACCCAACCTGGTGCAGGCTAAAGGACGACCTGCCCTCTCCACCGTCTTTGCCTTCATGAAGAACACCACGGCTGTGAGTTACGTTCCGTAACGGGAGGAATGTGATCCTCATCAGTACAAGGCACCGCGAAGCAGTGGTGACAGAGGGACCAAAAAAGAAGCCAGAGATAATCACAGATTACAACCGCTGCAAGGGAGGTGTCGACAATTCTAGACAAGGTATGTGCCATTACACATTTGTTACTACATGCATCCTATTCCTGTTAATTTTTACTTGAATTCATGTGCTTGTTAGAGATAAATTTAGGAGATACTGTTTGTGTTTTGACAATGTTTGCATGATTATTCTCATTGTCATGTGCAGCTTCAAAAATACTTATTATGAAATCTGTACTTGTTGTCGGCACCTACAGCTGCAGAAGGAGGACCAATCGGTGGCCACAGACGTTATTTTTTAATATGGTGGCCGTCTCGGCATATAATGCATATGTCATCTTCACAGCTGTGGATCCCTCCTGGAGCCAGGCAAAGTGTCGCGCAGTTGCCTTTGCACTCTTTGGAGGTAGAAAGACTCCCCATTTTTACTTCAGGGGGTCAAGATGGGTGTAGTTTGCCGTCGCCAGCTTGTCACGACGGACGCTTTTTTGACTGCTTGGGGTGCGGTCTTCGAGAGCAGACCGGCGTGCGGTGTTTGGACGGGTGAGCTTCTCTCGTGGCACATATATTGCCTCGAGTTGCAAGCCGTCTCTCTGGCTCTGGATCATTTTCTCCCGGCCCTGATGGGATGTCATGTCATTGTCAGGATGGACAACATGGCAGTGGTGTCTGTCGGTACACGATCCGTTCCACCTGCACGATCCGTTTCACGCATGCGCGTAATTACGTATTAGAAAACGTCACGGTTTTCCTACACTATCGGTACCACGCATGCGATGAAACACTTGACGGCCAGGCGGCACAACTTGCGGCATATTTGTGTAACGTTAGTTGTATTGTGTTTAACATTTCACAGCGGGTCTATTTTGATGCTTTTAAATGTAGCCTACGCTATGCATTACGATGTGTTTACGTGGTTGCCAATCCAAAATAATAAAGGAGTTGTGAGTTGTTACATGAACATACATGATCAGTTTCCTCCATACTCTCCTTTGCGATTCATTGCTGGTATGGTATTAGGTTTAACTTACTTAACATGCCGTGGTTTGGTCTGAGGTCAGTAGTATTGTCAAAGACGGTTTGTGTCGTTTTTTAATTTTTTATTAAAAGCTGCTAATATTAGTTAACTTTTAAGTTGAGTAATTTTGTATTAGTATGGGTCTATATAAGCTAATATATATCTATATAATGTAAATGAGGAAAATAATCCCTTCAATGTTGTTTACAGAAGACAATAAGGAACATAATATGCATTTATGCCTAGACTATCTGCACTTACATGAAGAATGAACTACAAACAAGTCTGGGGAAATATTATAGAGTATTTCAAACTGACAATGGAAATGACTTGAAAGAAGCATGTGTGCACACAGAAGTGACATGAGACCAGCGCCGGTGGACAGTAGTGAAGTACACTTTTTGAGTATCTTTATTTAAGAGTAAAAAATTTCTCTCTCTTACACACACACACACACACACACACACACACACACACACACGCACGCACACGCACACAAACACACGCAGAGTGTGGGGTGCACAGTCACCCAGATACACTCACACTAACAAAATGTATATGGGTGACTGTGCACCCCAACTCCAGCATTTACTCTCAGGTTGAGGGTGTTTTTGCAAATAATCATGAAGGTTTCCATGTCCTGGCTGTTTTCAAAAATGAACGTGAAAGGCTCCATGGCATCGCACTTCATCGACTCCATCAGCACCCTCCACGCTTTCATTTGGTCATCATGATCCATCAACATGTATGATGGTTCTTGCACCTGGCCAGTGAAAAGCCCAAGACTGTTCCTCACGATGTATTCTGCCTGGTACATATGTTTCAATGTGAGGGGCAGCTCCTCCACTTCTACCTGCTTCACTTCTACCTGCTCCTCTTATGATAAAGTAAAATACCATAAATTAAGACTACACTACAACATAAGATGTTTTGGGTCTTTCAGAAGGGGCCTAAAGACATCTTTTTAGCATAAATTAAATATTTATTATGAGTTATGGTTTGTATATTATTGTATTTTCATTAGGCTATTAATTGCGAACCTTTGTATTGTTTTTATTTGTAAGCCACTTTGGACAAAAGCATCTGCTAACTCATATAAACCATCACATGCACAAAGTAAATACAGGTAGGTCTCACAAAATTAGAATATTGTGGAAGTTTGTCAATTTCAATAATTCAAATGTAAAACGTGAAACTCATACATTATATAGATTCATTAGACACTATGCAAAATATTTCTATTATGTGTGTTCATTTTGATTACTACGGCTTATATCTAAAGAAAACCCAAAATTCAGTATCTCACAAAATTAGAATTTCACATACAACCAATAAAAAACAAGAATTTTTAATACAGAAATGTCGGTCTTCTGAAAAATATGTTCACGTATATGCACTAAATACTTGGTTGGGCCTCCATTTGCTTGAAATACTGCATTAGTGTGAGTGTGAAGAGGCTTGGAGGCAATCCACATGTGGCACTGCTGAGGTGTTATGGAAGCCTAGGTTTCTTTAAAAGCTGCTTTCAGCTCACCTGCATTGTTGTATCTCGTACCTCCGATATTCCTGTTGGCAATGCCATATAGATTCCCTTTGGGGTTCAGGTCAGACGAGTTTGCATGGCAATCAAGCACAGTGACTCCTTGGTCATTAAACCAGGTATTGGTACTTTTGGCAGTGTGGGCAGGTTCCAATTTCTGAAATTCTGGATATTTCAAGCCCATGTTACAGGTTAACCACCACTGTCGATTAATGGGTACATAAATCACTCAAGATATGTATATCATTTTTAAAATGTCTCAAAAATGGTCTTAAAGACCAGTTTTTTACGTTTTTGGTATTAACGTTTTTGTTTTTTTACGCAATTCGGTGATGACATCACGTTGGGGAGAAGTGGAGGAAAGGTAGCCTCAGCCTAGTATTAGAACTATGGCGACTGACTGGGATGAGGAAGAGGTGGCAAGAGCCAACATGTATGATGGCCCGCAGCCGTATAATGTATAAATGTAATGTATAAAATGAGGAATTGCCAAGAATTGATGGCCGTCAAAGCCAATTAAATGCATGGTCCGAGGAGAATGAGTGGAGAGTTGGTGAAGTGTCCTGGTGAGTTGCTATCATTTAGCAACGCAGCAATGAGCACTGGAGCTAGTCTACGAGCAGCAGTGCACAATAACGACACTTTTTTTTTTTTTTTTTTACTGTCATTGAATAGCACCGAGTGAAAAATCAACGTTTTCTTTATATCTAGTGGCAGTGATCATGACGTTAGTTCAGATAAGTACCAGTAACCTTTGTCATAGTGTCGTAGTACTGGTAAACTTTGTCTTTGTCATCTAGAAATAGAAGGCCTCATGCTAGCTATATGGGCGTTTCTAAGCGTTTATTTTATTTATTTATTTATTTTTATTTATTTGACAGGGACAATGCAAACAAACACAGTGTCAAAGCAAGCTTGTCACTGAAGTGCTGCATAAAAAGTTTATAGCAAATGCTAATTTTCAACTCCTGTCCCTGGTTAGGCTTTTAGACACAATAGAATTTACATACTTCACTATTTCAATTTAAAACAATATAAACATAATATATAAACAACTCCTGTCCCTGGTTGGACCTTTATACACAATAAAATTTACCCATGAAGTTTACCTTGTTTACATGAAGTTTCAAAGGCATGACATTTTGTAGTCATTTTGAATGTACACAAATAAAAATATACATTTTACTGTTTCGAATGACAGAGTATGAAACGATAAAGTATTAAGTTATTTCCCAAACTGAGGAACAAATCCAAGTGATGGCGCCGGCGAATCGCGCTATTAACAACATCGGTTCACTTCTGGCATTAACTTGACATCACAGCCGGTTCATTATTAAATGATTATTAATTCCTGTTCAGTATTAAACTTTGGACCGAACGAAAGATGCGCGAACCCAACTTTGCAGTATAGTTTCAGTTTCGATTCAAATAAATTCGTTTAGGCTTGGCGTTTAAAATAGGCTAAAAGTTGTTTGTAATAAAGGGCACAATGGGCTATTTTTATAGACTACTATGCATTTATTATTATTATTATTATTATTATTATTATAAGTGGTTACTTATTTTTAATTTCTTGTTGTTTTCTGATTCCATTCATTTAAGGATTTGGCTATGGGGAAGTAAAATACGCATAGCCTATATGTTATTAATAGGGTTTATAATGTTAATGTTGTATTTTATTTACAGGTCTTTTACACTATTTCTGAATAGACTAGCCTAATAATATAATGCGTGTTTCCCTCTCAACATGACTGAGCGCGCCACGCACAAGCGCGCATCCTTATAAATTCTAGGCTAATACATTGTAATAAAAAAGGCCTACATCATAAAACTCAGAAGAGTATTTTAATATCTCTGATGTTCTCTGTTCTCTGGTTGTTAGACAGTAAGTCTGAATGACAGTTCATGCATGAACGTTAGGATGCAGTCAATTATTACCTTTTTGTAGCTATTGTTTAAAATATTTAATTTACAACGAATTATATTGATTTATATCTTAATTTATTATTATTATTATTATTATTATTTAAAACTTACTGGACGAGGGCGACCATGGTAGACCAACAGTCGTCATTTACCCTATATATCTATACAGAAGAAAGACCTGTCTAGGCTCTTCGGTACGGGTTGTGTCGAACCATTCGTTAATCTGGTTGTTTGATGAGAAAAATATGAAATGCGTTAAGAATCCGTACAACTGCAGCAGAGGATGACTATTTTATTCTGCAGTGCGGAACTGAGGAAGAGCTGATGACGGAACAGTTTGATCAAGATAAATAGCAATCTTGTGAACTTTACTTCTTTAAAAAAATGTTTCCTTCATTTCAATAGCAGAAGATTATTAGCCTGTTGTTTATTTTGTATCAATACACATACAAATACAAAGTTTATTAAAAGTAGGCCTATATTCAAAGTTAATACAATTATTTGAATTGTGACTAAAATATGCCTCTAAGTCTTGTCTTTAACAGCACCTTGCTTGAGATTTTTGCTAAAATATACACTTCAAAACGTCAAATAACAACATAAATGATATATACATCATCCATATTTCCACATTTGTATTAATGACGCGATAGTTTCTCGTGCGCACGCGAAAGTTTCTTGTGCGCACGCGAAAGTCCTATTTTTTTTTTTTTTCCCACAGGTCCCCTCAGGGCTGGACCTGTCTGAAAAAAAAAAAAAAAAAGTTAATTAGATTTGTTGTAGCGTGACTGCTGGGCTAGATAGAGGCTGATGGCCTCCTCCTTAGGAATTTGTTCGAATGATTTGGCGATGGGGGCGGGTGCACAGGCTGACAGATTGGCGCTAACCTCTTGAAGAGCCTTTGGTGATTGTGTGTAGCTCTCCCGAAGGGCCTCGATTAATTATGTTGCATAACCTGCAGACATAATAATAATGATAAAATTCTGTATAAAGATTGCTGTCACTGATCAGATGTCTCATTCGCCATGTCAAAATATGATACAAGTGCATGACACGGCTTACCGTATGAGGCCTTCTCTTTGATGGGACGCACTACATAGGCACCTTTTCTAAACCGTGGGTATCGCACACAAAACTTCTCCGTTCCATCGCTTCTTCGTGCTATCTCTCTGTTTGCATTGAAGTTATAATGTAGTGCCGCTAAGAGAAGCCTACACAATAACAAATTTGAAAACACCTTTGAAACAAAAATCTTGTGTATGTATGATAAAATACTGCATTATGTATTCCATGGCACAGCACTGACCTGCTATACATGCCCAGGTATGAAAATCCAGTGTGCTTGGTCGAGAAGTGTAGGATGAGGGAGTGGAAGGCTTCAAGGGAGAAAGTCTGGTGCTGTGGAGACAGCTGTCTCACATCCTTAAGTAAGGACGTCTTTGTGACAATAGGCCATTATCACGCTGATACGTAGTACTTCCGCATTCAGTTATCTTTGTGCACTGCCACTTCCGGTGAATCACTCATCACTCTGGCGAACCCACAATGGACGACCCTAAGTTTAGTTATACTGCATCCCTGGTAAATTTACCCAAAATAACTTTTTCTGACGTACATCGACTAACTGAACAACATTCCATCACAGCCCGCTCCAAAGTGGACAAGGGATACAGTTTCTTTTTCGAGAACTTCATCTACGATTATGAAGGTAAGTGGCTAACGTTACTAGCTAGCTAACATAACATTGCATTAGTATCGTTAGGTTAGCTTATCCTAACGTCAGTTTGGCGTCAGCTCAGATGTTCTTATGGTTATAAGGAGTTTAACGTACGTCAAACACAACTAAAGTAAGATTATTCACATTTAAATGAGGCTGAGTCAATACTACAGAGTCCGGGAAGTCATCACAATCCTTTCCCCCGTGGACACGGTTTATGAATTTGTGGGTACATATTTCAAAAACTGAAGGCACGGTTTACAAAATCTGAGAGCGCGGATTATAAACTCGTGGGTACGGTTTATTAATTCGTGGGCACGATCATTTGTTAAACCGAGGGAACAGTGAGAATTCGTGAGTAAGTTACGGTTTATAAACTGAGCGAAAGGATTGCAAAACCGTCGCCACGGATTGTTTTTTTTCTCTCCGACAGGTGACTTCCCGGGCTCCGTACTATTCACCCATTTCATTTGTATTCTGATAGGAAGAAAGAAGAATCCACAAATGCATTAATTATAGTTTTGTGTACCAGTGTCCAACATCATTGGCAGGGCGGTGGTTGTCAGGTCTAGGTGTTACAGGTCGATGAGGAAGAGAGAACAGCCCCATTATTTGAAGGTTTTTTTAGGAAGCTAAGGCATAATGGCAAGAAGTTTAACCCCTTCCACTGTTGCCTGTTTACATTAAGTCAGTCAACAGCCATGTGCAATAAATTGCTATCCCTTTGTGACATACGTACGGAATGCAAATATCAATATCATGATAATGTGACTTTGCATTTAAATTCTTTAATATCCTGTTTGTTGAATCCAACATGTTAATGGTGTAAGGGGTTAACTACTCTACTGCGGTTGCAGATTTCCTAGAATTTTTTGTTAATTGAAATGCTCTTTCTTAAATTTCTATATTATTCGCAACAAGATTTTCATTTTAGTTTAACTTTATCAACTAAAATTATTAGTGTTGTGTCTTTAATGTAGATTGTTTTCCAAGCTGATGCAGCCGAACTTCAAGAAACCTCATGCAGCTGTACAGCAGGCAAGGTTCTGTGCAACCATCTAGTGGCCTTGTTGTTCCAGAGTGCCCATTACAGCATGTTGCAGGTGAGGGCTGTGGTCTGGGATAATGTTTACATGGGCAGGTTGATTGGAGTGACACTGGTTCTAGGGGTCTACTTTTGATTGTTAACAAGCACATCCTCAATCCTGGTTTGCTGTTCTATCTCTTGTTCTGCAGTTGAGAGCTGTACCACCACCTGTGGCCTGCACAAGCTCTCTGCAAACATGGCATCGACCAAGGACAAAGGTAAGATTGTAGCCGCGCATTGCTGCACCGCATTGAATAGACTTCCAGTCTATTTTTCAGCTGTGGCATGAGCTGCTCCGCGTGCCACCCTTCGCTCCGCGAACAGTGTGTCCCAAACGTTACACCTGGGACACACTTTTCGTGGAGCGAAGAGTGGTGCACGCGGCGGCTGAAAAATAGACTGGAAGTCTAAAGCGGTGCAGTGCGAGGGGCTGCGCAGCTGTACGTCTGGCTACATTAACATGGGGGTGAATTGGAAGCGTTGCCACTCCACGTGGCTACCGCGAGCGGTGTGTTTACACCATTACAAGCAAGATACTATAACAATCATGGCTACTTGTTAATATCATTCCCAGGGGATCCATGCAGAGCCGGTTCAGGACTTGGTTGTTAGGAGACCAAAGCCATCTGCCAGGAGTGTAAGCAAATCAACACTCTATCAAGCATACACAGGTAATGTAACTACTGTAACTAATAGCATACTGTTGGCTGCCGTATAATACATAATTGTATCTTGCCACTTTTATACACATAGATTATGTAAGGAATAATTGACGACAGGCCGTTGAATTATTAGAAAAATAATGCACACTCAAGGTGGTAATGCGGTCACGACGCGAAGCGGAGTGGCCGTTCACCTCGGGTGTGCATTATTTTTCTAATAATTCAACGGTCTGAAGTCAATTATTCCGCTTATACTACAGTTATCACACCTCGAAACATTGTTCACATTATGTATTTCAAGATGTTTGTAAAGTTGTTGTTATTAAAACGCTCTTGTATGTAGGACTAATTTCTTACGCATGTATGCCTCCGTTGCTAATACCAAAACGTCATTTTAGAGTTAGTAACGGAGGTTTGAGCCACTGATAGCAGACTAATGCTGGGGACACATGACTAGCTGACACATTCTCTGACTGTTTTCATCGACTGCAGCAGATTTTAAACACCGACTTTGAACACAGACTGAACGCGCTGAACACGCGTTTGGGCATGATCAGTCATAAGTATCAAATATCATATATGTGCGCAGGTTTGTAATTCCCTACAGACCAAGTCTAAACAAAGTACAAGCTGCAAGAGATGTGTAGATAATTTAACTCTTACTGTTTTTAATTTTACGTTTCAGGATCCCTCCCTGACCCGCAAGTGTTGTCTCTTGGGAAAGGACTGAAAAACCTCAGGCCGCAACCACTAATATCCTCAGTGCTGCTTGGCTTGTCTCAACTCTCCATGGTCGACTCCAGGTTCGGACCTGTGCCGCGAGGTTCACCCCTGTCCTACCAGTGTCCTCCTGTGGTCAAACACGGAAATTATGTCCAACACCCAGATACACCAACATTCCCTAAACTGCCTTTAGAGGGGTCAACATTTCCCACTACTTTTCCAAACTTTGACCCAAACTCCCAACAGTTTCTCCATTTGGACAGCTTAACTGTGACGCACGAGATGGCAGCTGAGAGAGAGGAGCAGACACGTGAGCAGTCTGAGTGCCCATTATGGCAAGCCTTACGCAAGCCTAGAGTGACAGCTAGTAAGTTCTATGAGGTTAGCCATGTGAAAGGGCCTTCTTCTGGCCAGACCCTGGCAGGGCGGATACTTAAGGGAGTAGGCCAAACTCCCGCCATGAAGCGGGGCCTTGAACGTGAGCCACAGGTGCTGGAACAATATTCAAAACATTTTAATGTAAATGTCTCACGCTGTGGATTTGTTATCCATCCTGATGCTCCTCACCTCGGGGCTAGCCCTGATGCAAGGGTATATGACCCTAGTGCAGTTCCCTGTTTTGGGCTTGCTGAAGTTAAATGCCCAGACATCTCTAGCATTTCTGAGGCAGGACATGTAAAAATGGTGAATGGTCAGGCAAAACTGAAGCAGAATCATAAATACCACTGGCAGGTTCAAGGTCAATTGGCAGTAACTGGATTGAGTTGGTGCGATTTTATAACAGACACTGAGGGAGACTTCACCGTTGAAAGAGTCTGGAGGGATGATGAAATGATCAAAGAGATGAAAAAAAAGGTGGACCTGTATTTCTTTGGCACGTATATGAATGTGTATCTTCAACAGAAAGTGAAATGAATTGAATGAATAAAGGATTTTATTAATTTCCTTTTTCTGAGTACATTATTTACAACATTATTATATATTTACATCATTTTGAATACTTTCAGGACAGACTGACCTGAATTGATTATAGATGAATGACTTCTCATTCAACTAAATACATCTCATTCAATTATATACATCTCATTTAATTATATACGTCTCATTCAATTATATACGTCTCATTCAATTATATACATCTCATTCAATATATACAATGTTTTCAGTATACAGTTAAATGCATGTGATCGGGGGAAACACTATTCAACAGGGATGTAGCCTTTTAAATCAAGTGGTCCCTGGAAGTTGGTCATCACACAGCAGACGGTCCACAGCTGGTTGACTGTCCCAGACAAGGTTAGAGGGACAGTATGTTGCCAGATGCGGTATTCCTTGACTCTGCGTATTGCCCTTTCCACGAGGATTCGAAGTCGGGCGATTGCTTGTGTTTTTAGAGCATCCTCTTTGGTGAACTGCGCTGTGGTTAGAGATGAAATAAGTTAATTTCTATTATTTCAGTGAGTGCCTCAGCACTTTATAAACATTTGTCTGCACATCTTAATGATTATCATTTTGGTCACAGTTTTAATTTGAAATGTTCATTCTTTTCATGCCTACCTGTCATCTTGAAGGGTGGTATAATCAGCGTTGCCCCACGGTCAGCTAGCAGCTTCTCGATGGTGAAACCCTTGTCTGCCATGCAGCCATCTCCTGGCTCCAGTAAGTCGAGCAGTCCACTTCGTTCAGTCAGCTCTCGGTCAGAGATGGAGCCGGTGAAGAGACTTGACACAAAAGTCACAGCACTACATGGGGCAATTCCAATTAATCCCTTCAAGGTTGTCGTGTTTTTGTACGATGAGAAAACCTCTGACTGGAGAGTGAGGGATGATGGATTCTGGCATCGCACCTCGGTGCAGTCGATGATTACCCGAACATCTGGACTGTACTGCACAAATTTGCTTGGCATGGTGTTCTTGACTTGCTGTTTACTCATCCAGATGGGAAGGGAGCCAAGGAGCAGGTAAAGGTAGTTGGCCCACGTTATAACAACACGGGAGACAGTGGACACACTGACCTGAAACATGTCAGCCAGCACCTTTTCTTGCAGGCCTGCAGCAACTCGGCAGCAGAAAAGAAAAAACTCATCAACCAGTTGCAGTCTACGCGTTGGACTGGGAGAAAGGGGTTCAAATGTCTGTCCCTTTTTCTGAGCTTTTGACCAATAAACCACCATGGAGGCAGATGGTTGAATAGCCTCCCAGAAGTCACAAAAAACATATCTTGAAGTGAATCTTGTGTAAAAAAGGATGTCCTTGTCTGAGACACAGAATCGGTGAAACAGCACTTGACTCACTTTCAGCTGTGACAGCTCTGTTGTCAGCTCCTTGATTTCATCTTCCAATTGCTGTATGCGTGCAGCAGCAGCATCCAGTGCACCTGTATGAGATAAGAGAAAACATTTATTTATTTTGTCTTTGACTTGCATATTGGAAGTAGTTTGGACCTCTAACGCAACATGAAATAGCTTTTTATAGCTCATTATACACCTTTACGTTTAACCCTTGTGTGGTGTTCATATTTTTGTTATTCAGCCAGTGTTCGTGGGTCTGGTGGACCCACTTAATGTTTGGGTTTTTAATTCAACATAAAAAATTTATGTTAAAATACTCAACAGATGTTTACTTCATCCCAATTACAAGCAATATAAACTGCATATATGGTTAATATTTTCTCTTTACCTTTGTTAGATCACATTTAAGAATTACAACTCTGTGCGGGAACGGCAGGGAAACACAAAATTCACTCTTGCACTCACACACTCTCATTCGCGCGCGCGCACGCACACTCACACTCGCTTGGATATGTGGTTTACGGGGACTTTCCATAGGCGTTATGATTTTTCTAATGTACAAACTGTATAATCTACCCCCCTACACTAACCCTACCAATCACAGAAAACTTTTTGGCCTTTTTTGAATTTCAAAACACACAATTTAGTATGTGTTTTTTAAGCCGTTTGGTTTATGAGGACACAGATGTCCTCATAAACCACATTTCAGAACACAAGCAAGGCGGCAAACAATGACATACCTGGTTTAGGAGCAGAACTATAATCATGTTCAGTCATCACCACCGCAGCTGCGACCTCCTCCATCGCCTCTTCCTCACATGGCAGGGACTGCTCCAGAGGAAGGGCTGGGCAAACGTCATGGCCTAAGCGAGTTGATGCTCTTTTATAAGCGGACTCCCTTCTTGGCAGTCCCCAGTTGTTCCACTGGAAACGGGAGGGCACAGACCCGATTTTCAGACGCTTGATGCGACCCCGTTTGGTAAAGTTAGCCATGTCAGCTAACGCTAGCCTGCTAACGTTCGTGTAGTAGTCTGATTCACTAAAGTGCCGGCTACAAACAAACGTGCTACCTTGTTTTATTTTAAAGTTTGGCCCTTCATCCCGGCGAACCGCTTTAATCCACATCTTCCTTAGACTCAATTCAGTCGGGAATCCATGAAAACTTAAGTAGGGTTGGCGTTGTTTGTTAGATTTACAAAGTGGAACAGAGCAGTGACATCTAGCCTTCGTTTCAGCCATTGTAGAACTGCGCCGGAAGTGGATATGCACAAAGTTGACAAACCCCGCCCATGAAACCCGGAAGCGTGATAATCCCCTATGCTTTCCAGTTTTATTGCTCCCATTGAGCCTGCAAAGACCAAGATATGTAGGCAGACAGACAGACAGACAGACAGATAAATAGACAGATAGAGAGATAGATAGACAGACAGATTTTTGTTTTCAGTGGAAACACACATAAGATTATCCTGCATAGGAATTATAGAGCATGCATAATGCTACATACTGTGTACTGTACCTGGTTCCAGCCACTCTTTATCACGTTGATCCCCCTCCAGAGGGGCAACTGGAAAAGGCAGGGGTGTCATGGTCGTGCTATATAAGTTGCAGTCCATAGACTTAATTTCTTTGTCGTATAACATCAGGCTTACCTGAACAAGTTGCACATCCATCCACCACCTTGTTCACTCTCTCCTCTATCAACGAGTATGAGCCGTACTTTGCAGAGTGCCCTGGAGAATTTTGACCTGGGGATAATTACAAATTTTAATTATGTTTCAAGTTTTTATTAACCAGTGTCTGTAAAGACAATCCACCATGCCACCTGCAATATAGAATCCAGGCTGTATGTAAAATTAAGTAATGCCATAGAATAAACAATTCTGCTTTACCTGCAGTCACCAGCAACAACTAGGCCTCCATCCATTGCCCTGAGGTCACTCAGATTCTTGGCCTGATCGTTCTGCCAGGCCTGAATGATGACAGGGATCGTGTAATGGCGCTGATGAAGAAAGTAGGTGCTCACGCTGATGCACTGAAGGCCAAACAGGGTCATCATTTGCAATGTCTGGGAGGCCAAACATCCAGTAAAATGAATGGCCCCACTTAAAAGGAGGTTGCAGGCTGGCATATTCCTGTGTAGGACCGGCTGGTTTTGCCAGAAACGCTGGTAACCACATGATGCACAGACCTAGATATGTAAAAAAAAAAAGAAAAAAAAAAAATTCAACAGTACACCAGGATTCAATATAGAGTAAGTACGAGATTACCCTGCATTACCCTAGTGAGATTACCCTGCATAGGAAATATAGCAAGCAGAACATGATGACATTGTCAGAGTAAGAAATAATGATTTTAATCTAAATTTGTGAAAACAAAACCCTACCTGCTCTATTTTAATGAATGTTCCTCCCTGCTGCACGATTCTACTATCACACTTCTCACAACAGGCCGGGCAGATGGCAAACAGGGCCATGAGTTCCGCTTTGCAAACAATGAATTTATCAATGCCACTAAACGGGAAAAACAAGGAGGAGGAGGAGGAGGAGGAGGGGGGGGGTGTCATTCAAACTACCAGATACACAAAAATGAAAATTCAAAGTTGGTCTATGTTGGTTTTAAATTATCTCACTTTTGGTGGGGGTGACAAGTTTGAGATGGCTCCCTTCTCACACAATTCCTCCTCATCCTCGTCAGACTTCTGGTCTTCTGGCACCCATGATGAATCACTGATGATGACAGAGGGATCCTCTTCTTCATCAGTTTGTTCAGGACTTGTGAGGGGAGTGGAAGTTTGCATCCTGAAAGTCATTTGAGTCCCCACACTGACCATCTTGGGCTTTAGGTTCACCTGCACAGCTATGGCAGAGGCAGTAAACATACCCACACATATGACAATCATGGCAAATCTAAGAGGTTATGTTTTGGTGTAGGTTTTAATTTCATCAACGTGTATGGAAATGTCCTGCATGCATAGAATTTGGCAACGTATGTTTTAGACAGCATATCAACCACTCAAACATTGAATCATCCCAGAAATACCCAAGATTTACCGTGAGACATTCCAGGGGGCTTCAAATTACATTGTCTCTGTGTCACAAGTGGAGGAGGAGGGCAAGGGGTCATCTATCATAGCACCGACACTCTGAGTCGAGGCATCTGTCAACATCTTGCGCAAAGAAATCCAAAATGGTCAGCAACACGATCACGGTTAAATACATATGAAAGAAAACCGTAATAGTCAATTTCCATTCACTTTAAATAAAGCAGCTAAATCAAACACACACACACTGTTGTGAAAGTCGCTTGATTATCACCAGTGATCCAAACACTAACTTTAGCCAAGGCGCAATCTAGCTAAATATCTAGGCGCTACTAGCTAAATATGACAAGCTTCTAGACATTGCACTTTTATTTTGGTTCATATTCATGAATCACGAAATGTGCTTTTCTGATGTCAGACTTAGAGCCCTGCACGGGCCTCAAATCTAGGCCCGAGCCCGGCCCTGGCCCGAGACGCTCAGGCCCTAGCCCGACCCGTGTCCGACAGCTCATGAGAATTATCAGCCCGAGTCCGACCCGAGCCCGTTTTTTTTTTTTTTTTTTTTACAGTGGCAGACTGCCATTAAAATATGTCCGTTTTGTTAGTTATGTTTCTTTTCTTTTCATTTCTTTATTAAGCTAATTTAGACAAATGTTTGGAGCATAAAAAAAAAAAATTGACGACCAAGCAAGCCGAGCCAACAGCGAGGAAAACATGTTTGATCAATTTAGCCTCTCAAATCAACGCTAATACTTTACTTGGCTACAATAAAATCCATAGATATAAAACACTTCAAGCATATCACACAGACAGTTAGTTTAATGTTTATTTATTAAACCACAGTGAGTATTTTTTTTAAATACTGAGGCAGGCTCAGGCTGCTCGCAACAGCACTCGCAAACGAAATGAGCAATAGTCAATCTAAACAAATTTAATGAAATAAATCAAAAACAAAAATCAAAAATGCACCACAGAAGTAGTTTCCAACAGTTAAACGAAAATAAAGTCCAATCAAACGAAAAGCGAAAAACTCCAGTAGTTTCCAAGTTAAACGAAAATAAAGTCCAATCAAACGAAAAGTTAGAACAGTCTCTTACAGAGCATCGTGGAGAAAAATAATAGCATCCACAGTGGAAGGTTTTAACCCAGTCCTCTCTTCTATCACTCGCGATATTTCTCTTAATATTCTCCATTATTTGCACATGAGGTGAATCGTTGGTTGCGCTGACGGGAAACCTTCTGTGTGTGTGTGTGTGTGCGTGCGTGCGTGCGTGCGTGAGACTGTCATGTCAATCATATGTCAGTGAAATTATAAGATTATAAAAAGTTATGAAGGTTATGAAATGTCTTTCTATGTTTGTTTTTCTATCGTCGACGTCAACTTCTCATATATTTTTTAATTAATGTCTAAAAATATAAAAAGAAGGATAACCCAAAAAAGGCCCGAGGCCCGGCCCGCATGTGAACTATGATGTGAAAATTGGCCCGAAGCCCGGCCCTAGGGGCGTAAAAAAGTCGGGGCCCGTCGGGCTCGGGCTGAAATGCAGGGCTCTAGTCAGACTGATCATGACTGTAGTGGAGGACCCTGGACCATGGACCCTGTGTCCTGTTTGGGTAGAGTTTTTACACCCAGCACAAACACAGTAGTTCACCATTGTCAATCTACCTACTATATATTTCTATCTATTTATCTATCTAGCTGCTAGCTATCTATGCTAACGTTATGCTATCTGGCTGTCTGCCTATCTCTCTTTATACTAGCCTATCTATATATATCTATCTATCTATCTATCTATCTGTCTGTCTATCTATATATCTAGTCTATCTGTCTATCTATCTATCTATATCTATGTATTTATCTACTTAACTATAATCTGCGCTATCTGAATACTCTCGTCTACTACTCGTCTCTCTAGTCACTCTCAATGCTCTCAAGGCGGGCTTTGGTAAATTCTCTCCCCAAGGTGACGTAATGCAATGCATTGTGGGGGAAAGGAGAATCATTGCAAACCGCTGTAAGATAATACCTACTTTTTTGTATTATATTCCGTTCTGTGATACCCAACAACATAAAATACAATGGATAACAGTTTAAATGTTTATTACCAACAAGCAAATTGCACAAATTCATTGAAAAATTAACCCTGCAACATGGCCTTTCAGTTTATTTTTTATTAATTTGCAAAAACTTCAACAATTCTGTATTTTGCTGTCACTATGGGGTACTGAGTGTAGATTAAGAAGAAAATAAATGAACAAATGTCTCTAGGAGATGGCTGCAATGTAACAAAGGGTGAAAACATTGACCACGTTTACATGCACCCTCATAATGCGATTATAATGGGATTTTAGCAATATTGCGATTATACTTTACATCATGTTAACACAATCCTTAATGTGATTAAGCTCATAATCGCATCAACTATAATTGTATTAAAACAGGTGGCGTACAACATTTTTAATCGCAGTATGCGGCCATGTAAACACTTTAATCGCACTAACTGAAGTGCGCGTGTGTTTTTGTCACGCACCTTAAGCGCGTATTCATTTTAAACTTGACATTAGGAAGTTTTCCCTGAACTCAGCAGTCTGCCTTCATCCAGAAACAGCTCAAATAACGTGACAGCAGTGGATAAAACTGTTACAGGCACCGACATAATATTTCTGTCTTCATCACGGCACAGAATAACAAAATACGTCCATAAGAACCCGTTTGTTATTTAACGTACGTAAATTAAAACAGTGGACCATAAATGAGTTCATCATTTGTGCTCTGCATGGGGCTATATGTGAATAATCAGAAAATAAAAACTGCATGTAGAAGTAAAGAGGTTTGCTCCAGTCATGTAAACATCTTACTGCGATTAACTCCTTACTCTGATCATTGGAAAAAATCGCATTATTGGTGTACATGTAAACGGCTGTGAATACTTTCCGGATGCACTGTAATAATGTTTGTGCACTATTTTTTTAGCCTGTGTGCATTAAATGTATCCTGTCCCAAATGATTTCTTATATACCTTAAAATGTAACACCACTTGACCCATGGTGAAGTGCTGTTTTGTCTCACTATACACAGTGTACTGTATATGGTTGAAATGACAATAAACCCACTTGATTTGAACCCTCTGTCCAGAAGGCAAAGCGCTGCCCGAAGTTCTGCCCATGCCTATTCAAAAGTATGGTACTTTTAATGTAGCATAATTGTAAAGCAGACCAATGTTTTACTGCTTGAAATGTGTCCTACCTTGCGATCGAGAATTTCTCCAGAATGTGGAGACACCACCACTTCCAAATAGATGGTATGTCAGTCTGTAATACACATGTAATATTGGAGTCTTGCATTGTTTGTTTTTTAACATTCTTGGATACATACATTCCATGAATTACAACTTACATCCAAAAAGTGAAACATGGCACCAGTCCAGATGCAGAGGGCATACTGTTAAAGAGAAAAATAACGATTACGGAGATTTAGGACAAACAGGAAAAATTTAGTAGAAATTGTATAAGTTTACCATAAGCATGAATATCCCACAGCTCTGTCCATCTGACTGAACTGGAAATGGCTGGAAAGTAATATACAGTTACTCAGATGTGATGTTGACAACCATATATAGTGTCCGCTGAGCAAAATGAAATGGCAAAATTACATAGTAAGCAAAGTTACATCAAAATCTTTGCCCGTCTTCTCCACCCACGGTCCATTAGCCATTGCTCCTGCAAGTTGTCTGGAAAAAATTATGCAAAACTGAATCCATAGAACAAGTTTTTTTCCTCAATCCGAAAGTCAGAGAACAAGGCTTTTACTCAAACCTGAAGCCAGAGAACAAGGCTTTTACTCAATCCTAAAACCAGAGAACAAGGCTTTTACTCAATCCTAAAGCCAGAGAACAAGGCTTTTACTCAAACCTGAAGCCAGAGAACAAGGCTTTTACTCAATCCTAAAACCAGAGAACAAGGCTTTTACTCAATCCTAAAGCCAGAGAACAAGGCTTTTACTCAAACCTGAAGCCAGAGAACAAGGCTTTTACTCAATCCTAAAACCAGAGAACAAGGCTTTTACTCAAACCTAAAGCCAGAGAACAAGGCTTTTACTCAAACCTGAAGCCAGAGAACAAGGCTTTTACTCAAACCTAAAGCCAGAGAACAAGGCTTTTACTCAATCCTAAAACCAGAGAACAAGGCTTTTACTCAATCCTAAAACCAGAGAACAAGGCTTTTAATCAAACCTAAAGCCAGAGAACAAGGCTTTTACTCAATCCTAAAACCAGAGAACAAGGCTTTTACTCAATCCTAAAACCAGAGAACAAGGCTTTTACTCAATCCTAAAACCAGAGAACAAGGCTTTTACTCAAACCTAAAGCCAGAGAACAAGGCTTTTACTCAATCCTAAAACCAGAGAACAAGGCTTTTACTCAAACCTGAAGCCAGAGAACAAGGCTTTTACTCAATCCTAAAACCAGAGAACAAGGCTTTTACTCAATCCTAAAACCAGAGAACAAGGCTTTTACTCAAACCTAAAGCCAGAGAACAAGGGTTTTACTCAATTCTAAATCCAGAGAACAAGGCTTTTACTCAAACCTAAAGCCAGAGAACAAGGCTTTTACTCAAACCTAAATCCAGAGAACAAGGCTTTTACTCAATCCTAAAACCAGAGAACAAGGCTTTTAATCAAACCTAAAGCCAGAGAACAAGGCTTTTACTCAATCATAAAACCAGAGAACAAGGCTTTTCATCAAACCTAAAGCCAGAGAACAAGGCTTTGCCTGAACAGGATATCAGTCCATTTCACTCAGTTTGATCTGTATTTGTTAAGGCTGTTACACAGTGTCATCAGATTGAAGATTTTCAGAGTGCTGTTCAGGCTTAACTGGATGAAAAAAAAATGTAGAAAACGGCCCCTATCATGTATTAACTTTAATTCCCATAGTAGCATGTGACTACATGCACTTTCTTTTCTCTGTGTTAGCCTTAATCGGTCACAGGTCAAACTTTGCTAATGTCCTCAGCTTATGCGTTTCAAACCTAAATATGGTTTTGTATTTCTCATCTCCAAACTCATTTGGACATAATGAGTCCAGAAAAATAGCCTCCTTAACTAATAACTAATAACACCTGTGAAGAACATACCCTATTACTGTCATCACCAACTGGTTTAAAAACAGAGGAAAAACTAAAAAACAATGTAACTGTACACAAAGCATGTAGTGGCTTGCTGTTTGTGACCCCCTAGACCATGCTGGCAAAATGATGATATCTTTAGATTCCACATTGTCCTATGAAAAAAAAAAACTATGTTCAGATCTCCTTGGACATATCTTCACTTAAAGAGGTGTATGGACTTGTCAACACATTATGCAACTTACAGGCAAACTAGGTTCCCTTAGTTTCCATTTAGGGACTTCAAATAGGTCAGCAATGTGGACATCCATTCCCTGAATAAAATTGTATGTCTGCATTTCATATACATACATCTCACAAAAGTGAGTACCCTGAAAAAAACTGGGCCATCCAGAACAACAATTTCTTTTGCTGGACGTGTTCTGTCCAGCACATAGGTCAGCTAGAAATAAAAAATATCCCTGATAGGAATGAGCAATCATGCATTTATTATTTAAAGCACACCAACAAGCTGTGCATGTGAACTATCCAGTTTAGTTTGGCACTCACCACTTGTTCTTGCTGAGGACACAACCTCTTGGACCACAGTGGACCTTTATTGGCATACTGCTGGTCCACCAGTCCAATGTCATCTGCATCGGTTTGGCTGCCCTCAGATTCATGGCTATGATCTACACAACAGGAAAGTAAATACTAATCGTCATTGTCAAGTGTCATGTTTATATTTGCTATGTCACCAAGTAGGATTATTACAATACCTTGTGGCCGAAAGTAGGGCCTTAGCTGCGCAACATTAACTTTCTGTATTTTCCCTAACATAGCCACACTTTCCACACCCTTCTCTGTCAGGGATGTGAGGGTGAATGGCCCTTGGTGGAGATCCTGTAAACAATTTCCCTTCTTCACCTTCTTTTTGGGCTCCCCAATTAGGACCTCGTCCCCTGCCTTAACTGAGCACTGGCGAACCCCTTTCCTTTTCTTTGCCTCAAAAGGCTTTTTTTGTTTCCCCTGTGCCTCTTCGTGATTTAATTTAATTTATTTTTTTATTAAATAATTGTTTTTGTAGTTTTACAATACCAAAACCGTGGTACAGGTGTCTCATGGCAGCACATACAATCATCCATCAACTGGTAGTTAAAGTATTGGGTGAAGGGTAATAGCAAAAAAAAAAAAAAAACAAGAGTGAAGAAATAAAGACATTCAACATTCATTCTCAAAAAAAGTTCCAAAGAGGGGACCAAATACGCCAGAAATCATTAGACCTCCGCCGTAAGTCACAAGTTAGCTTTTCTAAAGGGAGGAAAATAGCAATTTGATTCATCCACATATTAACAGAATGGACATGAGGAGTGGACCACAACAGGAGTATACATTTTCTTGCTAAGTAGGTACAAAGATGTAAAACACATTCTAGATCATGGTTGAGGTGTAATTCCACTTTATAATTCAGGAGATAGATACTCGGGGATAGAGCAAAAGATTTACCAGTAATCCTCTGAACAATTTTATGTATTTCTTTCCAGTACACCTTGATCATGTCATAGCTCCAAAACATATGCATCACTGTGCCAATATTAGACTTACACTTGAAACAAAATTGGGAAACATTAGGAAAAATCTTATGGAGACGAACCGGTGTTAAATAAGTCCTGTAAATGAACTTAAAGTTTTGCTCGTGATTCAATATTGAAGCCCCTCTAAAAAAGACACCGGAGCAGATCGATTGCCACGCCTCATCACTGAAATTTGTCTCAAAGTCTTTTTCCCATATCGATTTCAGAGGGTGAGAGGAGGAAGGCCCGACATTAGATAAAATATTATAAAAAACAGAAATCTTCCTTTTGAGGGAAATTGAAGAATGCAATTGTTTTTCTATATTCTATTGTAGAAATCATTATTGTGTAAATTAAATAGCTGTTTTAATAACTGAAATGATTTCAGATTGCCCTTGTCAAATAACTGGTCAAGCTCCAAAATTCCCCTCAGTCTCCATGATCGAAGACCAATGTTCTGAATAGCAGGGGGTAGATCAGGATTGGATGAAATAGGAGATTTTAAAGATAAAATATATGGAATATTCAGATACTTCAAAACATCTTTCCAAGCCAGGAGAGTGTTTGAGACCGTATAAATATTGGACACTGATTCAATTTTATGTACACTGTAAATAAATGGTAAAGTACATAACAAGTTTGGGAAACATCTCGAAGACCCACCGTGAATCCATTCTATTAAGAAACCAATTTATCATATTTTTGATCTGGACAGACCAAAAATATAACTGGAAGTTAGGGAGTGAGACCCCTCCTAGTTCTCTGGGTTTCAGTAAAGTAGAAAATTTGAGTCTAGGCTTTTTTTTATTCCAAATAAATTTTGATATGATAGAATTTATTTTTTTAAAGAAAGCAACAGTCAAATAGCAGGGCAAACTTTGAAATAGAAAATTCAACCTGGGAAGAATGTTCATCCTTATTACATTAACCTTGCCCAGAAATGAAATGGGGAGATTTGACCAGTCGGACAAGTCCTGACTAATTTTGGTAATTAATGGGGTGTAATTAGCTTTGAATAAATCACACAAATCGGGTGTAATATTTATTCCCAAATATTGAAAACTAGAGGGAGCTAGGTGAAACGGGGAACCCAAACCAGCTTCAGGGGGAGCATACAAGTACAAGGCCTGAGATTTATTTAGGTTTATTTTATATTCTGAAAATGTGCTATATTCTCCGATAATGGAAAGAATTGCATCAACCGAAGTCTCAGGGTATTTAAAATATAATAACACATCGTCGGCATAAAGTGAAATACGATGCTCATCTGAGCGAACTCTAATACCCAGTATGCTTGTACTTGCCTTCATTACTGCAGCCAGGGGTTCGATGACCAAAGAAAATAAGAGAGGTGAGAGAGGACAGCCTTGACGGCAGCCTCTGCCAACAGGAAATCTACTAGATATTAGCCGGTTTGTATTAACAGCCGCCATCATGAATTGTGCACTGGGGCCAGTGTGTAGAACAGATCGTGCAGGTGGAACGGATCGTGTACCGACAGTGTCCCCTAAATTGCCAGGGAGGCTCACGGTCGCACACCCTTGACAGGCATGTGTGCTGCCTCCTGCTATGGGCTCAAGACAGGTTTCTTTCGCTGAGAGCAGTTCACGTTCCAGGGGACGTGAATGTCGCTGCAGACTTTCTGTCGAGTGGATGTTGCACCGCCAAACAGTGGCTCAAATTTGGAGCATGCTCGGTGAGGCGGAGGTGGACCTCTTTGCGTCACAGAGCTCGACGCAGTGCCCCTTGTGGTTTTCCCTGTCTCATCTGACGCCTCTGGGGATAGATGTTCTTGCTCATCCGTGGCCGAAGTTAAGACTGAATGCATTCCCTCCGGTCAAACTAATCCCTGCAGTCCTTTGCAGAGTGAGGGAGTGTGGAATCCATTTTACAGTACCACACAGTTCTAATAAATGTATTCTTTATTGGAATTAAAACAATGGTTATGAACCACAGAAACCACCAACGCTAGGCAAAACGATATGAAAAAGGAGAAATATGCAAATACTTAAGGGAAATTGTACTTATGTTTCGCATAAATATGCTTGTAACCAATTGCTTTAACCCTCTGGGGACTAAGCCCTTTTTGGTCCGTTTTCTCTATTTTTACATTTGGGCTTATAAACCATATGTAATGGAGATGGAACACCATGTGTTTGGTATCTATGGATTCAGAAGACCCTAAGCTAACATAAGAATGCATGTAATGTGTTTATAAAGGAAGTATGAGTAAAAAATGTACAATAAACTAGAGAATTTCAAAAACGACAATTTTATTTTAGTCATTTATTACTGAAAATCACACCGCATACAACAATAGTGAACCGTTTTTGAACAAAAAATATATTTTTCAAACCCTTTGCTAGACAGATATTTGTAATTGTTCAATCAAAAGTGTAAAGAACAATGAAATAATGAACTTTATAAACAGCGTTTTTTCAAAAAGCTGTCAGCCTCGGATTTCTCCTCGTCACTTTCCAGTAATTGTTCCAGAGCTTGTTCTGAGGTAAATCTTTTACTGCTTGCCATCATACAAGTGCTAAAACAATAAAATAATAATGCTATAATTGCTAATATGCTATACATATTAAATATTGCTAATACAGTATATATAAATATTATAATCATTCTGTCTCTCTCTCATATAAATCTCTGTGTGTAATACTCCGCTCCGTTCGCTCTCTGTCTCCTTCTCCACTCGACGCTGTTTGTGTCATATCATTTACTATAATACCACCCCTTGCAAGGCTACAGAGTCCTCTGATTAGCTAGAATATGTCATGGTAACCTTCCTCTGATTGGGTAAGAAAAATATTCCTCCCAGCGGCAATTTTTCCATTGGTCTTTGCGCGTGGAATATTCCTAACAACATCGATTTCATTGGCCGCAATACGCAGTGGTATTACGCAACAAGGAAGTGTGTATACCATATACCATTGTTTTCAGCGGAATCTGAGGAAGACGGCCGCATCTCTCTATCATTAATAGTTTTTAAGATAATTACACATTTGTAAAAGTATGCCATTTTGGGCGGTACCGCCCAATCCGTCCCGAGAGGGTTAATATATAATTGTACTTGTAATCACTTATCTATCATGCAAATATGCTAATTAGAATATTACATGGCCAAAACATGTATCAGGCACCAGTATTCCTGGTCTAGGAGGAATACAAAGTAGTAATGGTCATTTTAAGGACCTGACGGCCACCATTTTGAAAATGGGGCCTTTCTTGGAGTCAAACTTTGGTAAACTTTTAGTATATTTTTAAGTACATCTGATAAACCACTGACAAACCTTTTGTTAGAATTTGGGGTCAAGCCATATTTGCAGCTGACTACTACACTGCCGTGCAAAGGCAAAAGACCGTAACTTCGTTTTTGGTCGAAAATAAGTTATTTATATTTTTGGCACATTCAAGACCTTCTTTATCATGTGTATAAGTATCTTGAATCAATTCCGTTTATTTTTCGAGAAAATAATGATTTGTCTTAACAGTAACTTCCAAAAGCCCATGAGAAACCAAGGCAGAACACCGTAACATCAGTTACCGCTCTTTGGCTTTGTTTTGGAACGCTCAAATTACGAGTTACGGTGCTCTGCCTTTGTTTAGCTGCGCGTCAATATGAAGTTACGGTGCCGGTGTTCAATCAAATAATGCTACCTACCAGATTGTAAGGTTATCTGCCTTTGTTTTAATGTCCATTAAAATTAAAATTACGGTGTATCCTGTCACTGTGTACTTTGTACAGCTGCCATCAGTCGCTCTAACTTCTGATGTCCTCAGAGCGGTCAGAACATTTAGTATGGTCTGCTCCATCGACAAACGTGCGATTACGATCGCGAAGGATTATGCAGAGTTGACAGAAAAACGTTACACATTGCCGTATCAGATGAATACATCCATGAATTAAAGCTCGCAAACTAGCTGGCAGAGTGCCAAAACTTCGCCTTCAGCCCCGCCCTAAACGCGGTCGAGTCAACGCTGGACTAATAGGAGGTATTTTGTCATGTCAAATGTATTAATAATGCCATCAGAATGCAACCAAAGCACAGGATAGCAATAAGTAGATGGCTATAAATAATTGTAAATCATACAAAATAAATGCCATGATCACTAGATTTTATACAGGTGTGTACTATAATGATTTTGTTAATGGTGATCAGCAACTAAATATTGATAATGTGGAAGTTACTGCCTTTTGCCTTGGTATGACCTCTCACTTTTTGCTGACAATACAAAGGCAGAGTACAGTAACTTTAAAATAGTGGTCAAAAGTCAAGTTTGAGCTCAAGATTTTTTTATGTATATAATTTCCATTACTAAAACATCTATTTGCCAAATTTCCAGTGTCCTACCTATAATTAATTAAGCGGGACAACTAAAAATCTTTAAAGTAATTTTTCTCAGTTCCACACTCTAGCGACTTAAGGTCTTTTGCCTTTGTAGGGCAGTACAGGTTGGAAGCTCGCTGTTTATATAGCACCGGCTTTGGAATGAACGATGTCCACAGACAAGGTAGAGTATGTTACATGATTTCATGAAAGTATGATGTATTGCGACATCAAAACGAAGAAAAACTAAATAATGACTATTGTGTAGGGATGGCCCGATACGATACTGGCATCGGGGATCGGGCCGATACTGTCCTCATATACTCGTACTCGTACTCATAAAAATTCGCCGATACCACGCACCGATACCACGTACATTTTGCAAAACGAAACTGGCCGCCGCGAGTGCTTTGTGGAGGTGAACTGTGAGGCATAGACTCGCGAGCTGGTCGAGCACATCCCTTTAAACAGACATCAGTGGAAAGTTTGTTCAGTCGGATGTCAATGGCAAAGAAAATAAAACGAGGCATCAGGTAGCTTATTATTAACGTTAACTGACGAGAGAGAGAGAGAGAGTGCGAGCAAGCGCACTTCTGTTGAATGCTCTTGATTGCTGATCGTTCACTCACTCAGCACATGTTATTTGGATGAAAACTAAATGTAAGTAAAGTAAAACATGAACTGTTACCTGATTTAAGTATAACGAGTGGTTCCTACATTATTACAGGACGTGTGCAGGTCAAGTTTCATGAACGCAAACATCCAAAGCAGCGTCTCAGCGCGCGAATACTGAATTAAATAGTCTTTCACATCTTGCGCTTGTACGGACGAATTCACACAAAATTGTGTAATAACGCCTGTCTTGGCGAGTATCCTATAGTAAATAAAGTCGGTTATATCTCAAATGAACGTAGCATGTTCAAATGCGGTCGGTGCGGTGCGTTCGGTCTTAAAGGGGCAGCAGCAGTCTAATGTTAATCAAACAAAGGACAAAGAAATACTCACTGCTCTTGACTAAATAGGCTACCCTTTTCAACTTTACAAAAATATCCATCTATATATAATTTATACAGTAATGAATGCTTTTTTCACATTTGATTACTTTTTTGAAATTTCGGTACAAGTTAGATCTACCCGAAAAACTCTAAAAACACTGTTTATTTCATTTGTCTTTCTTTGTTCTATTGTATTTATTTGTCCTTTTTGTAATTCGATTGTTTGTTCTTATTTTGTTACTGACTGCTTGTTTTAAATTCACATTAATTATGCTGGTAGTTTTTGTAATATCAAAATTGGATTAAATAATTGATATTTCACTGGTTTTGACAAACATTTGAACCGCTGACCCGATCCTCAGCACTGAGCCCTGCTGAAGCAGCTCTAAATATTGCTGTGGCTATTAAATGAAAGATAAAATATGATTGAGCAATAGAATGAACAGTGACAGTAACAGAAGCTCATACAATGCATTTTAGCAGGCTTAACTAAGCATGAAAATAACTGAAAGAAATATATATTTGATGAACAAATTAAGCCAACTAATATGATTTATATTCTTTTGGTTTATCTACTAATACATTTAAAAATTAAAAATGCAGTGAAAATTCAGGTATCGGTTACGGTATCGGTATCGGCGAGTACCAAAAATCAAAGTATCGGTATCGGACTCGTTCTGCAAAAAGTGGGGACATCCCTACTATTGTGAAGTTAAACACATTTATTTATATTAGTTCAAACATTATTGGGGACGACTGAAAAGAAAAAACTTGTATGCCGAACTGATTACTCATGTTACGGAAAGCCACGAAGAGCGTTGTCATCCAGATGACGTCATCCGTCGGAAAAAGCCGAACTCAGCTCGCTAAATTTCTATCAGGTGCGCTTGTAATTAGAGCATTAAAATGCCAAACACGAGCAGAAGCAAAGGTCAGTGAGAGCGCTTGTCCTGTGGTTTTATCCAGCTTATCTCATTTTGAGGAAAAACTTTGTAACTGAAAAAGTTATGAGGTATGAGTAAATGAGTACGACAGGAATTGGAGGCACATCAGTGATTGATCAACCCAAGACGCTGCTGGTAGGAAGACTGTTTGAAGCTAAATTAATTTATATTCAGATGATTGCCATCTTGTGTGTTATTTGTAATGTTTACATGTTTGAGACATTTTACTTTGAGTATGATAAGTCTGCATTAGAGTGCATACGATTCATATATGAATTTAAAAGTCTGTTAAAGATGTATATATTATGTTAATGCATAGGGTGTCAAATATTTGACTGTAATTAAGAATTGTATTCTTTTCTTTTCTTCTTCTTTAAAGGTTATCAACCTAATTTAAGCTTGAGCTTTTCTACTAAATGACTGAATGACTGTTTCAAGACTAATCTAACTGCAAAGTTCATCTGTTCCAATCTATTGTGATATGAATGAAATCAACAGACTGCAAATAAAGATTGTAACAACTTTATTGAAGAGAAAGTAAAAGCCATTTTGAGACCATTCCTGTGTCCGTTGTTGACTAAGCCCTTTTTCAAGTTAGAGGCAGTACTGATGTGCGAAATCCAAAAAGTAACTTGACAACTATTGTAACGCTTGACGTAAAGCAAGTCAAATTTGTAGTTTTTTTATGTCTCATTCAAACTACAGAAACGCGACCCGGTTTGGCAAACTTGCATAGTGTGGTTATAGTAGATATAGGGCTGCAAAGCCCTGATCCGGCTTGTGTTTCCACCGCCAACAGTAACCCTTACTTGATAGGCGTGGTGTAGCCTATGCCAGAAAGAAGCGATCGGCGTCATTTTTTGCGCAAAGAAGAAAGCGACATAGTAAACAACAATGGATGACATACAGCAGATCTTGTTCTTGCTTTTCGGCATGTTTGTCACAAGAAGCCAAGCGCTGACATTAGGCGTTTCTCAATACCAAGACTTGCCAAGTCCAACTCAGGAGAATGACTCCCGCGGACACGAGTCTGGTAATCCTGCAAATGGAACAGCGCGTTCTTGAAAGCGTCACTCAGCTCGCTCTGCTACTCGGGTTATCTCTGTATGTACATTTTAGGCAACAATAAAACGAAATATTTTATAAAACACCACACTGCCACTTTTCGTTTTCATTTAAAGAAATATTAAACATTATAGCCACACAAATGTGGTTCAGGTAACGAGTATTATATTCACTGCATGCATAACGTTAGCCTATTTATAACAAAACGAAATATAAAACACAACCCTGCCTCTTTTCGTTTAAATTAAAAAAAAAATATTAAACTTATTAATATGGTTCAGGCAGAATGTGCATTTGTACTCTGATCATCTTCACTGTAATAAAATTAAAAATGACAAAACTCAACCCTGTCTCTTTTTGTTAAATTTCAGTTTTATCAATATTAGCCATTATAAAAGTATAAGTGAAAGGTACAAGAAGCTATACAATAAGAAATAAAGCAAACAATTCAGTCAAACATACAAAGTAAGCGCTCTAGTCTAACGTTACAACGGTAAAGTTAAATAGCCTAAATATAAAGTTATGAAATTTCACTTAGCCCTCAGCCAAAACGATTGGCCAGGAAACAAATTATAGATTCACAAGACCAAAGATCGCCCATTAGATATACACAAGACGAATTATATCTCATGTTTAACCACCACAGAGTCGGCGGCAAACATCAGAAGGACTAGCCAAGGAAAGGCTGTTCCAAGCAGGGTACATGAGCGCCGAGCGCCCAGTGATCACCTGGAATGGATCTTACAACTTGGATCAAATTTTCATACATCTTTATAAATAAACCACAGATTTGAGCTTTAAACAACTACATTCTCGCCTGAAAAACTTACATTTCGTGACACAATAACAGTAGTATTGTATTTCAACTGAATATTAAAAAATGGCACCTCTTATGTTGTCATTCCCCTTGTAGCATGCGCAAGTGACGATACTCGATCAACCAATCAACGTTCTGCAGTGAGTCTAGCTCCACCCTTTAGTACCGTACCACTGTGCTAGGTACCCCAATGGAAGGGTTCCGGAAAAGTGGTACGGTATGGTTCAACATTTTGGTACCATTCACAACTTTTGACAGTGGAAACGGAAATAATTGCGTACCGTACTATACCCTACCGTACCGCTCAGTGGAAACGAGCCACAAGTAGCACCAAAACATTGCTGGGCTAGAAGTAAGAACTGCTTGCATCAGGGGCTGAGGGCGGGGTTACCAGCAAGACGAACAGAAACTTGTGACCGACATTTTTAAAATAGCAGCTAATCGAGCTAATGGCAGCTCGATTGTAATCTCTGCCTATGCAAGTTACGACGAGCTGCACGAACGCGTTGGATTCGCTGTGTTTGGATGCCGATGTAGGTTCGCAAATCCATAAGCATCAATAGTAACACAAAGACCACCATTGATGATGGAAGGCTTGTTGGAGATGCATCGGAGCGGCGTGGACTGATCGGAGTGTTTGGAGAGCATACGACTCCTTTTGCTTCTGGATCGCTCTCGCAGTACTTTGATGTCATGCGCCGATCGGTCTGCGAGAAGCTGATGCATCTCGAACAAGCTTGATGTGCTTGTGTTTGGCGCTGCCGCGGTAGCGTTTCTGGGCAACATGAGATGTTTACAGTAACATAATATCTGGCTCTGTGGCAGCTCTCTAACCTGTGGAAAGGCAAACCAGTTCTTAGAAGGCTCGTTAGTCAAACCAACTCCGAACTGGCAATAGCTCTGGCTCTGAACTAGCACCCGGTTCATGCTGGTGGAAAAGGAGTATTAGTGATCCAGGGTTTGGGTTTCATACTTTGACTGCTTTTGCATGTGCACAGGACAATGTTTATTGAATAGGTGGATAAAAATAGACAAGAATTTATTTATCATAAGATTCATTTGGATCATTAGTTAAGTAGACTTCATTCCAAGTCTGTGGCCCAGTTTCCCGTTAAGGGCTTAAAATAAACCAGGACTAGGCTAATTCTACTTAAATTAATCCACACTAAACAACTGACTTTCTGAGATGTTGCTTAAGTTTGGATTAACTAGTTCTAGACTACAGAGTCTCAGATTAAGGTAATCAAGGACAAGTGAGATCATCTTTTGGAAACCCGATTAGATTAATGGCATGCACATGTGGCTAAGGAGAGGTTGCTATAAAAACCTGGTATGGAATACTTGTAATTCATTAGTTTTAAGGAGTGTGTGGAACATGAGCAAGGCCGCCTTAATGCACGGGCTTACCTGGGCTGAAGCCCAGGGGCCTCCCAAGTTCAGGGGCCTCCCATGTTCAGGTTTATGATGAGCTGAAAAGGTCATATTGTTTTAACTTGTCAGATTTGTCATTGTATGTCGCTAGTCGCTTGTGGACGTTGGTAGTGCTGTCGCTCTAATGTTATTGTTATGTATGGTGCGTTCACACCAAACGCGAAAAGAGCGTCTGGCGCGAGTGATTTCAATGTTAAGTCTATGCAAAGACGCGTTTACGCGCGTCTAGAGGTCCCGCGGCGCGAATGAGGCGTTGCGGTTCGTGTCCGCTCAGTGCCGCTAACGTCTCCGCTTTGGGGTGTCTGTTGCGAGTGTGTTTAATCGACGTTTTTTTCAACACACAGTAGCCTATAATCATCAGCGATGCACGCGATTACATTTAGAAATAGACAAGCTTTGTTTCCAAATGCACCAAGCAATGATCCTTTCAATTTTATAAACTTTTATAAACCCAGCCAATATAATCACAATGAACTTATCCAAAATAAAATCTTTAACATGTAGGCTATATAACAACTGCAAAGCATCTCATTTGTAAACAAAATGATTTACGCACTAAATCCAGAATAAACTCACTGACACTGTCGACAGTTTCTTTTCCATGCATCATTTTATTATATCCATGTTTGTGTTTAGTTACTGTCAAATCATATAAAACAGTGAAATCGCCCTCGAACTCTTCTGTCTCTCCTGCACTCGAGACGGTGACGGGAGCTGAGCTCCACTTAAGGCTTCTTTCCTATTGGTTGTCGCTCGCGAAAATCGCTTCTCATTTGCATAAAGTTGAAATTTAGTTGCTGTGTGTGGTTGTTAAATAAAGTTTCTTGTGTTTATTTGCTCAGTGATATGTTGTTAATAACAATATTAAAATTGAAAACAATATTAAAAAAAAAAAACTCACTGTTGTAGGTCTCGAAAGAATCTAATGCATTATGTGATGTAGATTACCTAGATATTTCACTTTTTTAAAATGAGACTCTATAAATAGAGGGGATGGGGGGCCTACAAAACCTCTCAGCCCCGGGGCCTAACATTAGGTTAAGGCGGCTCTGAACATGAGTCACTACACTTAACCAAAAAATGGATAAAGGCCGAAGAAAACGGTCAAAAAACTTCAGTGAATTTGAGAAGACCCTTTTTAAACAAATTGTATCAAACTATCCTGTAATTGAAAACAAACAGAATGATTCAGGTACAGAAAACAAGAAGAATAAGGCATGGATTTCCATATTGAATGAATTCAACTCAAATGAAAAAGTAACCAAACGGACACTCCAAGAAGTTCAGGTAAAATTTATTGTTGCCCCATTCTTACAAATCAGTCAATTATAAATGTTTTCATTAATGAAATGTAAAAAGAAAACAATATTATATAGAACTCCTACTTCAGAGTATATATTATCTTGTAAAGGTCCTGTGGAAAAACATAAAAATAAACCTGAAAAAAACAACTGCTGCTACGCGTCAAGAGCGTTTCAAGACAGTTGGGGGACTCCCAGTTCCACCAGACACAGAGGAGTAGGGGGACTTGTTGGCTGGGATTATTAAAAGTCAGCAACCCCTGGAAGGTATTCCAGATGATGACCATTTGGACAGTTCAGGTGAGGAATCTTTCAAAGACTCATTTGATAGGACACGTCTCATTTACAGTAACATGTGCTATCCCATCCAACATAATTAAATGTAAGTCATGTCTTGTAACAAAAATTATGTAATGACCTTTATTGTTGAAGTCAAATGTAATTTGACCTACATTTTTTTTCCATACAAAGATGACCTGATCTTGACACAGGACTTGGGGGGCGCAGGGAACAGTCAAGATGCTCAAATGAATCCAGCAGCAGCCAGCACCAACATGCAGCAGCATCCAGTCTCCTGCAGTAGCATTAGGCTACGTTTACACGGAAACGATCTGAAGAGAAAACGCAAAAGTGATCACTTTTTATTCTGCGTTTAGACGAGCGTTATCGGGGGGAAATCTGCGTGCATACGGTGACGCAAAAGTGTGTGAAATTCAATGTAGTATGCACTCCAGGCGGCTAGGTGGCAATGTGAAGCACTGATCGGTGCCTTCACTGTCTAGTAAACTTTTGCGTTTTTACCATTTAGACGGAAACGCCACGGTGGAGCGTTTTTAAGATTTCCACTCTGGAGGGTGGTTTCACTTTTTTGCGTTTTTAAGCCCCGAAAACGCCGTCGCCGTCTAAACGAAAGGCACATCTGATAAAATATTTTTACGTTTTCACCCGCGAGCGTTCTCGTGTAAACAGGGCCTCAGTCAGCATCCAGCAGTCTCTAATCCAGGCAGCAGGTCAAGAGGGAAAAGGATGAACGTTCATGAGAAACTTGCCATAGAGTTCCATGAATGTAAATTACAATATTTAAAAGAAGAACATGAAGTCAAAATGAAAATTCTTCATCTTGAGTTGTCTATGAAAGAGAGAGACATGAAGCAGCAGCAGTTTCAATTGTCTTTGGAACAAAATCTCAGTTAAATAAATAATTTCATGATTTTTTTTTTTACCTGTCTATGCCAATCATTTATGTATCACTCAAGGCTCATTTATGAGAAGTGCTGCAAAGCAAAAGCATCTCTGTAAGCAAGTCCATTTCTGTCATTGGCTAGCTCAGCGATAGGGACATGTGTCACATGTCTGTCCTGTCTTGTTCTACACTTGGGTGTCTGTTATGTTGAGCCATGTGCTTGTGTTATTGTTAGCCCCGCCCTACTTGTTATCTGATTATTGTTTGAGTTCTCCCACCTGTTCCCCCTGATTAGTTTCCCTTTATTAGTTCCCTCTTGTTTGCAGTCTGTGTGGATCGTTCTGTCATGGTAGTCAAGGAAAGCGAGGATTCACTTCGTTCTGTCATGGTAGTCAAGGAAAGCGAGGATTCACTTGCAGGAAAGGAATTTATTTAAAAAAATAATAAACAAGAACAGAACAAAAAACTCCCTCGTGGGGGAAAACAAGACAGGCCAAAAACTCAAGAACATAACATGGTGGATCGTTGTCTCTGTTTCCCCCATGTTATGTTCTTGAGTTTTTGGCCTGTCTTGTTTTCCCCCACGAGGGAGTTTTTTGTTCTGTTCTTGTTTATTATTTTTTTAAATAAATTCCTTTCCTGCAAGTGAATCCTCGCTTTCCTTGACTACCATGACAGAACGATCCACACAGACTGCAAACAAGAGGGAACTAATAAAGGGAAACTAATCAGGGGGAACAGGTGGGAGAACTCAAACAATAATCAGATAACAAGTAGGGCGGGGCTAACAATAACACAAGCACATGGCTCAACATAACAGACACCCAAGTGCAGAACAAGACAGGACAGACATGTGACAACATGTTGGTCATCATCATCTTCAATATCAGGGTCTGGGCAGCCACACTGTTTAAGAAAATTATGAAGCACTGCTGTTGCAATAATAACAATGCAGCACCTCCTAGGTTCAAACCACAGTGTATTTCGGAGACACTGGAAACGATTCTTCCATACACCAAACATGCGCTCTATTAGCTCTCTGGTGAGCATGTGAGCTTGGTTATAGCGCTGTTGCTCTGGTCTGACTGGATGGAGATAAGGGGGTGAACAATAAGTTTGTCTGTGCATACCCACTGTCACCAAGTAGAATTCCAGAGTGTTGTCTTGTTTCAAACTGACCGTACAAAGAGGAGTTGTGGAAAATCCTTGAGTCATGAGTTGAACCTTTCCAACGTGCAACAATATTGGAGAACTGCATAGTGGGAGTGCACACTCCTTGTACATTTATTGAAAACCAGTTTTTACGATTTCTGAATTCCTCAGCATCTGCTGTAGAGGGACACTTGATGGGAATGTGGCAGCCATCGATACAACCAATGACTCCAGGGAAGTTCCCATATTCATAGAAATCTACCTTGTAGGTGGCCTGTTCAGCAGCATTTGGGAATTTGATGAAATCCTTTTTCAGTTCACATATAGCACTGCAGACTTTGTGTACTATTTTGCACACTGTTGATTCACCTACACCACACAAATCCCCAGTTTCACAATGGAAGGTTCCACATGCCAAAAACCTTAAGGTAATTAATATTTGTAAGGAAGGAGAAATAGGGGTGCCCCTGACTAAGTCACCTGAAAGCTTGGGCTGCAGCAAACCAATTATTTCTGTTGCATTTTCCTTTGACATACGGAAACGGTCAAGAAAATGTAAATCATCAAAATCATTTAGTGGGTTGCTCCTGTCATTCAGCAACCTTCTTTCTGGTCTTGGTGGTGGTCTCTGATTGTCGTTGAAATAGTTGAGGTAATCCATTTTCTGCTACTGTGGACGTGAGCCTTGAGGCAAGAAGTTTTTAATCTGAGGTTAAACCTGCTTCTGACCAGGTTTAATTTAAGACTTCATTTAGATCTGAATTAGGTCAAATCCTACTTCTAGAAATCCAATTGTTTAAGTCTAGACTAGTGCAAGTCTGAGACTATTGTAATCCATGTGTGAGAAAGCTACTTCAATAAATCCAGGTTTAAAATGACATTTAGTCTACGACTAGGCTTAATCCCCATACGGGAAACCGGCCCAAAATGTTTAATTCTTGTTTAAAGGCTTTTATGGCTGTTGTTTTGAGTCGTTTTAGACTATATGCTTCTTGTTTCTTTGTATTTTTATTTTGAAAAAAGTGTTGCAGTGTAGTAAAGACAGGGAGAAGATCATTTATATCTACACCACCTCCTTTTCTGTTTGATCTGTTCACATTAAAAAGGTCTTATCCATCGAGTTTGGTGTCACATTCTCTGTTCTCATTGAGCCAAGTCTCTGATATGGCAATAATATGAAATTTAGAAAACTGAAAAGGCAGCAGAGCTATGAAGGAGCCATGGACGCTTACTTTCTTCCTCAGGGGTGTGTGCAGGGCGCTCACATTTGGTCATTGTCTCACCAGATACCCAGTGTGCACATTGGGAATGTGATACAGGATTAAGATCCACTTCTCTTTTAACTTCTTCACACTACCCTGACATGTTGTGACACAAAACCAGATTTGGTTTGTGACCATTCTGATCCACTCAAACAACTCTTCATCGTTTTTTGATAGACTTCACAATGTGTCAGAGGTCATACTCATGCTGTATTGATTTATATTCCTAACGCATGACTTTCTGAACTGCAGTGTGGCAGTCGGTTATCAAAACAGATTTGGTCACAATATAGGCCCGGTTTCACAGACATGGCTTAGCATAAGCCAGGACTAAGCCTTAAAGGGTTACTTCAGGATTTAGCATTAAGCTTTGTATTAGTAGAAAACCAGTAGTATTTTCGAATTACCATGCTTTCCCCCCTCATATCCCCCTGAGAGGAGAGATTTATGTATTTTTTGTCTGGAAAAAATCCTCCGATGACGCAAAATTCGTCATTTTGCGTCATCGGAGGATTTTCTGTCCAGAGGCTAAAGACTACAGCCAGTAGATGGCGTTGTTCCGCATGTTTTCAACCCGCCCATACAGGGTGGGATCTCACTCACAGAATGTACACAGTATCAGCCGTCTTTCTTTGGAAGCTAAGCTAGCATGCTCTTGTTCTGTGGAGAAAGCTGAATAATAGGAGAAAGCTGAGTAAGTAGGGGTTACCATCTTCCTTTTCCCGGACTTGTCCGGCGGGCGAGACTGTTAAAAATGTCCGGGATTCGGCTTTTGCGTTCTGCGGTCGCCATTCATTGTTTACATGCACACCTCTCGTTTCAATCTAACTGAATTAATTCCGATCGGTGAATCTGACTGTAGTGTTTACATGAACGCTAAACATGTGATCGGTTGATGTGCGTTTTAACATTGCTAAGAAAATTCCCGCTCCTCCGTGAGAGATGCGAGACCCGGCGCGTCTCAGTAATGAAGCCACCGGCCTCGCGCCGTTCTCCCGCGGCCGTCAGCCTCGTCCTGCTCGCCACAGTAAACATGATGAATGGCGACTGTAGAACGCAAAAGCCGAATCCCGGACATTTTGGGTCTCTAAATCCCTGGCAAACTCATCACTTACATAGGCTAGCCTTGTTGTTTTCAACTGTGCTCTCTAACCGGTAGGCGTGGCCTTCTAAGGCAGCGAAGCAAGTGCATTCTGGGAGTTGTTGTCTTTCATCCACATAAGCCAAAAATACATTTTCTGGCTTTTCTCAGTCTAGAAAGCTCCAAATTCAAAAATTTCTCCACATTTCTTCTACTTAAATGACCTATTTTAAATACACATTCATCTTCCCAGAGGTGAAGTATCCCTTTAATGTGTACTAGTTAAACTGGGGCATTTAAGTACCTTTCATGAACGTGGCTTAAAATAAGCTTAGTTAGTCTGAGACTACAGAGTCCTGGAGTAAATTAAGTAAGCTTAAATGAAAACACCTGGGATAGACCTGATTAAGTTGAGTATAAGCGCATGCTGTTGGGCTGATGGTGCTCATAAAAACCTGGAATGGACCAGAAAACATTATTATCGGTGTACATTTTGACGCAAAGCAATGGCAGATGCAAAAAGAATTCGTTCCAAAAACTTCAGTGAGTATGAAAAAACACTACTGAAACAAATTTTGACCAACCATCCAGTTATTGAAAGTAAAATCCACACTACTGCTAGTGAGCAAAAGAAAAGGAGTGCTTGGAATGCAATTTGCAATGAATTTAATGCAAATGAAAATGCAACCACAAGAACAATACAACAACTTCAGGTGAGATTTCTTCATTATTATCATTGCTCATTTCTCATATTCATATTTTTGGGACAATTTATAATGAATGATTTTTGCCTGTATAGACTCTGTGGAAGAACCTTAAACTGGCTTTAAAACAACAGAATGCAGAGATCAGAAGACAGCGATTTACTACTGGTGGTGGACCACCAAATAAAGACAAAACTGATTAATTGAGTGACTTGCTGTCTGGAATAATACAACACCAGCAACCTCTGGATGGTATACCAGATGATGATCACTTGAACAGTTCAGATGAAGATCTGAGCACAAATGGTATGTTAGAAAGAAATTGATTTCTTCCTTTGGTACATATATTCCACTCTGTCATTTTTTATTCTTCTTTCATTGTAAGGATCATGTGAATTTATTTGTGCCTCTGTTTTTCCCCACAGAAGAAAGGAATCTGAACGGGTTGGAAAAGGCAGAGCACAGTGAGTGTGTGCCTTCCACATCTGCTCCTGCATCCCTGAGAAAAGATGCTGCCACCACCTTTCAGCAGAGAACAAGCAAGATGACCATCCATGAAAAGTTAGCCAGAGAATTTCATGAGGAAAAAATGAAATATCTGAAGGAAGAACATGAAATGAAAATGAGAATTCTACAGGTTGAATTGGATATGAAGTTGGAAGAAAGAGGTATGATCCAAAAACGATACAGTAAGGAGGCAATTGTGATTACCAGCCATGGTGAACAATATGATGTATAAACAATAAAAACAAAAATAAACCTTTTGTCATTTAGATATTCATGACTGAGTGTATTTAAACAACCACAAACTACATTTTCAACCAGTATTGGTTTAGTAATTTTTTTTAATTTTGCTGCACACTATTTTAATTTTGTACAGAACAAAAATTATCAAGGCAAAATAAGGCATAATGAATACATTCCATATTGAAATACATCTCATCTAGCTGAAGTGCTGCAATGTGAAAGCAACTCTGTGTGCAAGTTCTCGTTGGTCACTGGCTGCCTCAGTCATGGGCACATCTGCTTCATCGTCATCTTCCATTGGAGGATCAGGACAGCAGCGCTACTTCAGGTAGTTGTGCAGCACCGCTGTAGCAATGATGACCTTGCAGCATCTCCTTGGCCTGAAGCGAAGTGTATTACGTAAACACTGGAATCGATTTTTCCATATTCCAAACATGCGTTCAACCATGCCTCTTGTCCTCTTGTTGTATCTATGCTGCTCAGCTGTTGTGGGATTTATGTATGGAGTGAATAAAAAGTTACTCTGACCATATCCACTGTCACCAAGTAGAAGTCCACTATACTGTCCAGTCTGAAACTGAGCACATAATGAAGAGTTGACAAAAATCCTTGAATCGTGAGTTGAACCTTTCCAGCACGCAACAATGTTTGAAAACTCTAAATTAGGTGTGCATACACCCTGAACGTTGATAGAAAACCAGTTCTTACGGTTCCTGTACTCCTCAGCATCAGGGGTTGATGGACACTTGACAGGAACATGACATCCATCTATACAGCCAATGACACCTGGGAAGTGCCCATATTCATAGAATTGCACTTTATATTTGGCTTGGTCAGCAGCATCAGGAAACTTTATGTAAATACTCCTCAGTTCACAAATGGCTCTGCTGACTTTGTGAACTATTCTACACACAGTTGCTTCACTGGCACCACACAAATCACCAGTTTCACGGTGAAAGGTCCCGGACGCAAAAAACCTCAGTGTGAGCAGAACTTGGAGAGAAATGGGAAAAGGCCTTCCTCTCAGAGACAGACAGGAAAGTCTAGGCTCAAGCAAAGATATTATCTCCACTGCATTTTCCTTGGACATACGAAAGCGGTCTTGAAAAGCTGTGTCATCAAAGTAATGTAATGGATCACTCCTATCCACAAGTACTCTGGCTGGCCTCTGTTGTGCATGTTGGTTTTCATTTAGATATTCCAAATATTCCATGCTCCCTCACAAACAGTACTAAGCAGGAGTTAAACCTGCCTCTTTGAAGGATTAATTTAAGATTCAATTTAGTCATAGACTAGCTATAATCCTTCCTCTTGCAATCGGCTTTGTTTAATCCAGAACAGGCTAAATCTTTGACTATTTTAATATATATCTGTGCAAGTCGCTTTGAGTTAAGACAGCTCAAGTGGGCAGTTTAGTCTGGGACTAGGCTTAAGCCATGTCTGTGAAACTGGGCCATAATCTCCTAACTTGGAAAGGCACTTCTCCAAACCATCCACCCCAAGTCAATAACTGTTCCTCACCTCTGTCACTTTTACAGTTTCCTGTGCCACCATAAACGTTGACTTAATGTCCAAATAATAGCATTATGACCTGGGCTGTCATATCTGCAGTCTCCTGACAACATTACCGGCTCATAACATGAAGTGCTCAGTTGAGCCTCATTGTGTACTATCCAGGCATTGTTGACCTCTGGGATGACAGCCCTTCTGTATGTTGAACCACTATCACACACCTCCACTGACTTTTTGAGATGGTTGTCAGACCAATGGTGTCACACACCTCCATGAATGGACTACACTCGTTTCCAGTGACAAATATAGCCGCAGGGACAGAAACATTGCATTCCATAATTCCTCCAACTAATGGCTGAGAATGACAGATATAATAATGGCCATCAATAGACCCCTTCACGGTTGACGTCACAGGAAAATTCTAAGTTCGCAGTGCGCATGTCGGGGTCAGAAAGTTCATTCTATCCCATTGAATTGTGTGTTAACCAGAGAATTTCTCGTCAAGAAAAAATGCCTACTTGTTGCGTCGTGGACTGTGAAAATCACACCAGTTGTTGAGTCAAGTTTTTCAGGATTCCTGCAGGATCTCATCCGTTTAAAAAAAAAAATAGACGACATCTGTTCAGATCTATTTTTTTTTTTACAGTCTATGGTTCAGATAGATACTGCTATCTGCTAAGTAGCATGACACAGGTCACAATTAATGCCAGATATCGAACTTCACCTAACTATTAAACCAGTCTACAGTTTACAGAAAACGTTTGTTTACTTACCAGGGCTTAACTATACCTTTGCTGTGTAGCGACAATGCCTGACATGCGGTCACATGCTGTTCCAATTAGTAATTCCTTGTTTCCAAACACATCCTTCGTTGTCTTTTTAGACAACGGGTCTGTCCACGGCGTCACTAAGTCTGCTTGGACATGTCAAAATGGCAATCTGGTGCTCCCCAGAGGGACATTTTAGTCACAAAAGGAAACCTGTTCTGGACAATCTCCTCTAAAACCCCCATTTCAGCATGGACTTCCTGTGACTTTACAGCCTCGTGACATTCCACACACACACACACACACACACACACACACACACACACTCGTGGACTTTCAACCAGAAACCCACCACGAGATGCAACTGAAGCACATTTCCATATATGGACTTCCACATAGTAAAATTTCATTTTACCATTCATTACAAATTTATAATAGAGGTGTGACTTGCTAGAGTAAAATCTTTAATTCTGAAGGTTCATGAAAGAAGTTCCTCAATAGTGTCCTGTGGTAACCCTACCTCAGACCATAAAACTTTACAACCCAGGAAAACTAACATTCCAGCGAGTCACGTCCCAAACGCACCACACACACACACACAGATTTCCCATTGACTTACCCACATAGGACATTACCAAAATGGTGATATATTTCTGAGGTGCCTTTTGTTATGACCATGTCATATTGGGGTGTCTACGATTTTGTCATGTGTTAATCAAAACTTTAAATGTGTATAATTCTGCATATCTCCTGTAACTTTGCATTTCTACAACCTTCATGTGATGTGTCTGATGGAATTCTCTCAACATAACAGAGCCAAATTCCAATAGCAGAATGCAGTAATATACATTGTTTACACATTTCATATTTCTGGAACTGGAAGGTTCAAGTCAATCGTCCCTGTAACTCGAGCCAGGAGATCCAAACGAACAAAGGATCTTCCCGCTTGAAAGATCTCGACAGCTGATTCGTCCTTCACGAAGAAGGGGGGCGGTACATGGGACACTGATAAAAGTCCAAACCTTCAGTTTCCTCTCTCTCTTCTCTCTTCGATCTCCTCTTCTCTCTTCGACAGCTCTGACCTCCTCCTCTCCTCCCCGGCAGCGCTTCTCCAAGGATCATCTGAAGAAGGCCTTAGTCTTCTCCTCGGACGAACACATGTTCGAGTCGTAGCTGCCGTTCTTTGCAACTAAGTTATATCTTGCCTCTTCCTTCAAGGAAGATGAAGACGAACTTTCTCGGTAACGTTACATTTCAGTGAGCCTTTTCAAGCTTCCCGCGACACCGGAAGACGCAGTCGAAACAGGACCTCGTCCGCGCTTTCAGCATCAACCAAACAGAGAACAGACTTGCAAGTAGGCCTATATTTATCTGATAAAAGCTGCTTTCCTGGGGTCCGGCTTTTAGGTTTCTGTATGTAACAATTACTAGCTTTTCCTCTTCTCTTTTCTTTCTCTCTTTCTTTCATTTCATTCTGATCAATTATGTTATTGTTTGGTTATATGTTGTTTGTTTATTGTTTGCATTTTTACGTACGTTTATATTCGTAGCTCATATAATCTCTAGTTTTGCATTTATTAAAATTCATAAATACTTTTCACTGCCTCTGTGTTTGGAAATCCACCTTATAAGTCAATGAAACTTTAAAAGATCCAACTATAAGCTACAAAGCTCGAAATATAGACTACTTGAGTAGTTTTAATTAATAAACTCAGGAAGTTTGATGTCCGTGGCCAGGACATGAAACTCTCTTGAAGTTTGTGAATACCTCTTCTTGACTGTAATGATTTTACATTTGTTTCGCTGGACGAATTAAATGTTGGTCAGACAGTTATAGAACAAGGTAATCTCGATAATTGATAAAATAAATGTACATGCGACTTATGAATTATGACCATGAGTCATAAATATTAATATTCCCAAGATTCCCCATATTCTTGAGCTAATTCATATTTACCCAGAGTCGTAAACGCTACAGTTGTCACAATAACTGTCATATAACACAATAACACTACAAACACAAGCATCTTTGATCGTAGCATTGTCCCTGTCTGCCCGTTTATTATATAAAAAAATACACATACTTAGTGTTAAATTTGAAAAAGTACTGTTCAATAGAACTGTTTGGTTTGTTACCACAGTTATCTGCGTGGTTCCTCTGCGATGAAGATCCACATTTGCGGCTATCCAACACGAAAATGCATGCAGCAAATAAGCCGTTCACAATATTTTCTTCAGATAACTCCAAATTTCTCCCATACACTGGACTTGATTTTTGATGACTGTCGACAACTTTACAATCTCCACTAGCTATTCTTCTCTTTAACTCCTCAGCATCCATCTCGACGACTGCAAGCAGGTCGCGCGCGGTTATGATGCATTTTTAAAAGTGAAAGATCCTGGGAGGGCGTGGGCAAATAAACTGATGTGGATTTTAAATTATTTTATCAACTTGAAATACAGGCATATTTTTGTAGACGTGTTCCTAAAAATATGAATATATTTTTACGTTTGCATGTGATTGTTTTAAACCCGTGTTTAGACCCGTATTTCCCCCGTGTCCGACCCGACACAGTTGGATATTTTTCACAAGGTTTGAGCAAAACCGTCACCCGTCCGAACCCGTGCAGGACTCTAATCAGGCAGACAATCGCCATTAGCTAAAACAAGTTTATTATGGTTCTGTTCCCGTTCCTGTGATGGCAAAGACAGTGCATACCCTTGACACAATATGGCGGTCTATTAGCCGCATCATTTTTCTGACCCCATGCTGCGCACGCACCCAACCTAGGCGTTCGATGTTTACAAACATTGAAGGGGTCTATACATTCTGTGGTTATCCTAAGGCCAAATCCACATTTAAAGACTCTTGGTGGCCTCACCAAACATTTGCCACAACATTCCCAATGGCACACCCGAAAGAGCTTCAGCAATTCACCTGTAGAGACAACACTTTTTCTATCTTGTAAGATATTTGGTTCCTCATTCTCAATATCACTGACACTTTCAACCCCACTATTGATGCTTCCCTCCTCTGCTAAATCAAACTCATCATCATAATCTTTATGCTTCCCTCCTCTGCCAAATCAAACTCATCATCATAATCTATATGCTTCACTCCTCTGCCAAATCAAACTCATCATCATTATCTTGACCAACTAATGAGACCTTATTTAAAAAATGATACCTATTGTTCTTTACATTTCTTTTGTACTTTAACCAGTGTACTAGTTTACTGGCATTTTACTGTATCTAAATGTTCAGTTATTTTTGTTATCAGAAAAAAAAGTTATGAAACCTGTTTATAGTATGGTAAAGTTTTTTTTTTTTTTGCAACATATTTCAATATTGTGACAATACCGTGAGAAAATGTCACAGGCGAGCGCCAGCGGGCCGCCCACCCCTAGCTTGCGTACCGCCCCTGAGTAGCTGACCGTGGGCACGAAGGAGGCAGACACAGAATTAAAAATAAATATGTTCTTTATTAAATGCTAAAAACAGTCTTAAGTCTCTTCAGCATTCTCTTTTTCAGGGCTCAGACAGAGAGAAGAATGAATATAATTCACAGCTTCCACGTTCTCTTCTTCAGGGCTCAGACAGAGAGAGATATGAACATAATATGAACGTAACTCAGCAGTTTCAGACAGAGAGAGGAATGAACATAATTCACAGCTTCCGCGTTCTCTTCTTCAGCGTTCTCTTCTTCAACAGGGCTCAGACGGGGAGAGGAATAAACAGCTGTGACTGCGAGTGAACAGCAGAAACACAATTCCCACACACGTCTATTTACCAACACACTGCAAGGTTTCACTCATGCTCATTTCCACAATAAAACTGCAATTCAACAGACTCACAGTGCAACCAAGGCTTACAACAGCAAGCCAGCCGAGGTCCTCTCTCTCTCTCTCTCTCTCTCTCTCTCTCTCTCTTCCCCGCGGCCTCCCTCCGCTGCTTCGGCCTCTCTCTCTTTCTCTCACCTGCTGCGTGCGCCCCTTCCCAATCCTTCCTCGCTCCCCCACTCTCCTCCGTTCCTCTCAATGTCAACCTCTTTTATGTTCCTCATGGTCCAATCGCCCTTCGGGATCTTTCTCTGCCGCACAGCTGACAACAATCGCGCTCGTCACCTCTCTCTCATTGTTTCTCCCTGCTTCCGCGTTTTCCCGGAACCGGTCCCGTGTCTCGCCGGAAGCGCTCCCCGTACACAACTTCCGCCAATAAGGTTCCGCTTTTAGTCACCCTTTGACAAAAAGCTTCAGCAATTATCGAACATGAGAATTTGATACCATGGCAGGACAAGTCCCTAACCGGTTGTTAAGTCGAGACGTAACCACTCTCCGATAATACTGTTTCCGGGTCCAAAGGCCGGGTCCTCTCTACCTACCTACCGCTTTCGCTCGCTTTTTTACATGCTGCAGTGCTGTGTCCTCTTTCTCTGCGACTTTCCACTCTCCTGTTTTTGGAAGTGCTTCTTTCTAATTTCAAGCTACAATATTATTCTGATTGGACTGTCCAAATGATGTAATGCCCCTAGTTGATCAATTGCTCCTGACCTTAATGAAGCTTAGATTTTATTGTGGCCACATAGACCTTGCAACAAGGTTAAATTGTAGCACAGACACAGTAACCAACATCTTAATCACCATCATTAGTGCCCTGTTTGACGTTTTGTATGTCGATTTGCTTGAGAACAACATCCCCTCCTCCACAGCCAAGAATCAAGCATCGCTGCCAGACTGCTTCCAGCCCTTCCCTAACTATAGGATGGTGCTCAACTGCACAGAGGTTGCCGTCTCTAACACAGAGAGGCTTGATACACAGTGTCATTTGTACAGCCAGTACAAAGGACGGACCATACTTAAGGCTTTAATCGGTGTTGCGCCTAACAGAGTTATTACCTGTGCCAGTGACCTGTATGGTAGGAGTGCCTCAGACAAGGCAAAAACAGCTGACTTCTCCAAAATTTACAACCAGGTGATATGGTTATGGCAGACAAGGGCTTCGCAAATGGGACATTTTGCCAGAGGGAGTTTCCCTGAACATCCCGTCTTTCCTTGTCAATAGACAGTTACTAGGATACATGTGGAGCGTTCAATTCAGCGACTGAAATTGTTTCACATTTTGGACCACATTCCATACCAGTTCAAACAAAATATCAACAAGATACTTAAAGTGTGTGTGTGTGTCTTACAAATTTACAAACACCCATTTTCCGTGAAATTGAACTGAGTTAACTGTGTTGTACATACATGAATTTCTGCATATTTGCTTGCAGAAATCTGATTAAAAAGTCACAAAACAGGTTAATGGGTGTAATAAGTATGTCTGGCTATACAGTATGTACGTATATAAATAATTGTATATATTGTTTTATTTTTATGCTTACATATTCTAATATACATTTAATTATCTGTTATAAGTTCTGTGCGAGTAGCATGAAGGACCTACAAACTTGTATAATAAATAAATTACCTTGATTGTGTGAAATGCCAAATTTTTTATTGAATTACTTATTGTAGAGTTAACGAAAGTTTTCACAAGCATTGTAATGCTTAAAGCAGATGTCTTAACAAATGTCAGTAGATTTTAGATTTAGATTTTTAAAACAAGCCGTTCAGCCGTGAAAATACAAACCGGGAGACAAAAGACAATGAGCGCAGCGCTGAAAAGGGGCGGGGCTACATAAGGTCTACATAACACTTAAGAAGCTTTATAGCACATTTGTCTATAGAACCATACTGTATAGACGAGGCCCAGTGCCTCTGTATGTATATAATGTCCTCGCTGTCCTCTGTAATTAACTGGCCATCCAACATGATCACAATGTGGTCGTACTGCATGGGACGACCCTTCCTGCAGCCTTTAAGTACCATCTTAGGTGTTGGGGTGTCAGGCGGTCTGGTCTGGGCATGGCCCTGGGGGATGGGATAATAGCATTAACCATCTTCATCATACTTTTACTCCTGTCGTACAACTGCTCAAATACTTTTGGCCATTAACTGAAAATGACTGTAATTTTCTTTTTACTTTGATAGCATACTGTGTGTAGACCAGCAAACAAAAACTAATGTTTGCATTAAAATCATTCGCATAACAAAATTGGCAATAAGTGTAGTGCTTTGATTAGATTGTGCTTCACACACTTTAGTCAACTGTTCATGGCTCACCTCAACTTCAAACAGAAATCATCTATTCAGCAGTGATGGTGTTGGTGGCAGATCTTGTAAACAGGCTACAAGCTCTATGTAGACAATTTCTACACCAATCCATCACTGTTCAGAGACGTCTATCAGAAGGGCATCTGGGCTGTTTTGGCCTTGTTTAGCTTCAAACCTGTGTTCATAGAAAAATCACAACCAGTAATTTACAATAAGCCATTTTCTTGATGTATTATTTCAATGTATTTCTTACTGGCACACATTTTTTGCAACATTAAATCGTTCAAAGCAATAATAAGGTCTTATTTGAAGTTAAAGATTTTTACACGTGCTCAGTGCTTTTTGAATATCACAACTATTCAGTGTTTCTCATTTATAGTTTGTTAGATACAAATTTCAGACACTAATGGAAGCTGCAATAATAATCCTTTCAATTATAATTTGACAAAGTGTTTTATTCATATTGTATACACATTGTGTAAGAAACTATGCTTGCTAGCCATGCTTATTTTCTCTTGCCAGTCTAGCATAAAATGCAAGGCATATGGTGCCATTCTCTTCAGTTTGGCAGGTGTTCAAAACATGTACTTTCCAAGAATTTCTTCAGTTCATTGCGGTTTTGTAGCAGCCCAACAGCACAGCTTAACCCAGCGCACATTTTCATTTTTTATTATAAAGTGTGTGTTTTCAGGTCCCCAAAACACAGTGTAAATGAGCGGCCGAAATGCAAAAAAGTTTTCCTTTTTTTGTTGAAAACAGTGTCATGTATGTTGTGTAGTAAAGAGAATACAAGCATTTCTTTCTTGATGAGTTCTTAAAAAAAATCAAGATGTTCATAAAGAACAGAGTCCTGCTCTGATAAGAACAGATTCGGGCTCAAATTGATAAGGTAGTAATGACATTATCATCTGTCATTATTGCTTTGGGAGCTGATGTTACAAATATGGTAAGGGGCGTGACATTTCTGTTTAAGGTTTTTGGGCCAATAACAATGCACTGGGTCACTGGCCTATCAGAGCACACCGCACTTTTCAGAACGATGAGCTTTGTAAAAATCTATGCGTTTCAGGCGGTTTCAGGTACCCTTAAGGCGGGGGACAGAGGAGCAACAATAATGTACAGTATGTATAAAATAATAATAATTATTATTATTTTTTTTACCTAAAACTGCATAAACACCAAATATACAAAATAATGTTCTTTTTAGAACCATCATATGACCCCTTTAATTCTTCATGGCATAACTTCAACACGGTGCTGGAGACATTCTTCAGAGATGTTGGTCCATATTGACATGATGGCATTACACAGTTGCTGCAGATTTGTTGGCTGCACATCCATGAAGTGAATCTTTTGTAACATTATACATGATCATTATAATAAATGTTTATTGAGCAGCAAATCAGCACATTAAAATGATTTCTGAAGGATCATGTGACACTGAAGATTGATGATGCTTGAAAATTCAGCATTGCCATCAGAGGAATAAATGCATTTTATAATATATTAAAATAGAAAAAGAAAAATAGTTATTTTAAATTGTAAAAATATTTCATAAGATTACTGTTTTTGGTGTATTTTGGATAAAATAAATGCAGCCTTGGTGAGCAGAAGATTAATATATACATTTATATTTATATAAGATATACACGTTTTGTACATTTTGTATGTATATCGATTAATCTGTGATTTTTAGACACACCAGGTTGTGGACAGGACTTTTATTTTGGTCTGGCGATGTGACGTCATTAGGAGGCGCCACGACCATGCATCTGTTGTGATACGACTGTAGTGAGGTTTGTATTTTTAAGGATGTAAGGTGTTTAAATCCGTACAAACAGTTCAATCGATCGTATAGTTTTTACAAGGAATGCAAAGTGAATTACTTATAATTTCATATAACATTGTGATGCTTTCATTTATGAACAAAGCGCATTCACAAAAAGTTGCGTCTCGTTTTGTTCCCTATATCGTGAATCAGTTTATAGTAAAAGCAATTTCGGCCACTGCCAAGCAGAGAAGCAGAAACGGAGCTTTTCAAAACTGAACGTGAACTAAAGGTGAGTTCCCTGTGCAGTGTTCACTACTCCCTGAGCTTGGGATAGGGCCGATCCGTTGAAATGAACAGCACTGACAATAATCGCTCATTTGGCACACATTGCGACGCGGTCGCACAAATATAACATGAATATTGTAATTTACTGTACTTTCAAATTTAAAATGCATATAGCATACACATACAAATCACATTGTTTATCTAGAATATAATCAAAACTTACATGTTTAAACCAGTGGTGATGTTTTAAAATGAGGAAGCATAGTCCTCACATTTTTATACTGTGGCCTTAGCCTACATAAAAACATTACATAAAAAAGTGAAACCAAAAACAAATTATTTTCTTTTTTTGCAATAATTATGTAGTGTTCTACTATTTATTAAAACCAAGTAGGCCTATACATTTCAACAAGTTAGTATTTTTACACATTTTAACATTTATTATGAAATTAGAACTAAAGGCAGTAACCATTTAAACAATATTATTTGTGAACTAATGTTCAGCTTTTCTTTTTAATAGCCCAGAGAGTAACAAGGGTTTTTCGCATCGGAGGAACCTTTTCATAGTTTCTAGAACTATTGGCGAAAGTACCTGGAATTTGGCGTACAAATTTAGCTTCTACTTCAGAGTAGGGTCTAAACCAGCACTATAGGAACTATCCGCGACGTTAGTGTTCGCTGATTGGCCGAACACACGTGAAACACCAGCACCCGCCATTTTTTAAAAAGGCTGTGTAAACACACAGATTATTGCCTATATATTTACTCCAGAAACTAACTCGACGAACATGGAAAACAGTGATAGATGGGCCTCTTAAAGGGATAGTTCACCCAAAAATGGGTGAAAAATTAGCCCATTATTTACTCACCCTGAAGGCACCCTGTAGGTGCCTATATGACATTCTTCTTTCAGACGAATAGCCTACAATCGGAGTTATATTAAAAAATGTCCTGGGTCTTCCAAGCTTTATAATGCAGTGAATGGGTGTAGCCTATGTCTTTTGGTAGTCCATCAAAGCGCATCTATTCATCATTAAAGTGATCCACGCATCTCAGTGGGTTAATAAAGGCCTTCTGAAGTGAAGCGATGTATTCGTGTAAGAAAAAAAAATCCATATTTAAAACTTTAACGACTAAAATATGCATCGATTTACGCCAATTAAGTTGTGCGTCAAGTTCAAGGGTTTACTCCTTTGGCGGAAGTCAACTTGCATACGGCCGTCTGCCATAAGCTAGTATATCCAGATCAGTACAAACCTAAATGTTCGTGTGTGTGCAGCGTATTTTTCTGAACCTGGGAGAGTAAAAGACCGGCTGTGCACAAAGGCTAGGCTATATCTAAAAAAAAAAAAAAAAGGGATAATTCCAACTTTTGCTAGGGCAATCTGGCGCTAGCATGCAAGTATATTGTTTGTTGTTTTTGCGATCAAAAGTGCAGAGATGGATTTATGTGTACAAACATAGTATCCTCTATTCTCTGTTTATAACTTGTTGAATAGATGACAAACTGATCGATCGGCTTCGGCTTGGTAATCTGCATTTTCAGAATCCGACTCGGGCTCAAACTTATATGGTAAAACTGATGACATGATTAACTGTCTTTTTTAATTGCTTTGGAAGCTGAAGCTTGCGATTAGGGTAAGGGGCATAACATTTCCAACACACGCTTGAGGTGTTCGTCCAATCACAACGCACTGGGTCAGCTGGCCAATCAGAGCACACTACGCATTTCGGAAGGAGAGGCTTTGTAGAATGCGGCGCGTTTTAGAAAGATGGGGCTTAGAGGAGCTAGAATAATGCACAGTATGTGAAATATGTGTTTTTTTTTACATTAAAACATGGTAACATTCTATTACACTAAATACACAAAATAATGATCTTTGAAAATAGCATCATATTTTCACCTTTAACAAACCAACTGCAAATGTTATCTATTAAATGTAATCTACACATCCTTAAATATCTAATGTTAAGCATAACTAAGTATTAAGTGGCCTAAATTTGCCTTATTTTATGAAATTGTAGGCTAGTCCCAGTTTTGAGGGTTTTTTTTTTTTTTTTTTTGTATCTAATCAGTTCATTTAAGGACTACTGAACTAGAGAGCTGATTGGGACGATTAGTGTGGATTTATTTTTCTTTCTGTTAATTATTCTCATCTTAAACAGGACAAACACAAAGAAAAACTCCTGGTGAAGCGACTGAGATCCACGTGACACTATTTTAAAGATGGCGTTTATTAAAGTGGAGAGTGAAGATGTGGCGTTTATTAAAGAGGAGAGTGAAGACATGAAGATTAAAGAAGTGTTCAGTGTGAAACAAGAAGAAACTGAGGAACAAACAGGTTGGTTTCATTCTCAAAGCTGAACTCAGTCATTTGATCCTCATTAAAAGGTCCAGCTCTACAGAAATGAATTATAATTTTTTGAAGAATCATATGAGTGTCCTAATTAAAGGTGCAATAATTGATTTCTCAAAAACACTGTTGAAAAGTTTTCGTACCGAGCACCAAAACAAACATGTAGCCAATCAGCATTAGGGGGCGTATGATGGTGGAGGAGAAAGAACAAGCAAGGGGGAAATTTGAAGAAAGACTGTTGAAAGTGAGATGAGAGACAATACAAAAGAGAATATCTCACAGGAATATCACTGAAAAACGAAGAGTAATAATCAGGCAAGAGCTCTAGGACCCACGTTTATATTAAAGCTTCATTCAATATATAATTATGTATTTATATAATATGAAGCTTTCCAGTGCTAGAGAGACCTACATGTGAAGGGCTGAAAACGGGTGCTGAAGTTGCATTGTTTCTGCGGGTGATAAAGTGTTAGTGAATTTTGGAGACGGAGCAATGACGAGAAGAGTGGGTTTGTTTGGGTTGATTTCAAATATCAACATTCGTCAACAACGATTTTGGGAGATTGCAGACTGCACCTTTAAAGCGGTTTTATTTGAAACGGAGCAGGTCCCTCAGCAGGACAGACATGCTGATCACATGACCAGAAAAATACTAATGCTGCCTTTAAAGGGATAGTTCACCCAAAAATGAAAATTAGCCCATGATTTACTCACTCTCAAGCCATCCTAGGTGTATATGACATTCTTCTTTCAGACGAATACAATCCGGAGTTATTAAAAAATGTCCTGACTCTCCATACTTTATAATGGGAGTCAATGGGTATATTTTTTTGGAAGTCCATCAAAGCACATCCATCCATGATAAAAGGGCTGGAAACGACTCTGGGGGGTAAACGGACTTGGCCCACCGTCTAATGGGCTAATTTTCATTTTTGGGTTAACTATCCCTTTGAGTGCAGCCCAGAAGATCCCACTTCCACATTGGGTATTTGTTATGACATTAAATTATAATATTGAAGTAGCTGAAAAATTGTTAATTTTAATAATTGTTAAATATTAACTTTAAACCCCAAATGATAGCAGGAAATATTCAATCAAGCAATATTAAAAGTTATCAAACAGTTAGTTCCAGTCCTTGATTCTGATTGGTTTAATAGCTGTTTTATTCACGATAAAAAACGGCTACTACCGCTTCACCCAACGGTTCTATGTATCACTACACAACACACTGCCAGCAACCACTCTTTTAGAAACTTAAACATATGTTCTCATTGATATTGTTCATTGAAGCTTATAGAGTAAAGTATTGTGCAGGGTTCCCACGGGTCCTTGAAAAATCCTTTGTGAATCTGAATTTTTTTTTTTTCAGTGCCCTGGAAAGTTTTTGAAAATAAACATTCATAGATACAGGTCCTTGAAAGTCTTATTTTGTGCAATAAGTTTTCTGGAAAAAATGCCATATTATTCCCTCCGGTCCGCTAATGTGTTATTTCGCCAACACTTTGATTTACTTCAGTTACGCGCATTTATGCATTACGTTAAGTGTTTCCCACGTGAGGTTCATTGTGTTATACGTTGCCATGACTTCATGCACGCACAAAACTACTACGATGGTACCTCAACGTTTCACAGACACACCGTGAAACATTGCAAAAATAGGCTGAAACGTGATGCCTGGAAAATGCAAATTTCAAGATATTTGGAATGTTTTATAATGTATTTGATCTGCACTATATTGTGATATGTTTTCAGTGCTTACACCAAACCCATATATGTCAGTAGCCCTATTCGGACAGTAATTGTTTCTCATGGGGTCGTAAGGTATTTTCATAATTTACAGGTGTTGGTCTGTGATTTTATTGCTGACCGAATCCAGAATGTCAGAGTTTTTCTCCCAACACCCGCGTAATTTTTTTGGGAAAAACACCAAGGTCGTGTGGTGATTTAATTGCTGTCCGAATCCACATCTCTGAGTTTATAAGAAGAGATCACTTCAAAATTCACAGTTTAAATCCATTTTGATCTCTGCCGATCACCATACGTACGATAACTGTTGCGCTTAACTGTAATTTTAAAGATGTACTTTTTTATTACTGAAATGCTGTAAAGTATTTACAAGAAATATTTCATTACCCGCTCCACCTCAGCGAACAAAAAGGAGTAAGAGAAAAAAGCACGTAAACATTTGAAATGGGCTGTTATTGTGACAGCAATATATATGATCCAATTTTAAAATATGTAGGTTATTATACACAACATTAAAAAATACAAACCATGCATCTTAATTTTTATCTCGTGTAAATTGTGTTGGTGTTCGTGGACTTCACCGTCGATAAATCGTCATCTGAATGCATGAGTTTTATCACTGAGGTGCCATGCATGGTGCAAATTTATTTTTACAGACATGAGAAACAATTAACATCCGGATAGGACTTGTACATTGTGTTCAATGAACATAAAACATTTGTGATAATCGGTTGCCCAAATATTTGATGTAATGCAATGTTGAATTGCTTTGCTTGTTAAGATAATGTAAACCCATGAGGCAAGAAAAACTTAAAAGCATATTCATATATCTTAAAGGTGCATTGAGTAATATTTAGGAGGATCTGTTGACAGAAATGAAATATCATACATAACTATATTTTCAGTGGTGTATAAAGACCTTTCATAAAGAACCGTTATGTTTTTATTACCTTAGAATGAGCCATTTCTTTCTACAGGAACCCTAAACAGGCAAACTCATTTCGTCACTGTTGTTGTTCGTGCAAAGAAGTTAGCTAAAGTCAGCGAATAAAACACTGACACAATGATGAACAAGTAACAATGATATTCACAATAACGTATAGTTTTAATGAATAATTAAGTAAACAATATTTTCCTGTCATCCACCGTAACTTGCAAACTCACCACTAGATGCCGCTAAAAATTACACAGTGCACCTTTAAAACTTCTGGTTTCATGAGCCTAAGCTCTTTTCAATAAAATCCATGCAAAAGTTAATACCGAATATTCTTCAGTTTTATGCAAAACAGAAATACGACAAATAGAATATCAGATCTCTGTCATATGGCCAAAAAAGAGAAGCTTTTTTGCATAGTTGTTTGACGCATGAAAATTGTAACAATGTATCTTACATTAACATGTAACATGATGTAACCTTGCTCTCACGTGAAATGTGTAACTGTGACCTGGAAAGTCTTCAAAAGCTCCTTGAATTTGAAGTTACCCAAGGTGTGGGAACCCTGATTGTGAGAGATCGAGTAACCGAATATACCTGCATTTACAGTAGATATAACATTTTCCTTCAGGTCAGTCCTATATTCGTTATAAAAATCCGTTTGAATGTCTGCTGCAATATCTTGTCCTTTTAACAGTTAAGCGGTTTTCCATGGCCTACTACTTTACTATTTACCTTACTCATGCTATTTACTATACTCATATTACTTTTCGCAGGAGAAGACCGCAGTCTCAATGTGGACGGGCGGTGTTTTCAAGTGTATTCGGATTAGTGTAGATGTAGTAGTTGTGAATGTAGCATCAGAAGTTGATCTGGGATGAGTGTTTCTTCTCCTAAACTCCATGTGGCAGCACACGTATGGGATATTCTTCTCATTAAATGGGACCCAGAATTATTTTATTTTTTTCATTTTTTCATTTTACCTTAACTTTAGTGCATAATATATTTGTTTGTGCATGTAAATCAGAGATTTATATATCAGCACATTTTACTCTCATTCATCAAAATAAACTGTTTATTCAAGTAATTTCATTCTTTTAGTGGCCTTAAATGTTATTTTCAACAGCCAAATTCCCTGAACACGTCCTCTTACCCAAAGATAAGTTGAAAGGATCATAAATGATTACTTTACCTCCGGAGTCTTTCATTGATCTGTCTCATGACAGAAAAAATTAACAATTTGTTAATGACCCATAATTAATGTAAACAATCTGCATTTACAAAGTACAAAGTCCACCCCAAAGGGAGTTAAACTAACAGCGAACACCTTTCTGAAATGTCTTGTTTGAAGTCCAGCCATTACTTCAGCGGCGTAGCTATGTCACCATGTGACTATAAAATAGTCTATAAAGGAAAAATGTATCTAGGCCTAATAAACGTAGCCATTTCTAATCTTTCATTTTGCCATTAATCTTTTGTTTTTCCATTTTTTTTCCCCATACACTAACCTGAGTGTAAAAGTATATGTTTCCCTGCTATGTGCTGCCATCTACTGGAGGTACCAGGTCACAACACACTTTAGAGTTAGTTAAATACCGTGGAGTAGCATAGTGATAATGAAAAGGATGACTCCGGTGTACGATGGTGCGGTGCTTCTCGTCTGGTGTGTGGTGACCTTAACAGTGTGAATCTCTTCAATTTGAAATAAGTTAAATTTAGCTATAAGCAGTTCAACAAAAAGGAAGCAATGTTGTTATTAGGGCTGGGTATTGTTAGGAATTTCACAATTCGATTCGATTTCGATTCTTGAGGCTTCTATTCGATTCGATATTGATTTTTTAGCTTCGATATCGATTCAATAGTAAGTAAATACACAAGTAATTAAGTACCTGAGTATATTTTTAAATAATGTGTGCAGTATTACCAATGTTTAAGAACAAATTGACCCCAGTTTCCTGTCATGGTTTATTTAGCAGAACAAACTGTACAATATTGTACATGTGTTGAATACAAACCACAACTGTAACAAACAGGTGCTTTATTAACACCTCTAAAGTGCATGTAACTAAGTAGTAGAAAGTATATTTCTTCCTAATTCCTATACATTCAAGTTATAAAAGAAATGTAAACAGAAGCACAAAATGTGCATACTCATACAAAAAAGTGCAACCATAGATATTATAACATTACAAAGTGCTATTTTGTCAACACAATAAATAACACTGAACAGCTGATCAGAGAACTTTTGGCTTATTTACTGTGCCTATATGTTGGACATTACAGACATTTCCATCATAACTCATAACATTTTAGTACAATAACATGTTAACTCTGAAGCATTTGTTATCAAACTAGTGCACATGCAGGTTTTTGTTCAAAAAAAGAAGCTGGTCTACATGCTCAGGCGTCAGTGCACTTCTCTTGGCTGTGACAATGTCACCAGCTGTTGAGAAGACTCTCTCATCTGGTACACTACTACCAGGAATACAGAGGTATCGCTTAGCTTGGCATTACAAAAGAGGGAATTCCACCTCATGTTCCTTCCACCAGCTGAGTGGATTAGTGCTGAGTGGTACTGGTTTTACCTCTTTGTACTTCATCACCTCATCTACTGCATCATCTCTTGTTTTTATGGAGTCTGCTTCTGGAGTATATGTCTGCCCAAGGAGATCTGCCAATGCACAAGAGTCTCTTTTCTTCTTGGATGGGGGTCCAGAGTCCTCAGCTGGTTCTGCCTCTGCATTTATTGGTCCACTCTGTTGAGAAAGCAAAGGAATTGTATTGTAAATAGTTATCACCCTTTTCGAAATTGTGTATATAACAATATAGCTAGGTTTAAATTCATAATTGCAGTGTATCATTAATAATGAAAATACATAATGTTTTTATTCACACTATACAGTACTTACTGAGCTTTTTTCATTTGCCAGTGTCTTAGTGTTATCAGTGAGTTGGGCGAAGACTTCCTCACGCTCATCATCAGTCAAAAAAGGCAGGGCCTTAAAGCGTGGGTCCAGGGCAGAAGCTAGGTAAAGTTGTTCCTTTAAGCCTGTGTACCTTAAAATAAATATAATACATTCCTATTACAAAAAAATATAAAAATTATCATTATGAAATTAGTATAAGACAAAACAACTGTCTTAGAATAAAGTGTCATAATGATAATAAATACCTTTTCTGGAGATCCTGATGCACATCAGATTTCATCTCCTTCACCATCACAGGATCACTCGGGGCCGGATGCATCTCTTCCAGAAGTCTTGCCCTCAGAGGGTCGATGACAGAGAGAGTTGGGGTTCCTTCTTGAGATATGACTAAGGTGGCTTTCTTCATTGGCTTCAGAGCCAGTGCAACAGCCTCTGCTGCTGTTATGTCTGCCTCTGTAAGGGAGCTCAGATCTTTCTCTTGTTTTCTTATCTCAGGGGCAAGTAGTGCAGCAGAGATATCAGCTTGCTGTTCTAAAAATCTTTCCACCATTTCAAATGCACTATTCCAACGCGTTGGTACATCGGTCACTAACTTGTGCTGTGGCAGGTCCAGCAGTTTCTGTTTTTTTTTTAGTTCGTGGCTGGCTATGGTGCTCCGGTGGAAAAATGTTGAGATCCGCCTCAGTCTGCCTAGAAGCCTTGATACTGCAGGCATCTTGAGAGCAGCCTGTGATGCCAAGTTTAGGACATGTGCAAAACAGCCTATGTGCAATGTCTCTGTCAGTCCAACTGCTCGTAGCATGTTAGCTGCGTTATCTGTTACAATTGCTGACACTTTGTCATTCAAGCCCCATTCATTCACTCGGTGAGCAATAGCAATATTGTTCCCTGTGTGGCTTTCAAAGAGCGCTCTGGTCTGCAGGATGTTTGACACAAGGACCCAATCAGTTGAAATAAAATGAGACGTGATGGTTACGTACGGGTCGGTCGCTCTGGAGGTCCAGCCATCGCAGGTAAGCGCCACTTTTTCCGCCGACATTAAGGACTCTAAAACCTCTGTCTTAACCTCCATGTAAAGCTTTGGCATGGCCACTTCTGCAATGTGTTTACGCGTAGGTATGGCGTACCGTGGCTCAAGTGTGTTGACCATGTATTTAAAGCCCACGTTTTCAACAACACTATATGGGCGTAAGTCTTTACAGATGTAGACGGCCACGGATCCCGTTATCTTCTGTGCACGAACGGAGCCTGAAGGAAATTTGCAATGAAAGGCTTTGTCGAGTTGTGTCTGTTTAGAATCATCTGGCTTAGCCACGCTGGATTGTTTTTGTTGCATTAGATCTGCATGGTGTCGAGCTAGGTGGTTGTGCAAGTTAGTTGTGTTGTTACAATATTTAAGAACGGTGTGGCAATGCTTACAGACCACTTTGGTTTTATCCACCTCTTCATTTGTTCCTGGCTTACAGTGGAATCCAAAATGAGCCCAAACGTCGGCTTTTAACGTTGGTGGTGCAGGCTTGAACGGAGTGCAGCTGCTGTCTGTCATCTTGCTGTTTTGGTAAAGCGCGTCTTGTACTACGCTGAACGTTCTCACAAGAGTGTTGCCCACAGCGCCGCTACTGGCCGGTGGGCTGAATCGATTCATAGGATTTGATGAATCGATATTGAATCGAGAAACAAATAATTGCAATGCATTGATGAATCGATATTTTTACCCAGCCCTAGTTGTTATTCAGTTTGAGGCAGCCTAAGGGCAAAGTCGTCCCTTTCAAGGACTATGTTTATTCAGGTGAGAGAGAACTTACTAGCGTCTCTTCAACCTTAGGCATTGTCCTGTACCAGTGGTTGTTTAGCCCTGCAATGTTTGAGGATCTGGGAAAATGGAAGGCTCCGACCCAGTGTGGTTGTGCTCTACCAGAAAGGAGGCATTCATCTAATTTGCTTTTATGATGACGCTACTGCTTTTCAGCTGGTCAGTCAAGACTCAACTCGAGTCTCTACAACTTGAGTCAAAACCTCCAGTAACTCCTCATGAGCAGGGTAGAGGAATGGCATTTACTTGAATTTCCCTGGCTTGCCACATCCAACTCAGAGCCAGAAATACCCAACACCGGGCCTTCGTTCAGATCAGAAGAAACTGCTTGGGGGCTTCTGGGTTGGCTGGTGAGAACTGAGAAAAAGCAGAGCATATGACGATCGCCAACTCCATTTTGTGTGAGAAAATAGCAAAGCGGGAGCGACAGAACAGTCTCATAGAGAGACGCTCACAATGCATGTAAGTTGTAACCAGCCCACTTGAGTGCTGACTGTGCTCCGCAAACAAACAACACAAAAGAGCGGACTTGGAGACACATACTTACTGAATTTTTGCTTACCATCTTTCCAACCTTTTTTTCTTTTGACAAACAATCAATAAAAAAGACAGACGATTTAACATATAGTGCTATCCTAGAAACGAAGATGATGATATTCAATGCAGGCTCCATTTTATAGTCATGTGACAGACCATTTCACGCCATATCATTATCGGCAGCCAACATAATTGGCGTGATTTCACATGTGCTTCCGAGACTGTTTATGTGGAAACTTCCCCATAGCATCAATGGTCAGTACAGTGTAGCCGGTTCCCTTTTGAGGGAACTCAACGCTAAATTGCACACAGACGAATGCAAAGAGTGCTCTTCACAAAGTGCACATGAGCATTTAAAAGCAGCCATTTGTCCACTCGATTGTTCACGTTCCACTCATGTACAGCTCACCGAAAGTACAGCATTCGCTCCAATTCCGCTCTGACAATAAATTTCTCTTTATTATGCGTCTTTGTTTTCTTGAATAGATGTCTGAATTACAGTGGGCCTATGGATAACAGTCATGATATTGTGGCTTTAAAGCAATATTTTTAAAAGTAGTTTGATATAAATAAATGTGATGTGACTTGACTGGATAATGTCTAATTGCAGAGCTCATGCAAATATATATCCACAACACTATGATCAAATTATTTCTTTAGTGCTGTTTTCTCGCCACTCTTATTTTTTTTTATTGAGAGGAAAGAATGCAGCACATATTTACATATTTGTGACCCGATCTGGCGAAATGAGTCGGAAGTCGCGACGTTTCATTTTAATATATGGGCCGATTATGTGGAAAAACAATGAAATAATATATTTTTTTTTGTGTGTGTGCTAAATTTCAAAGAACAGACATTCAAAAATAATCTCCTAAAGTTTCGTAGTCCAGATAATTGAGTAAAGGTATTTAAATGACTATTAAAGTTTACAAAGTTTTACTAAATTCGCTGGAAATGAATATTGCTTTTCTCCCCTCTGAGCATTTCCCGGGAATCCCCTCAAACGTCTCTGCTCTCCAAATATGGTTTTACACGTTGTATAGAACCAATCAAAAAGCTTAGAAATGTACACAAACGCTGATCATTTGTCAATGGGAAGCCCCATTTCGACTGACCGGCACGCGATTGGTCCAGCCATTCTCCTGTCAGACTCGCAGCGCTCTGTGTAAACAAGCTAGCAGATCTCCTCAGAAAGATTAAATATTATTAATTTGAGAAATGTCGCTGTCAAAAGAGAGCAAAGTCGCCAAAAAGTCGCCAAAAGCGTTGAACTCACTGGAGGCTTCTAACCTAAGCTCTGCTGCTGGTCATCAACAGTGGCTAAGGCTAGTCAGTGATTTTTTTTTTTTGATCTGGAGACGTGTCATCCTCTGATGACAGCGACAGCGAAAGTGACAGCCCTGTGGTACTTATCGTGTATGGATGTGAGTGAGTGCAATTATTCTGTGAGTGTATTTATCTGCAAGGAGAATCAATTGCAATGTGTTGGATTTATTTTAACCCAATATTTAACTGTTGGTATCTCCGTTATGAATATGTTACACTGTTATTGTCAACTAGCCTACACAAAGATATGATTGCATAGGCTAACATTATTTGTTCTCTGTTTCCTTGTCTCTGCCTCTCTCACTTTCTCTCTCTCTCACACACACACACACACACACACACACACACACACACACACACACACACACCCTCTCTCAAGCAAAACTGTAGCACCTCTGTTCAATCTTTCTGATTTTAGTAAATGTTTGTAAAAGTGCCTTTTAAATTATTTATTCAAATAAAAACTTTAAAATAATTTGAGCTTCAGCCTGGCATAATAGCATATATTAATGTCTTTGGTCAAATTAAGCTGTACAATAAATAGTTCATCCCTTTAAATGCAATGGATTTTGAAAGATATCAACAAAAAACAGGGAAAAAAAATTAAAAAGCGATTTTCTCAGGTTTTCAGTTGGAAAAAGAGGACAGACGACCATAATTCAAATGTGTATATCTTTACAACCATTCAAGGTATGACTTTGACTAGGATATCATTTGAAAGCATATGGTCTCCTCTTTCCATTAATACCAAAATCTCAATTTTTAAATTTGGGTCACTGTGACTCATTTTGCTGGATCAGGTCACATTTGTCTAAACAGCACTCTCATCAGTCTGGATGTCGGGATGTTTGTTACCAAACACCAGTTGATGTTTTGTTTCAAACGTTGCTGTTAGTATAGCACAAAATTAATCTTTGCAAACTCAGTTTCTCCACACTACCTTTAAATTTCTTCTCCTTCTTCGTTCTTAACTTTGATGTTTGTACTGTGCATTTAGGCTATGTATAAGTGTCGCAACTTCAATAAAACAATATTTGAGAGAATCTTCAGAAAGGCACTTTCTACTCTGCAGGAAATATTTCTGCTTCACTCACTCTGATACATGTAGTTGGTTTTGATGTTTTACATGTCTAAATTGCTTTGTCTTTTTTGATTTACTTTTTTTTTTTTTTTGCCTTAGACCTTATGGTGCTGAAAGAGGAGAGTGAAGAACTGAATGAAATGGAAAAGAAAGATCAGAGGCCTTTCTCCTGCCAACAGTGTGGGAAAAGTTTCAAACGAAAAAGTAATCTTAATTACCACATGAAAGTTCACACTGGAGAGAGCCCTTTCACTTGCCAACAGTGTGGAATAAGTTTCACTCAAATAGGAAGCCTTAACAGGCACATGAGAATTCACTCTGGAGAGAAACCTTATTCATGCCCTCAGTGCGGACAGAGTTTCTATCAACATGGAAACCTTAAAATCCACATGAGAATTCACACTGGAGAAAAGCCGTACACATGCCCTCAGTGTGGAAAGAGATTTGATCAACATGGAAACTTTAAAGTCCACATGAGAATTCACACTGGAGAGAGCCCTTTCACCTGCCAACAGTGTGGAAAAAGGTTCAACAGAAAAGGAAACCTCAATTATCACATGAGAATTCACACGGGAGAGAAGCCTTCCATATCACATCAGAGTGGAACGAGTATCAATCAAGATGGAAACCATAAAGTCCACACGAAAATTAATGTGGGAGAGAGTCCTTTTAACTGCCAACATTGTGGAATAGGTTTCAGTCAAAAAGGAATCCTTAACAGGCACATGAGAATTCATACCGGAGATAGGTCTTTTTCATGCCCTCAGTGTGGAAAGAGATTTGATCATCGTGGAAACCTTAATGTCCATATGAGAACTCACACTGGAGAGAAGCCTTTTACCTGTAAACAGTGTGGAAAAAGTTTCAACCGAAAAGGAAACCTAAATTACCACATGAGAATTCACTCCGGAGAGAAACCTTTCACATGCTCTCAATGTGGAAAAAGTTTCTACCAACATGGAAACCTTAAAAGCCACATGAAAATGCACACTAAAGAGAAGTCTTACACATCCCCTCAGTGTGGAAAGAGATTTGATCAACATGGAAACCTTAAAGTCCACATGAGAAATCACACTGGAAAAAGGCCTTTCACCTGCCAACAATGTGGGAAAAGTTTCAACCGAAAAGGAAACCTTAATTACCACATGAAAGTTCACACTGGAGAGAGCCCTTTCACCTGCCAACAGTGTGGAAAAAGTTTCACTCAAATAGGAAGCCTTAACAGGCACATTAAACTTCACACTGGAGAGAAGCCTTACAAATGCCCTCAGTGTGGAAAGTGTTTCTATCAACATGTAAACCTTAAGGTCCACATGAGACTTCATACTGGAGAGAAGCCTTACAAATGCTCTCAGTGTGGAATGAGTTTCTACCAACGTGGAAACCTGAAAGTCCACATGAGAATTCACACTGGAGAAAAGCCTTATACCTGTGAACAGTGTGGAAAAAGTTTCAACCGAAAGGGAAACCTTAATTACCACATGAGAATTCACACGGGAGAGAAGCCTTCCATATCACATACGAGTGGAAAGAGTGTCAATCAAGATGTAAACCATAAAGTCTACACAAAAATTCAAGTTCACACTGGAGAGAGCCCTTTCACCTGCCAACAGTGTGGAAAAAGTTTCACTCAAAAAGGAATCCTTAACAGGCACATGAGAATTCACTCCGGAGAGAAACCTTATTCATGCCCTCAGTGTGGAAAGAGTTTCTATCAACATGGAAACCTTGAAGTCCACATGAAAATTCACTCTGGAGAGAAGCCTTACACATGCCAACAGTGTGGAAAAAGTTTCAACCGAAAAGCAAACCTTAATTGCCACATGAAAGTTCACACTGGAGAGAGCCCTTTCACCTGCCAACAGTGTGGAAAAAGTTTCACTCAAAAAGGAATCCTTAACAGGCACATGAGAATTCACTCCGGAGAGAAACCTTATTCATGCCCTCAGTGTGGAAAGAGTTTCTATCAACATGGAAACCTTGAAGTCCACATGAAAATTCACTCTGGAGAGAAGCCTTACACATGCCAACAGTGTGGAAAAAGTTTCAACCGAAAAGCAAACCTTAATTGCCACATGAAAGTTCACACTGGAGAGAGCCCTTTCACCTGCCAACAGTGTGGAAAAAGTTTCACTCAAAAAGGAATCCTTAACAGGCACATGAGAATTCACTCCGGAGAGAAACCTTATTCATGCCCTCAGTGTGGAAAGAGTTTCTATCAACATGGAAACCTTGAAGTCCACATGAAAATTCACTCTGGAGAGAAGCCTTACACATGCCAACAGTGTGGAAAAAGTTTCAACCGAAAAGCAAACCTTAATTGCCACATGAAAGTTCACACTGGAGAGAGCCCTTTCACCTGCCAACAGTGTGGAACAAGTTTCACTCAAATAGGAAGCCTTAACAGGCACATGAGAATTCACACTGGGGAGAAGACTTATAAATGCCCTCAGTGTGGAAAGAGATTTGATCAACATGGAAACCTTAAAGTCCACATGAGAACTCACACCGGAAAAAGGCCTTTCACCTGCCAACAGTGTGGGAAAAGTTTCAACCGAAAAGGAAACCTCAATTACCACATGAAAGTTCACACTGGAGAGAGCCCTTTCACCTGCCAACAGTGTGGGAAAAGTTTCACTCAAATAGGAAGCCTTAACAGGCACATTAAACTTCACACTGGAGAGAAGCCTTACAAATGCCCTCAGTGTGGAAAGAGTTTCTATCAACATGTAAACCTTAAAGTCCACATGAGACTTCACACTGGAGAGAAGCCTTACAAATGCTCTCAGTGTGGAAAGAGTTTCTATCAACATGGAAACCTTAAAGTCCACATGAGAACTCACACGGGAGAGAAGCCTTATACCTGTGAACAGTGTGGAAAAAGTTTCAACCGAAAAGGAAACCTTAATTACCACATGAAAGTTCACACCAGAGAGAGCCCTTTCACCTGTCAACAGTGTGGAAAAAGTTTCACTCAAAAAGGAATCCTTAACAGGCACATGAGAATTCACTCCGGAGAGAAACCTTATTCATGCCCTCAGTGTGGAAAGAGTTTCTATCAACATGTAAACCTTAAAGTCCACATGAGAATTCACACTGGAGAGAAGCCTTACAAATGCCCTCTGTGTGAAAAGAGATTTGATCAACATGGAAACTTTAAAGTTCACATGAGAATTCACAGTGGAGAGAGCCCTTTTACCTGCCAACAGTGTGGAAAGAGTTTCAACCGAAAAGGAAACCTTAAATACCACATGAAAATTCACACTAGAAACAAAGAGTTTTGATCATCATGCAAGCCTTGAAGTTTATATGAGAATTCACACTGGAGAGAAGCAACCTGCCAACATTGTTGAAGAACTGGTGGAAGTTTCAACTGGAAAGGAGTTCTTAACCCCTTCAGGTTCAAAGATCTCAGATGTCCACAGATTTTTGTTGTTTAAAGTTCACCTCACATTAAAACATCAGACTCTTGATCTGGGCAAATTGAGTATCATTATAAAGATTAAAGACTAGATATTTGAAAAATATTATTAAAAAACTGTTGCAGTGACAATAATTTCTTAATTTCTGTCAGGAGTTCAGAATTTTTTCTGTAACAACAAATACTATCTGTAATGTTTTATACTTTGAATAGAATAATTCAGTTATTTCATATTAATTTAAGTCTGCTCCGGTGTATTTGTGTTAACCTAGCTTCAATGAACAGCGTCCGTTAGGGCTCTTAGTACAAAAGTGCGCAAATTTGGAGAAATATTGAATTTTCATATGCTTGGAAAATATTTTGTCATACAGAATACCATTTCTATTCATTTCACTCTGAGTTTTGCAATCTGAAGAGCTAAAACAGTGTACACGGCGCTGTCTCTCCTGTTCCTGGTTTGCGTCAGATATGATCTCAGCGCTCTCTCATTTGTTGTAAAGCTGTCAATCATCTTACATGACTATATTCCAGCCCTTCTGCATGATGCTGTCATGCACACTTCCTCCTTTGCAGCTCCATGAACAAACCCAAAGAAACCTTTCTACACATGAAACAAGAAGCTAATAAACATACAATTATGATGGTATATGGTTTGCATGTGTGATTTTCATGCGATTTGGAGTATATTCATATGATTAAAGAATGTTTACATTATACATGCTTAGGTGTAGCTATTAGCTCCATATAAAATGGCAAATATAACATTTTAACCACATTTGACTAAAAGATAATTTCATCTGGAAAGCATCTGCTGTTTACTAACATCTGATAGACATCTTTAAGATGTCAGTTTTACATAAACATCTTAAATAAAATTTCTTAGCGTCTATTTGACATCGGACAGGATACATCCTATAAATTAATTGCAGATGAGCAAAAACAAAAAATGCGTCTTCCAGATGTAAACACACGCACCTCAAATAGACGTCTCCGTTGTGTTACGTATGTTATCAGGGTAATATTTTAAATTGTTACATAGCTGTAATGCATCTGTCACACCAGGAGCTATATCTATTTTATGATCTATTTATTACCATAATTCACATAAGGTCCCAAGAATACGTTTTTTGTTTGTTTTCTAGATAGATAATAGGTGGATTCATGTATAGTGGGATGAAAGTGGTGTTGAATAATGATATAAAAGAATAATGAAGATCATCTCATTCTCAGCAGAGGTGTGAAAGGTTTGTTGAGTGAGAACGATAGAGGAATTAAGCAGTTCTGCCAGACATTAGACAATCTACTGCAAATGGCCCTTTAAACAATATGCTTCATAAATTGCATAGTTTTAGAGATATCCTCAGATTTGAAATGAAGCATGACCACACTTGTGGTTTCACTTTAATTGTGGTTATAAGTTATACTACATTATACTACATATTATTTGTACACATATTTGTTTGAAATCATATGGAGATTTCTTCACTTCAATGATAATACAACAAGGCCAGACAATTGTACTGACAGGCTGTACAAAATCCACCCTGTCTTGGATCACCTTGTGTCCAAATTTCACGAAATGTATCAGCCCAAGTCAAACATTTGCATAGATGAGGGGATGTTTCAGTGGCGTGGGCGCCTAGCTTTCAGGGTGTGCAATCCCCAGAAACCCATCAAATATGGAGTAAAATCCTACATCTTGTGCGATTCTGATTCAGGGTACTGTTTTAACATGAAGCCCTATTGTCGGGAAAGCACTACCCTGGGAGAAACGGTTGTCTCTCTTCTTGATCGCCTAGTAGATCATGGCTACAGATTGTTTAAGGACAACTTATACAACTCTGTACGACTGTGTGAGCGCCTACTTGATATGAAAACCCACGTCTGTGGTACAATTAGGAAAAACACAGGTGAACCGCTGGTCATTCGAGATGTCAGAAATGCTGACCTTAGGATTAGGCTTGGGTATCGAGTATTGATTGGAACCGGGACTAGCTTTGCGATTTTCCCGGAATCGTTCAAAAGTTTAAATTTCGATTCCTAGTTTCGATTCACAGTCCGCCGACCGGAAGAAGAATCCGCTGTCTAAGTTACCAATTTGATCATTTCTAGCCCTATTCTGAACTGAAGAAACTACCTAATCGATTTCAAACTGCCAAATGTTAACTCGCTGAACACTGACAGCTGTAGCCTACTTTCCCACATTAGTTAAACATTTGTAAACTGTAACGTGCACACGGCATGGTAAATGCATGTATTACTAGCACAGGTGTAAGCGTATATGGATTGTTATGCTAAACTGCGAACCGATACATTTTATGAGATGCTGTGTGATTTGCCTTATTAACTCACAGCGTCTCATAAAATGTATTCAGAGCAAACAACCCTGACGTTAAACCTTAAAAACGTACTTATATGATGTTTTCTTATTCTTCAGTATCTTGCAAGTTGCAACCATATTCTCTCATCTTCTGCTCGTCCGTTTGAAAACTGCGCGTGATGCCGGTGAACGTAAAAAAAAAAAAAAAAAATTCATGAAAATACATTTACACATGAGTGTAAACAACCTTATTTAGCCTATTTTACCTGATAGCCCATTTTAGCTGTGAAAATAGCAATTGATGGAGACTATTTCCTTCAGAAATACCGTTGGTTAGCTAGCTCATTTAAAATATTCTAAAAAAAATTGTTTAAAATAGAATTGATATTTATATTCTAGTTGAAAACAGCCCTGTGAGAAATTCATAGTAAAGTTCATAAAAAGTACAAAGTTCATAGAATTAAAATTGATCTAAACTTTTTTGACCCTGCCTCTTAAAAGAATCGGAATCGAAACAAGGAATTGGAATTGGAATCGTTCAAATTCAAACGATACCCAACCCTACTTAGGATTGAGGAAACAATCATGCGTCACAACAAAAATGTAATGGTCTTTGCATGGAGAGACAAACAATCAGTGAAAATGGTTACAACATTCCATCAGAACAACATGGAAAGTGTTGAGGAATGGCAGAGAGGTCATCAAGAAAAAGTTGCAAAGCAAAAACCAGCATGCATTGTGGAATACAATCATGAAATGAATGTCGTTGACAAACTAGACCAAAACATTGTGTAATACCCTTTTATCAGGAAGTCACACAAGTGGACGAAGAAATTTGTCATGTATCTATTTCAGATCAGTTTGTTCAATGCTTTTGTCATTTACAAAGCGAAAAACCCACAGGATAATTGTAACACTCTTCTCTCATTCATCCAGAGTGTTATAAAATCATGGACCAGCCCAAGAGTATGCTGATGGTGGGGAGGAAAGTGTTGACCCTCCAAATGAAAACACTCCAAGAGCACCATACAACACTGACCCAACAAACAGGCTGGCTGAATGTCAGTTTTGCTGTTCATGAACTTGTTCCAATCCTGCCCACTCCCAAAAAGCAACACCCAACCAGAGTATGCAGAGTTGGTGTCCCCTTACATCATGGGAAATGTTACTCTGTGTACCACTCAAAAGCAAATTACATTCATAAAATTATTAATTTTAATTTCTTTTGGAAGGCTTTATATATGAAGTAAACAACATCTTAATGTATTCTGTTTGAAAATGCACTTGTTTGATAAAAATGCCTTTTTCTCAGCTTTTTGTCCAGAATGTTGTTTTTGACAAAACCTACCTTTGTTCAAGTGGCAATAAAAAACAAAACAAATGAAGATAAAATAAAATAGTTTAAAAAAATTTTTGTAAAAGCAGAGGCTCAGATCTTTATCTTGATATATAGCATGTTCATATATTCATAGAAGAAAATATTTTGCAGGCCATTAAAATTTAGCGAAAATCACCAAAAACCCTGGTGGTGGCTGGCAACTTTGTTTTAAAAATGCTGGTGGGGAAAGAGTTAAAAGTAACTTTCCCCAACACTGACTAACACACGTAAATCAAAAGTCACACGTAGGAGTCAGTACAATCCTAACAACCTGCGTACTTTTCCATTGTCATCTAGTACTTTATTCTCTTTTCCTATATGTCTCTGGAACTGCCAGTCCGCTGTAAACAAGCTGATTTTATAGCATCCATTTTTAGTAATTCAGGCCTCTATTGGCCTTGCCTGAGACCTGGATCAGATCAGAAGACACTGCCACACCTGCTGCCCTCTCCACTAACTTCACTTTCTCACACACTCCTCGCCTGACCGGAAGGGGTGGAGGTACTGGTCTTCTCATCTAGAACGATTGGAATCCTTTACCACCTCTGTGTGACAACAGCTCATTTGAATCGCAATCAATTACCATCAACAGTCCTATTAAAATCCATTTTGTAGTTGTTTATCGTCCCCCAGATCATCTTGGCAGTTTCTTGGAGGAGTTGAATGCGTTACTCTCATCCTTTCCTGTGGATGGTACTCCTCTCATAGTTCTTGGAGACTTCAACATCCACCTAGAAAAACCTCAGGCTGTTGTTTTCCACACATTGCTGGCCTCATTCGACCTCAAACGAGTATCTACTGCGGCTACTCTCAAATCAGGTAACCAATTAAACCTTATTTACACGCGCTACTGCTCCACTGGCCATACACTGGTCAGTCCACTGCACACACTTCAGATCACTTCTTGCTCACTCTCAACCTCAACCTACCTCAGAACACAACATAAACTCATCCATAGGTCACCTTTCGGTGAAACCTACGCTCACCCTCTTTGGTCTCATCCACACTTCCTCCTTCTAATCAGCTCTCATCACTAGATACTAACAGTGCAACGGATACTCTTTTCTCCAATTTAACATCCTGCTTGGACAACATCTGCCCCCTTACCTCCAGGCCAGCCCGCACCACCCCCTCTGCCCCCTGTCTATCTGATGTTCTCCACAAACATAGTTCTAAACTCAGGGCTGCAGAGAGGAAGTGGCGCAAATCGAAAGATCCTACTTACCTAGGTCTTTATCAATCCCTCCTCTCTTCCGTATCTGCTAATGTCTCTACTTCTAAAAATTACTTACTATCACAACAAAAATGAACTATTCTTCTGACTCTCGCATGCTTTTCAAAACATTCTCCTCTTTTCTTAATCCTCCTCCTCCTTCATCAACCCAAACAGCTTACTATTTTGTCACACTCTTCATAAATAAAACAACCACCATCAGCGGCCAATTCGCCACAACACAAACTGACACGCACATCTTAACAGCTAACACACACATTCTTCCCTCCTTCTCTCTGCTTTCAGAGGCAGAAGTCTCCAAACTCCTCCTTTCCAATCACCCTACTACCTGTCTGCTTGATTCTATTCCCACTAATCTACTTCAAGCCATTTCTTCCTCAGTTGTACACGCACGCACGCACATCATCAACACCTCTCTTCACACTGGTACCTTCCCCACAGCATTTAAGCAGTCCCCACTGCTTAACAAACCCACTTTAAATCCAGCACATCTGGAAAATTACAGACCGGTATCCAGGGTGGGAAATTTACTTTTCAGCCACAGTGGCTGGTGGATGGCCAATTTTATCAGCCACTTATATTTTTTACTAGCCACTTTTTACGGAATTCAAATTTATAAAAGAAAGTGCACTAGCATATTTTGAACTGCAGTTGTCGTCGCTACGGCCGCTGATGCTGTGTTTACTGTATGTGTCCTTGCCTTTTCGGTACTCTGTCCATTCAATGAGATGGCTGGGGAGGTGTTCCTTAAACCGTGTTGTGTGGGGCTCATAATAAATATATGAATGTCCGCGGTCTTCTATAAGGTCCCTGTAGAGTTGTCATAAATAGGAAATTGTAGAAGGGCTATTTGAATGCTCAACTAGGGCAACTATTTGTGCAATGGTTAGATGGTCAAACTTTGCCCCCCACTCCTTGGAAGATGCTTCCCCCTCTGACACACTGGAAGTGTCCTGAGATTGCCGCCTTGCTGTATCATTCAACCAAACATAGCATTTGGTGTGATAGTAAACGTCTGCTGCGTGCACATCGGATGCTTGGATAATGAGTTTTCCAAAAAGCTTAAAGTTTTTACTGGTTTCTGCTTTAGGCTGGCATGATCTAAGTTTTTTTGGACTCACTAAAGGCAGGGCATTTACAGAAGAAGGGAGAACATTAGCAACATCGAGGAAACCTTTTAGATCCCTTTCTAATGATAAATGTCCTTCCTCTTTGGGTGTTTGCAATGGTTCATTAACTTCTTGTTGGCATAGGCAGCATAAGTCCCAGTTGATGTTGCTGCTGGTAACATTACAAACAGAGGTAGAGGCCATATTGGTGATACGACTTCTAGCAGTTGTCAATCCCCTCCGTTCCATCGTCATGCACCAATGACATGCAGCAAGATTGGCTCCTCAAGACCTGGTAGGAAAATTCACTTGATCAGATTGATAATAGGCTTACATTAGAATATTGATGGACACAAATACATCGATTGAAAAGGAAAATACAGATGACTTACTTGACATTCTATGTAGTTGCAGGAATAGTTGTAGACAGATGAAGACCAAGAGCTCTATACTAGATAGACTCATCATCCATAACTCCATCTAGGTCAGCCAGGAACATTGGTGTGGTAATTGATGATCAATTGAACTTCACAGACCACATTGCTAGAACTGCCCGGTCATGTAGATTTGCCTTGTACAACATTAGGAGGATCAGGCCCTTCCTATCAGAACTTGCTACTCAACTCATTGTCCAAGCGCTTGTTTTATCCAGACTTGACTATTGTAACGCTCTCCTGGCTGGTCTTCCAGCTTGCACAGTCAAACCTCTGCAACTGATCCAGAACGCTGCAGCTAGAGTGGTCTTTAACGAGCCGAAAAGGGCACATGTCACTCCTCTCCTCACAAAATTGCACTGGTTGCCAGTTGCCGCTCGCATCAAATTCAAGTCACTGACGTTTGCCTACAGAACAACCACTGGTTCTGTTCCCTTTTACTTGAACTCTTTACTTCAGACTTACATGCCATCCAGGAACTTGAGCTCTGCAAGTGAACAACGTCTTGTGGTGCCATCTCAAAGAGGCACAAAAATCTCTTTCTCGAACCTTTACCATGACTGTTCCCTGCTGGTGGAATGATCTGACTAACTCAACCAGAGCTGCTGAGTCCATAGCCACTTTTAAGAAACGGCTGAAGACGCTAATTTTTCGACAGTACTTGATCCAGTAATACTAACACTTTCTCTACTACTCTATTCTATTATGTTCTATAACAAAAAATAAATAAATTCTGCGTTAGATTAAACTGAGAAGGGTCATAGCACTTGCATATTGTTGTCCTACTGTTAGTTTAACTGCTGCTATTGTTCTCATTTGTAAGTCGCTTTGGATAAAAGTGTCTGCTAAATGAATAAATGTAAATGTAATGTAAATGTAAGAGCATCTCACCCACTCAGTATGTTTTCTATCAATTGAAATGATTGTCACAGTGTCTGGTTTGTGTTCCCTGGGTAACCACTAGAGGTCCTCTTCCCCCACGGTGTCTTTCACTCATAACTACATTTCCCATCATCCTGTTCTGTCACTCATTGATCATTGCACTCAGCTGTTTCCCGTCACCTTGTTAGTATCTGTGTGTATGTATACCCTGTCTGTTTAGTCATTGTCATGGAATCCTTGTTTAATGTCACTACACTTCTGGAAGTCTGTTTTTGCCTGTTTCTTGTTTTTCGGATTGACTTGTTTGGATTTTGACCCTTGCCTGGACTGGATTGTGAGTACGGATTACCCTATTAAACTGCGATTGGATCTACCCCTGTTTCCTGTGTGTGGTATCGTGAATATTCATTTTGGGTGAAGAATCCCTTTAACTTTTGGGAATTTGCAAATCATAAAAGTGTTTTAGTTTGAGTTTTCCGATATGTCAATGCTAAACGCTTCATCTGTAAATTAACATATCACATTTTCTAATTTGTTTTACCATTTTCTCTTTCCCCTTTTCATTTTCTCTGACAGTGACCAGTATAAAAAAAAAAAAAAAAAACTCAAGATCCTTCATGGGGTCTCCCAAGGGCTGCTGGGTATGATTTTTTTTAGTGTCTGTTGTTTTTTATTTGGATGTTAGACAAAGAGATATTGTCAGTAGATAATATGCAACCTTCACCAAAAAAATTATGTACCAGACAGTTCCCAGTGCATCAGGCATATGGGAGTGAGCAAAATGAACAGGCATCAGGTAGTGAGAGTGAGCAAATGAACAGGCATCAGGTAGTGAGAGTGAGCAAAATAAGTGCTCACTAGGTGATTCAAACAATAACTTAGAAAACAGCAGTGGTGAAGAACCTTCGGCCTCTTTTAGTCCTACTCTAAGTGACAGACTTGCTCAGTGGACCAGCGAGTTCCAAATTAAACACAATGCCGAAAACTCTTAAAAATTCTGAGAGAAAAAGGAAATCCAGAGCTTCCCAAAACAGCGAGAACATTGCTTGCTACCTGTGACAAAGTAGACTTGCAGGTAAAATCTGGCATGGAATATATCAGTTTTAAGTAATATAGGTGAACTAGACATTTCTTTAAACACTGATGGTTTGCCACTGTTCAGAAGTAGCAGTCAGTCATTGTGGCCTGTTCTGTGCAAAATAAATGTGTCTCCGCCCTCAGTTTTTCCTTTTGCATTGTGCTATGGAGCCTCAAAGCCAAAAAACCTTGACTTTCTTGAAGATGTTGTCAGCGATCTTCATGATTTGATGGAGAATGGATTGGAAGTTGGAAACGAAAAAATCAGAGTTACTTTGCGATGTGTGGCCACAAAACTGCCACAAAACTGCGCCAATTCGCCCTCTACACAGGGAAAATGGTGCTGAAGGGTGTCTTGCCTGACAAAATGTATCATCACTTCTTGACATTTAGTGTGGCATTGTGTATTTTCATCAGTCCAGGGCTTGCTAAGGAGTACAATTCATATGCTGGTGAACTGCTGACATTCTTTGTGGAGCAAGGGAGAGCTCTATACGGCAGTGAGTTCTTAGTGTACAACGTACACTCTATGGTGCACCTTGCATCTTTTAACACTCCCCTAAACAACTCAGTGGAGTTTACACTATAAAAGGAGAACATTCGTCCCGTTGGAATAAATCAAAAGAATGGAGGAGTATTAAACACAAAATACGACAAATGGTATAGCAAAAATAACACACAGTGTATTTATAAGACAACAGTATAAACCCAGTAAACCAATTGAACACTCGTGAATAAATGTTCGTGTGTGTGTGTGTGTACAAGTCTCTCAGTCCAGCGCGTACTATATGCAAAGTCAGATCAGCCTCACCGGCAAGGATGGTAAATCCGTGAGCAGAATCTGTGGTGTCTCCAGCTGTTTTAAGTCCCCCGGATGAGTAATCCACACTCCAATGAAAGGATATACTCCACAAAGGATCGGCAGTCCACACTCCAAAAACAGCCAGGCAAAAAAGAAAGGTAATCCACTACGATCGTGTCCGTATCGTGAATGAATGAGCGCGCTCCCGATCGCCGGTATGCTGGTCCTATATATTTAAAAACACCCTCTCAGTTCCTGTTTGGGTGACGTATAAACACGTGACAACCCGTCTCGCTCGGAACGCATCTCGCGAGACGGGAAATGCAGCACAACAACACATATACACATAAGGGAGAAATACAGACAAAGGAGAAAGCATTTAAAATAAAACGATCAACCAATAACACTTATTAGTCGATCTACTATAAAAATACTTCCCCTTATGTGGCCACGCTACAATCTGATGCCAAAAACTTTGGCAGCCTTGATGAATGTAGTGCTTTCTGTTTTGAGAAGTATTTGCACCACCTGAAAAGGTTGGTTCGTTCTGGCCGGAGTCCTCTTTCACAGACTGTAAAACGCCTTGGTGAGATGGACAGGCAGAAAAAAGAAACGGCAAGACATGCAACCAATTTGCTAACTCAAAGACCAGACAACATTTTTGCTCTCAGTCATCTGGAATGCTGTGAGGTTGTTTCCATGTTGCCAGAGGAAGAAAGTGGGCCAAATATGTTGCTCTGTCGTGTCTATGGCCATCTGGAGCCTTACTTTATGGAGCCTTGTGATTCAAGACTTGTTGGGATTTATAAAGCCCAGATCAGCCAGACAAGAATGAAGAAACTGCCTGAAGAGCTACTGGTCAGAAAGGCATTTATGGTAGAGGACAGTGGCAACTTAATTATTCTTACAATTTTACACTCATTTTAAATTGACATTCAAAGGAATGTTCTGTATTCTCTTTATAGAGAACTCTCACTGTAGCACAAAATCAACAGGCCCATCATGTTATCAAAGTAAATGCACGCAAACGTATTGGCAGCCTGGTGGTTGCGATAGCTTTGCTCGTGTACTGTACATTTGTCTTGGATCTCCATAATAATAATAATAATAATACACACTGATGGAATGCAGTTTTGTTTGGGTGGTGTGGGTTGTAAATTACCATGTGAGTTGTATTTTAATTTAGTGTTGATTTTGGAATGGTTAACCTTACACTAAGGTCTCTGCTGCAACATATAGCTTGAATGTTAAGTCACTTTGGATAAAAGCATCAGCTAAATGACTAAATGTAATGTAATGTTAACCAGGGCTGTAGTGGAGACTAAACGCAAGTAAATGGAGTTTATCCACCGCCCAAATGTCAGAAATAGAGTTTATCCACCTGTTAATGTAATGTAATGTTAAGAATTTACCTCCAAATAGAATGTTATAGGACCCTAACAAACTTAAAACATTACAAAACCACACTAATTTATCCACATACAATATGTGCTCTGATCAAGGGACCATTTAATACCACTGATATTGTTTGAACATTTTGGATGTCTTTTTTAAACATCCGATAGCGAAAGGCACAGCACACCTTACCCTGATCACGAATTCATAGTTTACCCACCTCTTATTTTAACCACCACAGCCTTGTTTATAACTTTGTACATCATGTTTCTTATTTTAAATTTAATCTCCTTAATACCCATGTCATATATTGTATTGTGTAAGCATACTTGGCTTTGGATGCTACATACCATAAACATAAACATATCTGTCTGTTTGATTACAGGTGCTGTGAGAAAAAACACGGTGACACGGTCAGCCACGGATACGGAGGTCACCAAGCACACAATCAGGTGGTTCAACCTGGCGGCAGATCGGGCAACGAGGAGATGTGTCCCATCTCCATCCACACAAACTGAGTAATAGGAGAAATGATTAAACATTAAACCATCTTTTTATTGAACTTCTTGTCGTTCACCAGTTATTCATTTTCTGATATTTTAGCTGTGCATAGTGCAGCATTTCATTGAAGTTGTAGCCTAATAGATAAAATATTTTATGTTTGCACCGACCTAGGCCTATAAAGCACTAAATTAGGTTTGGACCACAAAATGAATGTAGATTAGCCTAGCCAACATAGGCTACTTAACAAAAACAAAATAGGCTATAACCTATAACTTTCCATGAATGTAAATGTCAATTTTATATTTCCATTGAGTAGTGATTACTTTTGTACAGTAAATTGATGTCTTGTATTAAAACTTTTCTTTTAGGCCTATTTACAATATTGTTACAGGCAATACAAGGCATAAAAATACAAGGCAATGCAGATTTAAGCTTGGGTCTATATTGCTGTAGTAGCCTAGGCTAGGCCTAGTGATAGTTTTGGTTTTATCCTATAGTTTAGTTTATCCTATTTTATCCTACAGCAAGAACAGAAGGGATTTTGAAAATGAGATAAACAGGTCCAAAGCCAGAATTTTTATGAGTCCGTTAGGAGGTAAGGTTTTAATCACAGATGCAGCACGGAGCCATTGCGGATCCGTCACTGCGCGCAAGTGGTACAGGTCCGTTTCGCAGGGCTGTTCCGGAAGGTAGGGCCGTTGCTGTGTGGGATATCTACATACATCTCCGCTGTAAAATGAATGCGCCTTTAGAAAGAAATGCACTGATTACATAATCAGATGATATCTGCTTTCGAATATTTTTTTTTTATTTAAAAGTGGACATATCAAGCTTTATATAGATATATTTCTCATGTATGTGAGGCGTGTATAGCCTACGCTGTGTTTCTGTTTATTTTTGAGACGCGCTCCAGTTCACGGAGACCATGAAAGCGCACCCTGATTGTATTATTTTATTTTAAGAAAGCACAACTTTTTCTTGTTATTGTGAGTTTACACAAATAAAAGTAGTTGCGAATGAAAGTAGTCCATTATTCTTTTCTAGACTATATGGCCAGAAATAATGGAGTAATTTAAGTTGTTTCCACTGTTTATAGGAAAATGCGAGTAATCGCGTTGCGCCTCCATGTCATGCAGTGCACGCTCCACACTCCGCGCAAACACTTCTGCACCTTATAATAGCGTGCATTTATCTAGGTTAACGTAGGAGCGAGCGGCCATGCCAGACAGATAAGTCCTTTTCACGTTTAACAAATCAAATCATACATTTTCTACATACCTGCTGCGAGTAAGCGCTGCACCAGTTTGAAAAAGGCGGCTGAGGCGAGGCAGTAAAAGCATAACGAGAGAGGGGTCCCACTGTTATAGCGAATACAGCCCCTTCAGGCTGATTCCTGAAAGCCTCCTCTTTGTGTCGGGGTCCTGATCATCCTGTCGGGGTTGTATTCGCTATAACAACCACCTCGCTCTACATTATCCCTTACATATTGCTTGTGTAAGAAAAGAAGAAAAGAAAAGCTGACTCTTAAAACATATGAGTGATTTTTTTTTTGCATCTCAGAAATTACTAGCTGTCACAGAATAAACATGCAACGACTGTATTATGTACTATTGTAAATCATTGTAAAGGTTTGTTTGTTTTTTTGGGTTTCAAATTATTTTTAACTCCTTTTCTGTTCAAAGACAATGTATCACATTGTCGACTTCCTGGACACGGGAGACACAGAGGTTGTTCCAGCCTCATGGGTTAAGGATGGTCGAAGCCTCTGGCCTCCATATAAAGTAAGGGAGAAATACAACAGGGTAGTGATGAGAGGTGACCCTCCTGACGAATCCAAGTTACAACATAAGGATAAGGGCAACAAAAAGTAGGATTAAATTATGATTTAAGTATTAATCACAACTGGCATTAACTTCAAGAAGAAATATATTATTAGAATTTGATGAGTGGAAACATTAAAACTAATCTAAAATGAATTCATTTATAATAATAAATATATTTTCAGATACATTTATTGAATATATTTTCAGATACATTTAGTGAGGCTTGGCTAGCAAGTTACATAATTACAGTTGCTTTGATTTCTGTACAAATGTCATGTCTTCAGAGAGTAGAGTGAAAAGGAAACTCAATCTATAGTTTATTCAGTGTTGAAAAATATGATGTTGATATAAGGTTGCATTTTCAACGTTGTTTTGTTTTGTTTTGCAAAATCAATACTTAATTCAACCTTAATTCAACCTCGACGTCGCTGCAAGACAGTGAAACAACGTCACAACATCAACGGTGAAACAACGTCACGATTTTTCGTTTTGCAAAATCGAATCATAATCCAACGTTGATTCAACCTTGGTCTCTGACGTTGATTCACTGGTGAATCAATGTTGAAATGCCAGTGTGGTGAACAATTGAGTCCAATTGAAGAGCATAGACTGTAAAACAATATGGACGACTCCCCTTCGCTCTCTTCCATTGGTGAAAAGTGAAGCCGCCAGTGTCCTGATATGGCTCTGACATCTTGGGGCTTGAGTCTGTGCAGTAGCGATTTCAGGACCAGACCTGCGCAGTAGTGAGCAGGAAGTAAAGCCGTGAAATCAAGGCCCAGTCCTCACTGTCGCAGAATCAATCGCAAGCCCCTGCACTTTTTTAAGTGGAGTCATTCTGTCTGCTCCGTTCCTCCGCTCCAACTTTGATGTCTGCTGATTGCAGTACCTCATTAAAATAAGGTAAATACAACTACTAACCACAGTCATATTTAAAAAGTAAAACATTAATATATCCTAAACTGTAAAATGCGAGTACTCATATTACTACAATTAAACTACTATCACAATTTGGCGGACAGCTAAATCAACTTCATAATTAGCTCATGAAGTCTGTTTTAGCTAGGTTAGCATCCTATAATTTAATGTTAACATGCATTCAATATGTTAGCAACTAGTTATTAATGCAACACACCTCTGCTTTCTCATACAGAAGCAATAGCCTATATTTGAATGGATTGTTAGTCATTGTCTTATTTTTTGTTATCCTCATTTTAGACAAAAATGGCATCAAGAGACACTACATCCTCATTCATTTTTCACAGAGGCCAAGAGTAAGTAAAAAATACGTGAAAATATCTAGAAATAAAAATCTTGTATTGTGATTTCACCATGATATTTTTAATTTGAGAATAATTTGAGAATGATCTAAATACACTGAAATTTAAATCCAGTTAAAATAATTAAAATAAAATAATTATATTTGGTAAAATATGGAAAAATTACATTTAATATTACACCAAATCCTTTTTTTAAAGGTAATTTTGTTTTCTTTTTGTTTTAGAATAAACAGGACCCAAAATATACATTATTGGGGACAGCTACATTCGCCGTGGGGAAAAAACATGCGAGGGAGACCATCGGGACCAACCTTGGTCTGAATGCCCAGGTCCGGTGGTTTGGCTGGGGTGGCATGGTTTGGAGAAATCTCCTCTCCTTCCTCCATCAGTGCCTTCGAGGAAGAGCTGTGCCAGATGTCCTGTTGGTCCACTGGCGGCAATGACCTTGGGACCATCAAAAGCGTGAAGCTTGTTGCAGGGATCAAGAAGGACTTGCAAGACCTCCATCGGCAGTTCCCTCAGATGAAAATCATCTTCTCTGCCATCACTCAGAGATGCCGGTGGAGGTCTTCCCCACCCAAGAAGATTGACAAAGCCCAGCGCTTTGTTAACAGTGTGATATCTTCCTTTGTTCATACTCTTGGTGGAAAGATTATACATCATCCTCAGATAAAGCATAGAGATCCTGGACAATTTTTGCATGATGGAGTTCATTTCACCCCTCTGGGAAATTATATGTTTTTAAAAAATATTGCCCGGTGTCTGAAAGACCAAATCCAGTAGAGTGATGCTGGATTTGGATTTCATACCAAAAGTTTTGGCTTTAAAAGTTGTCCAGGATTTTTATACTTTATGTGATGATTAATGTGAACTCTTTTGTTAATGTACAAAGGTAGGCATCACACTGTTCTGTCACAGCTCTTCCTCTCCCTTCCTTTTCCTCTTTCTCTAAACCCCTTGCTTTACCCCAGCCATTCCACCTGATATGACTTCCTCAACTGTTTCCCCACGGTGAATGTAGTCAGGAGTTTGTATGTGGTTGTTTATTATTTTTGTATGAATAAATAAATATTTTAACTTTTAAGTCTCTTTATTTTTTATTCCAGAGTAAATGTATTGGCTCAACATAAAGACCTCCACATGAGGTTTTATTGTCTTCTGTCTGTCAAAGAAAGCATGCATTACTTTAAAAAATAAATTTCTCATACTCCTGGGATGAAGACAGAAGACTAGGAACTATAAGGAAAACATAGGAGAAGTTGATTACATTTTTATAATTATTTAATCAGTATTGACCTGTCCATCTTGTCTATGTTTAACTTATTACTTTCTTACTACACCTATTGCAGGTTTAAATGACAATACATTGTGTGGCCTTTTAGAATTTTTTCTTTCAGTTTTTCATTTACAAACAGATACTCCAATATTAAGGCAAAGAATCACATAAATGATATGGATGAGAACTACACATTTGGTGAGTCCTCCATGCCTCCATGTTGTCACGGGCTGGCAGGACTAACTGACGCTACCTACTGGACAGGTTGCATGAATCTGAGAAGCATAAAACAGAGTGGTTTTAATAATAACTATTATTTAAATTATATATAATTAATTACATATTATAATATATATCATATATTTGTTATATACTTAATTTATTATTTACTTATTATTGATTTAATTGCATTATTAATAATAACCTATGTGAAAACATGTATATTCTAATACATAAATAACTAGTTGCGTCATTACCATGATTGCATGCTCATGGTGTGAATGGGGCTGAAATCATCACTAGCAGAGGATAAATTTGGTAGGTGGTGACGGTGACAAATATACTGAAATTACTCGCTGGATCAATTAAAATGGATCAATTTAGTCAGCTGTCTGCGAACCATCTTGCCAGATTTTGCTATTTCAGTTTTCCTTCTTGCAAAGTGATTAAATCTGACTTTGCAATACCACAAAGAGGCCATCTTCACTAGAACATGAATGTGGTTCACTTCAACACATGTATCAAACATATGGTTGTGGAGATGTGGGAAAAGATCTTTATCGGCACAATCTGCAAGAACCTGATTGACAATGGTCAATGTGACTCCACGTCCACAGGGAAGCTCACCTCCATCTGTTTTGATCCTCCTCTGAATGCATTTGTCTGTGGCCAGACACACAGACACCATGCCTGGTGATGGTTTCTGCAGACCGCCTCTGTCTTTTAGATGAATGAAATCATGTGTAGCACCCAAGCGGCAACCTCCCCGTCTCTCTCTTGAAACCAACACGGAAGTGAGTTAAACTGCAATTCATTGACTGGCCGCTTGGCCTGGCTGCAGAAGTGAGTCAAATCTGTATCTCCCTCATGTTAAAAATACCAACTTTACAGCAGAAAAAAATATGTTTACAGCCTGGATCTCTATGTGGCTTTGGTCTATACAGCTAATTTTGCCCTTCATAACAACTGTGAGGGGGGTGAATTATTTTATAACTCGTCCGTTTAGTTGATTAATATTTAAATTTAAGGGTGTGGCCAGTGGCCACTTGAGTGACAGATGGATTGCCGCTGTCAGTGCTAGCCGTTTGTCTGCTGTTACTAGCCGTCACTTCACCTCAGCAAATGTTAGCTGCTGAACTTGCCATCTCTGCAGTGTTTGTGCTTTTTTTCGGGATTATTTCATACAATTTAATACTTGGGTACAAAGCCCACGTCTTTGGATTCCATCGTTATCGTTCGAGAGAACAACCAGCACTGTATTTCAGTTGTTTTCCTCCGTGAACCTGCACTAATGGATGTCTGACAATTTCGTTGCTTTTTGGGGTTTTTAAATTTAAAACGCCAATAAATGCTCGTTCGTTCTGCTCTCACGGAACAGATGGATTATAATATGCTTATGTACCGTCAGATGAAATCATGCAGGCGTCGGCGCTTTCTCCGTTCATGCAATAAATGCACATGAATGAGCGCGGATTTTCTAGCGCATTTACTTGAACTTCATAGGCAATATATCTATGGTTTAACTCATTTGAGAGACGGCCAACATCAGAATTTAAAATGGACTGAATAAGCTCTCTACGAACTTGAGCAATGCCGCGCTGACGGACCATGAAAGAGTGACGGACATGTATGCACATAAATCACTGTCACACACAAACACTCTCGAAGTAATACACAGTCTCACTTGTAGCCATGTCTTTTAACTATTATAATATTACGAAGGGCAAAAATAGGAACGTTTAATTGGCTTTACATCATCAGCTAACTCGATCACGTCGAGCTAGGTGATTTCAGATAGCCAGGCCAGGCTCCTCAGCTCCACTCACGCCCCGCCTGTTTGCCTATTTTCTGTTATCCGGGAGTGACGCAAGGCCAAGATGGCGACGGCCGGCTCCGCCCACTTTAGGCTTCAAAAATGCTCTTCAGAAACCTACGGGTGACGTCACGGACACTACGTCCATATTTTTTTACAGTCTATGGTAGCACCATCAAGTGTCAATGCCTGTGAGCAAGGCAAGCAGGTGATTTTCTCTTTGATCTTCTTAACCACAAATCCTGTGATCCTCTTTGTCTCCAGAAAGACTGCATACATCTGGGAGGTCAGGAATGGTGTCATCTTCAGGCACACACACTTCCACCAACTGCGCTTCCAATCTGCGGGCAACATTTACAGCTGTTGAGTTGAGAATGTAAGTGTTGTCTCGAAGCAAAGAGTTGCCTGTGCCTGTTTTCACTTGGTGCCTCACAAGTAGGCGTTTGTATGCTCCCCTGAACTGCCTGGCATTGGGGTTGTCATTGTGCCCACCCCTTGCTCTTATGGCAGAAAAGAAGAGCTCCAAGTGGTCCTGACTAAGTTTGTAGGTCAGAAGATATCTGCATGGTGCATTGGCCCTCTCAACAAGATCATGGTAGATGGTAGTTATGCCATTAGCAATAAAGCCATATATGTTTTATATATATAAAATATAATGTCTTTATTTAGTTATTTTATGGTGTTTCTACATTAATCTGGAGATTAAATGTGAAATTATTAAATGATCAAATATATTAAAAACTTATAGAAACTTGAGTGTTTTTGATTGCGGTCAATTGCAATTAATCAGAAAAAAAAGTGTAATTAATCTAGTTAATTTTTTGGATCGATTGACTGCACAATTAATAAGTTTAATCAACCTAATATCATTGCTTTTGTTTTACATTAAAGTTATGTTAGATTTTTTGTTGCATACTGAGGTGAGGGAGTACATGGAGAGTGGAGTTTACCGAGAAAACGCTGACAACGGACGCAGGAGAATTGTCAGGCGTTCTTCTAAGAAGTTCATTGTGCAGGGGAAGTAGAAAAAATATCATTGCCTTTTAATGGGTTATGTATTCTGTAATTTACAATATCCGCTACGTTTGCTTATGATAAAACAACTAATTTTACATAATATTTTCTTCAATAAATAACTTGATTTAAATACTGTGTGTTGCATTCCCTCACATTACCTCTTTATGTCTCTAATACAGATGGACATCTTTATTACAAGACTGCAAACGGATCAAACCGTCTAGTTGTCATGGATGAGAAACAGAAGGAACGAGTCCTTCGGGACTGCCATGACAACCCAGCTACAGGTGGGCATCAGGGGAGAACAAGGACATTTAGTAAGATTCAAATTCCCGACCCACGAGATGGTTTCATACAGCCCCTCAAGTGTAAATAATTAACTCATGGGTACGTTATGTAGAGGCCACGACATATTATATTGAGGCCACAAGATCATATATTCTATTAAATACTTAATGGTGTTAAGTCGTGTCCTCAAGATCCTATGTTGAGTTTGAGACCCCTGATGTAGTTATACAAAGTAATGTATTTCTGTTGTTTGCAATGTTACAAACACCTACATTTTTTTGTCCAGTGTCAGCGTAATGATACTATTAAAACAGTGGCTCCAGTGTTGCACCCTATCAAGGTCACTAAAGCCTGGAATGTAATAGGAATGGATTTGATGGGATCATTTCCAACCAGTCCTCAGGGGAACATTTATGTCCTTACAATGACTGACCTCTTCACCAAATGGGTTTTCGCCAAATCCCCGAAGTTTAAGACCGCAGTTGAGGTGGCTAAAGGGGTCTTACAACCATTTAATGCATATGGACTGGTTGAAAGAATAATCACAGACCAGGGGAGGGAGTTTGTGAACCAGGTTATTATTATTTAGTTAAGAAGATTTTATTATAAAAAATTTTGGCTATATGTTATAAGAATCTACCATGTCTTGCATACCTTTTTGATAACAGCTAATTGAGGACATATTTAAGATATTGGGTGTGAAGCAGTGTGTCACATCAGCTTACCACCCTCAGTCAAATGGACAGGATGAGAGGACTAATCAGACTATAAAGAGGGCATTGTCAAAGTACTGCAATGGAATGCAGAATGACTGGGACGAAAACCTGGAGGATGTGGTGCATGCCATCAACACCTCAAAGCATGTGATTTGGAACTGTTTAAAAAAATAAATGATTATATGCAATTGATTATGTAAATGTAATTTGTTGAAACTTTTTTAGGGCTCTACAAAGTATAAACCATTCTTTTTGATGTTTAACCGGCACCCAATCATGCAAGTGGTTCTAAACACAAAGGTAGTATCTGAGACAGATTGCTTTGTAGCAGAGAATCCGAATGTTGTAATGGACACACGGATAGCAGAGGTGACAGCAGTCCAGGCAAAGGTGATTGTTTGTAGTATGAACTATAATTAAGTAATAATTCACATTATTTAAGGTATTCAGGGTTTTTCCTACATTGAAAATTTTTTGGCGGCCGCCAAAACGATTTTTTGTCCCGCCAAAGCCTTATTTGATCTGTAATTGGGTTTTGTGAGTGAAGCAGGCTACTGACGGAGTGACGGAGAGAACGATCACAGCGCCCCACCCCCGCGCGCGCACTCTCCGTCTTCTTTGCTCTCTCCCTCGCATCAAAATCAACTGATCCTAAAGGTCGGAAGACCGAATCCATGTTTCACGTGGTGTATTCGGAGAATATTTTTGCTGAATTAGCACTGGGTGTGAATTGCAGTCAAAAAAAAGTTGCCTTATCTTCTCTTACAACTTGTGACAAGCATTCTGCACATGCAGCTGACATAACTTTAAATAAACGCAAAAAATCTATCCAGTTTGAAGTGGTTTAGGGTTTTTGATCGTGGATGATTATAATGTCTCCACGATCTGCTTTTAAAGAAATATCGTAGAATCGTGCATTATATCTGTTCTGGCGCCTCTGTCCCTGTATTTTTTTTTACAGTCTATGGTCCCAACATACTGAACAACGCGACGTATATTCACATAAAATGTTAACGCAGCGGAACGGAACGGGACACTGCAGTTCATAATTTGCATGTGCTTTAATGCCTTGTCGGTTAAACATTTAGGCTAATTCGCGTGCTGATGCACTGTTACGTGTGAGTTCCTCAGCGCGTACATGTGAAGCTCACATGCACTAAAAGCCTGTCTACCAGCGCCTGGATACTTGACTAAGTTATCTTTCGAGTCTTATTGTGCTTATACTGTTAAATACACACAAGGTTTACATAAACAAAGTCGGTTATGTCTAAAGTGAAAGCAAACTTGAGAAAATTGAGAGAAAATCTGCTTGTCAAATGCGTGTATAGTAGACGCGTCGCGCACAACTCTTAAAGAGACAGTAGTTATAGTAAACACGCTGCCGCTTGTCCTTAAAGGGATAGTTCACCCAAAAATAAAAATTATCTCATAGTTTACGCACTCTAATGTTATTCCAATCCTCTATTAATTTCCTTCTAATATTTTTCTAATATTAATATTTTGAAAAATGTGGCTATCCAAACAGTAGCTGGTCCCCATTGACTTCCATAGGAGAAAAATATACTATACTATACTATACTAAATATACTACCCTTTTTTTAATTTGTATATTAAGTTGTGTATGTGTAATGTGTATCTTTGATCTTAATTTTTAATAACAAAGAAAATAATGACAAATATTTTTATCTTCGCCCCTGTCTGCCTTTTTTTATTTTTTTTATTTTGTTACCTAAGGCTTTGTTTTTAAAATATGGACATTAGTTTGGCTGTAATGCTAAGTCACAAAATAGTAAAACCAACATAAAAAGAATCGTGATAAAATTGTGAATCGTGATTTCCCTGAAAAAAATCATGATATGATATTTTTGCCATATCGCCCACCATCTTTCAAAACAATGAAAGCCAGTCGTGGAAAAATCACAGCTTTTTTTGCAAAGAGGGCAAGAAAGGATGACAGTGAGAGTGACAGGTAATATCTGTGTCTGATAATTGCAGTCTATATATAATTTGGAAGAGGTTTAAAATTGAATTATTAGCCACAGTCTGGAAGAAAATGGCCCCCAAAATAAATAAAATAAAAGAATGAACAACCAAATATTAACAACGAGGAACAAAAGAAACAAACGTCAAGGTATAGATATAAAATAAGTTGTAATCGCTTTCTTTTACTATCTAGCCTGACAGTGATCGTTTTTTCCTGAATAAATAGGTTAAGAAAAAAATCACAAACTGTTTCTTTGTATTTATTTTAAATTTAACATGTATTGTCAATATTGGGCTTGCGGATCATGTGGGTACTAGGGTACTCTTTGCTGTGTGTGGATGACCATGTCGGTCAGCCACCACCGAAGACCAATTTTGACCCAGGAAAAACCCTGGTATTCTATTCAGTCTTTTTATTATACATTATTTTCATAAGGTGCAGGATCACATTGAAAAAGCACAGGGGAAGCAAAAGGTGGAGTACGAGTCCCGGAAAAGAAAAAATGTGAAATCATTTCACATCCACGAAGGAGAGGAGGTACTCAAAGCAAACAAAAGAAAAGAGGGACGCAAAGGTGGACGTTTAGAGGGGAACTGGACAGGCCCTTTTCTAGTCAAAGACATTACCAGAAAAGGGGTTGCTACACTTGCAGACAAATCATGCAACATTCTCCGCCAGAAAACCAATGTGTCCCAACTCAAACCATTCCTGCGGTGTGACATTAACCTGGATGGTGAGAAAGGCAGTACATTACAGTAGACGGACCACTTTTTGTGTGTTTTGTAGAGTTCCCTCAAGCCAGTCCATGACACCAAGGTTCAACGAGCTAACTACGTCTGCTTCGTTGCGCCAGTTTGCCCATCAAAGTAAAAACAGTGAGTGATGTTCCATAGCACTAAAGACTTTGCAAGTGTACAGTTGCACGTGACATGTTGCAGCATGTTTGTGTGTTTTGCAGAGTTCCCTCAAGCCAGTCCATGACACCAAGTCCAGCCTCCTCGCCTACCAGGTCACGACCCCACCATGCAAAGGGGAAATTGACTGACTGCATCATCTAGGCCTTAGGATGGTTCCACAAAGAACTGACTGCACATACAACATGAATTTACTTAAAACTAAAGATTTGACTTTACATACAGCAAAAGACCCTGCATCTATTTGTGTCTCATTAGCTCTCAAAAAACTTTGACCTTACAGTTCATTAAATATTTGAACACAGCTAACTCAACATTAATTGTTTTTTAATCTTCACAATGTATAGCCAGAGGACTATCACAAAAGTATTTAGGAAAGTATACTAGAGTATGTCTGTTTAAAGCTGCTTTGTATTATTGTGTATTTTAAAAAACTCTATAAATGTCCTAAAACGATGTGCATTTTTCTTGTAGTTTTGTGTTAATAAAAATTTAATATATTACATCTCATAATTCAGTGGAATTCATTATGTATTGTATTGTGTAATTTAATTAAATTTCTATATAAGTTTTGGTTCACTAATTTTATTACATTAAATGTTATTGTATTGCATGGTGTTCTGTTTTAAGAATTAATTATGACATAAATAATATGCATTAGTACACAAATGACATGCCTGTAATAAAAAAAAGTAGATTATGCTCTATTGCTTAATAACAAATCACTTTGTCACAAAACATACCTAAAAATGTTATTTCTTTAAAATAAAAGATTATTATATGAATTAATGGGTTTGACTGATTACCAAGCGGCAACCTCCCTGTCTCTCTCTTGAAACCAACACGGAAGTGAGTTAAAAAGTGAGACTGGCCGCTTGAGGCTGGCTGCACAAGTGAGTCAAATCTGTATCTCCCCCATGTTAAAATTACCAACTTTACAGAAAGAAAAAAAAAAAAAAAAAAACATGTTTACAGCCTGGTTCTCTATGTGGCTTTGGTCTATACAGCTAATTTTGCCCTTCATAACAACTTCGAGGGGGGTGAATTTTTTTCATCTCATTCGTTTAGTTGATTAATATTTAAAGCTCTACTTAATTAAGGTTGTGTCCACTTTTGAGTGACCGGAGAGTGATTTCAAATATAATTTATTTATTATTTATAATTGCATTTACCATAGACTGTATAAAACGTCTGAAACGTTGTTATATAAAGTTAATGTTACGCCTGCATTTCATAAATAGCGTAACATTTATTAACACTGACTATATTTGGAAGTATTTTTTGACATGTCCTTAAAGATATGTGTAGGAAATTAGCCTGTAATTACTCAGTAAACAGAATGAGGACTAGCTGTGATGTCTGCCACAAATTCTTAAGCTAAAATACATTTATTACAACCTTTTGGACACTGTAGTAATTTAAAGGGTTAGTTCACCCAAAAATTAAAATTATGTCATTAATGAATCACCCTCATGTCGTTCCAAGCCCGTAAGACCTCTGTTCATCTTCGGAACACAGTTTAAGATATTTTAGATTTAGTCCGAGAGCTTTCTGTTCCTCCATTGAAAATGTATGCACGGTATACTGTCCATGTCCAGAAAGGTAATAAAGAAATCATCAAAGTAGCCCATGTGACATCAGTGGGTTAGTTAGAATGTTTTGAAGCATCGAACATACATTTTGGTCCAAAAATAACAAAAACTACGACTTTATTCAGCATTGTATTCTGTATTATCTGGTGACACGTCAGCAGCGTCACTGCGGAGTCGTGAATGCGGATTGACAACAGACCCGGAAGAGAATACAATGCTTTACGACATGAGGGTGAGTCATTAATGACATAATTTTCATTTTTGGGTGAACTAACCCTTTAAGTTTTATTGTTTGCAAGTAGTCTCTGATAGAGGTAACTATCTATTTGTTTGTGTAAAGTTTTCCTCTAGGTGATCAAGAACATCTCAGGCTGGACCAGTGGATGCTCAACGTGATGCTCAACGTGAAACGACAGAATTGGACTCCTAACAATTCTTCTCGTCTGTGCAGTGAACATTTCGAGAGTCATCACTTCACTACTGACTCAAGGGTACAGACACCTCGTTTCATACCTTACAAAGAGTCAAGCAACATATTGGTTGAAATTGGTGAAGTATTGACCATCATACATTCATTTACATTACATTACTAAATATTTTATTAGGTCACTGTTAAGTGAAATTAGTGACACACTGTCACGGTGTGGGGTTGTGTTTTGTTCCTGGTTAGTGTCTGTCATGTTATTCCCTGTTTGTCATGTGATCCTGCCATGTGTCTTGTCATGTTCAGTTGTTCCCCGTTATGTTGATTAGTCTTCACAGGTGTTTCAGTTTACCACACCCCCTTGTTATCTTGTTTGGTTAGTTTCCTTGTGTATATAACCCTGTCTGTGTTAGCATGTGTTACGGTGTCCTTGTTGAATATCACATCACTTCGGAGTTTTGTCTTGCCTGTTTGTATTCTTGTTTATGTTGGATTGCTACACTGGATTTGACCCCTGCCTGGACTGTTTCATGACTTTGGATTGCCCTCTAATAAACATACTGCATTTTTGGATCTTAGCTCTCCTGTATGTGTGGATCGTGACAGAAGGACACCGTCAACTTCTGATCCAGTGGTATGTTTACCAGTGCCTCTTTCCCAGCCGCCGAGCGGGAGAGGAGGCGAGGTTTTGAGGGGACCCGATTGGTCATTTTTCGGGGGACCCGTGGTGGCCGCAGTAGAGGAGATGGACGTGGGAGAGACCAACACCACTCTACACTCTGGCCCCTCTTCGACCTTGAGTTGGTGGGTTCCAGCCCAGTTCCGGTGGTCCCAGTTCCGGTGGTCCCGGTGCCGGTGGTCCCGAGTCCGGTGGTCCCGAGTCCGGTGGTCCCGAGTCCGGTGGTCCCGAGTCCGGTGGACCCGACTCCGGTGGTCCCGGGACGGAGAAGGAAGACCTCCTCCGTGACAGTTCCGGTGGTCCCGAGTCCGGTGGTCCCAGTTCCAGTGGTCCCAGTTCCGGTGGTCTTGAGTCCGGTGGTCCGGAGACGAAGGAGGAAGAGAAAGGCCTCAACGAATTGTCCGGTGGCCGTCTCCGTGCAGCCCGCTGTCGTCTCGGAGGTCATCCTGGAGCAGCCCACCATCAGTCCTGCCACGGCCAAGAGAGCTGTCTTCCTGTTTTACGCATCGGCGGTTCTGCACGCATGGAAGAAGCACGTCACGTCTGCCCAGCCGGAGACTGTTCACGTCACGTCTGCCCAGCCGGAGACTGTTCACGTCACGTCTGCCCAGCCGGAGACTGTTCACGTCACGTCTGCCCAGCCGGAGACTGTTCACGTCACGTCTGCCCAGCCAGAGACTGTTCACGTCACGTCTGCCCAGCCAGAGACTGTTCACGTCACGTCTGCCCAGCCAGAGACTGTTCACGTCACGTCTGCCGAGCCTGTGTCTTCGGACAAGATGGCCGCCACCGAGTCTGTTCACGTCACGTCTGCCGAGCCTGTGTCTTCGGACAAGATGGCCGCCACAGAGACTGTTCACGTCACGTCTGCCGAGCCTGTGTCTTCGGACAAGATGGCCGCCGCCGAGCCTGTTCACGTCACGCCTGCCGAGCCTGTGTCTTCGGACAAGATGGCCGCCGAGCCTGTTCACGTCACGCCTGCCGAGCCTGTGTCTTCGGACAAGATGGCCGCCGCCGAGCCTGTTCACGTCACGCCTGTCGAGCCTGTGTCCCCTGACAAGATGGCCGCCGTCGAGCCTGTGTCTGAGCCGGTGGTGTCTGTTCCTGAGCCTGAGCCCTCAGTGACCGCGACACTGGCCATTATGGCCACAGCCATGTGGTGTGTGTGGGCTACGCACACACTTGAGCCGGTGGTGTCTGTTCCTGAGCCGGTGGTGTCTGTTCCTGAGCCGGTGGTGTCTGTTCCTGAGCCGGTGGTGTCTGTTCCTGAGCCGGTGGTGTCTGTTCCTGAGCCGGTGGTGTCTGTTCCTGAGCCGGTGGTGTCTGTTCCTGAGCCGGTGGTGTCTGTTCCTGAGCCGGTGGTGTCTGTTCCTGAGCCGGTGGTGTCTGTTCCTGAGCCGGTGGTGTCTGTTCCTGAGCCGGTGGTGTCTGTTCCTGAGCCGGTGGTGTCTGTTCCTGAGCCGGTGGTGTCTGTTCCAGTTCCTGAGCCTGAGCCGGTGGTGTCTGTTCCAGTTCCTGAGCCTGAGCCGGTGATGTCTGTTCCAGTTCCTGAGCCGGAGCCAGAGCCAGTGTCTGTTCCTGAGCCGGTGATGTCTGTTCCTGTTCCAGTTCCTGAGCCGGAGCCTGTGTCTGTTCCAGTTCCTGAGCCTGAGCCGGAGCCTGTGTCTGTTCCAGTTCCTGAGCCTGAGCCAGTGATGTCTGTTCCAGTTCCTGAGCCGGAGCCAGAGCCAGTGTCTGTTCCTGAGCCGGTGATGTCTGTTCCTGTTCCAGTTCCTGAACCGGAGCCTGTGTCTGTGTCTGTTCCAGTGCCCGAGCCGGTGGTGCCAGTTCCAGTGCCCGAGCCGGTGGTGCCAGTTCCAGTGCCCGTGCCAGTTCCAGTGCCCGAGCCGGTGGTTCCAGTGCCCGATCCGGTGGTGCCAGTGCCCGAGCCGGTGGTGCCAGTTCTAGTGCCAGTTCCAGTACCTGAGCCGTTGGTGCCAGTTCCAGTGCCCAAGCCGGTGGTTCCAGTTCCTGAACCCTGGCCGCCCGAGGGGTCGTCTCCGCCCTGGCCGCCCGAGGGGTCGTCTCCGCCCTGGCCGCCCGAGGGGTCGTCTGCTCCGCCCTGGCCGCCCGATGGACTGTCTGCTCCGCCCTGGCCGCCCGATGGACTGTCTGCTCCACCCTGGCCGCCCGATGGACTGTCTGCTCCGCCCTGGCCGCCCGATGGACTGTCTGCTTGGCCCTGGTCGCCAGATGAACTGTCACTCCCTGTCCCCGTTTCCCTCCATGGACCTGGCCCCCCTTCCCTCCCCCTGATCCTCCATCACTCCACCTCCCGCCTGGATTTTTTTTGGTCGGTCACGTCTTGTAGCGTCTGGTAGCCGCTCCGTAGAGGGGAGGTTATGTCACGGTGTGGGGTTGTGTTTTGTTCCTGGTTAGTGTCTGTCATGTTATTCCCTGTTTGTCATGTGATCCTGCCATGTGTCTTGTCATGTTCAGTTGTTCCCCGTTATGTTGATTAGTCTTCACAGGTGTTTCAGTTTACCACACCCCCTTGTTATCTTGTTTGGTTAGTTTCCTTGTGTATATAACCCTGTCTGTGTTAGCATGTGTTACGGTGTCCTTGTTGAATATCACATCACTTCGGAGTTTTGTCTTGCCTGTTTGTATTCTTGTTTATGTTGGATTGCTACACTGGATTTGACCCCTGCCTGGACTGTTTCATGACTTTGGATTGCCCTCTAATAAACATACTGCATTTTTGGATCTTAGCTCTCCTGTATGTGTGGATCGTGACACACACCAGTTAAGTTTAGTGTTTTAACCGATGCAAAAAATCCGAGTGAAGATTTTACCAGTCAAGCAACATGACCACTTTTTGCCAGCCTTTAAATTTCAGTGATTTTAGGACTGCACAATATTGAAGAAAAATGTGATAACTATAATAATGTGATATTCTATATGCAATAGAATAATGCTTAAAGTGTGTCAAATAAACTTCAATTATCTTTAAAATATATTTAAAATTATATAACCTACATGCGTGTTTCACATTCTTTTTTTGACAAGAAAACATCCCTACAACTTCTGAAAGTGAACATCAGTTTTTTACTGTAGCATAAAAAGTGTTATTTTAAACCACTGGGTTTAGAGTTAAAATAAAAAAATTATCTCTGTGAAATTCATGTTTGAAAAATTATTCTCCAAGTGAGACAGCGGAACACAGAATGATTCCGTTGTGACAGTTATTGCGAACAGTTACATATTTGTTTAATAGCAATAATTGTAAAATGTAATCTGTACATTCATACTAGTGTTAGACCGAATAATGAAACATAAACGCATATATCTCTGATATGAATAACAGCCAATATGACCAGGGGTTTTCCTGGCTGAAAATGAAGTGGAGGTGGTAAAACCGTAACAATAGGGGGGTCCGGGGGCATGCAGAGAAATTTTTGTACCTTTATAAAGGGCATTTTCCCCCTAATTGTATTAAATGTAGGGATGTCCCGATACCACTTTTTGCAGAACGAGTCCGATACCGATACTTTGATTTTTGGTACTCGCCGATACCGATACCGTAACCGATACCTGAATTTTCACTGCATTTTTAATTTTTAAATGTATTAGTAGATAAACCAAAAGAATATAAATCATATTAGTTGGCTTAATTTGTTCATCAAATATATATTTCTTTCAGTTATTTTCATGCTTAGTTAAGCCTGCTAAAATGCATTGTATGAGCTTCTGTTACTGTCACTGTTCATTCTATTGCTCAATCATATTTTATCTTTCATTTAATAGCCACAGCAATATTTAGAGCTGCTTCAGCAGGGCTCAGTGCTGAGGATCGGGTCAGCGGTTCAAATGTTTGTCAAAACCAGTGAAATATCAATTATTTAATCCAATTTTGATATTACAAAAACTACCAGCATAATTAATGTGAATTTAAAACAAGCAGTCAGTAACAAAATAAGAACAAACAATCGAATTACAAAAAGGACAAATAAATACAATAGAACAAAGAAAGACAAATGAAATAAACAGTGTTTTTAGAGTTTTTCGGGTAGATCTAACTTGTACCGAAATTTCAAAAAAGTAATCAAATGTGAAAAAAGCATTCATTACTGTATAAATTATATATAGATGGATATTTTTGTAAAGTTGAAAAGGGTAGCCTATTTAGTCAAGAGCAGTGAGTATTTCTTTGTCCTTTGTTTGATTAACATTAGACTGCTGCTGCCCCTTTAAGACCGAACGCACCGCACCGACCGCATTTGAACATGCTACGTTCATTTGAGATATAACCGACTTTATTTACTATAGGATACTCGCCAAGACAGGTGTTATTACACAATTTTGTGTGAATTCGTCCGTACAAGCGCAAGATGTGAAAGACTATTTAATTCAGTATTCGCGCGCTGAGACGCTGCTTTGGATGTTTGCGTTCATGAAACTTGACCTGCACACGTCCTGTAATAATGTAGGGAACCACTCGTTATACTTAAATCAGGTAACAGTTCATGTTTTACTTTACTTACATTTAGTTTTCATCCAAATAACATGTGCTGAGTGAGTGAACGATCAGCAATCAAGAGCATTCAACAGAAGTGCGCTTGCTCGCACTCTCTCTCTCTCGTCAGTTAACGTTAATAATAAGCTACCTGATGCCTCGTTTTATTTTCTTTGCCATTGACATCCGACTGAACAAACTTTCCACTGATGTCTGTTTAAAGGGATGTGCTCGACCAGCTCGCGAGTCTATGCCTCACAGTTCACCTCCACAAAGCACTCGCGGCGGCCAGTTTCGTTTTGCAAAATGTACGTGGTATCGGTGCGTGGTATCGGCGAATTTTTATGAGTACGAGTACGAGTATATGAGGACAGTATCGGCCCGATCCCCGATGCCAGTATCGGTATCGGGCCATCCCTAATTAAATGTATGCTCTAAATTTCATTTCAAATTCTTACATTTTACCAATGCATTCAATTAAAATAATAAGACACTAGGCTGTTACCAATCAAATTAAATAATTTACACAGCACTCTGGATGTGTGTAGCCTATATTGTTAAACTATAATTATACTATATTTATAACTACAGTTATAGTCAATCAATAGGCTATCAATCGAGACTTACATTAAATGAAATAAAACAGAATCTTCGCGTTTTCGGTGATTCCCTGGTTATTTTTTATATTAGCCTATATTTTATATCACTTTTCCCTTAAAAACAAAAACAAACAAAAACACACACACGTGTCCCAGACAAGCGTTAATGTCGAGCCCTGATACGTTTTCCTTGATTGGTTTTCCCTGAGGAGAATTACGTTGTTGAAAACGAAAGTAAAAGAGTGACACACGTTCATTGCGTTTTACCGTGATGAGAGTTCTGTGTCTTTATTAAACTCAACTCATTATAATGATTTATCTGTCATCCACCCTCGATTGAATAGAATGTTTTTATTACTTGGCCCGCTCGACCCGTGGATTATGATCCGTGCAGCACTATCTATCGGCAAACTATACAGTTTGAGAATGGACACAAGCGGGAACCGCAACAGAACCGTCACGGTGGAAAAAGTTTATATGAGCACGTGACTGTCTGTCCGGGTTTTGTCGTGGCGGCATAATTCTCTATGCAGGAAAACCCCTGATGACCAATAATGTCATATTTTGTATGCTTCTTGTAATTTTTATTAGGAAGAACATGCCTGAAGGACACCGCTGTGCCAACCATTTTCTCTTTCTCCAAGAGCAAAGAACAACAGCCAAAAATAGCACGCTTGGTAAGTATTGATGAGGTGGTAAGTGGCATCCCTATTTCAGCTGTAAATAGTAATGAGGAGGTTGCATATGTAGACAATAGGAGTAGTGCCAACAGCTATGCTGTCAATCAGAGCAATGTCATGTTGATGGAAGACACATCTGAACAGGCCTTTGTCGCTCAAGATGTCGTGCATGATGACATTGCTCTGACAGTGAATGTGTGAGGATTATGGTTTGGGTAGCAGCGTTCAACACACAAATCGGAGTGGAAAACACTTTGGTTCTTTGAGTGATCACTGCTACTATATTTCAGAGTCTCCGAAAACAATTAAAAGGAAAGCTTATGAGGTAAAAGACAAGCTATGTATAGCTCGCAAAAAGCTGAGGTTAAAAAGGCAACAGACAAGGAGACTAAAGGCTAGAGTTTCTTCCTTGAAAGGTGTCATCAAAGTGCTTCAGAAGAAACTTATAATTTCAAGTGAATGTGCCTCTCTTCTTGAAAGTCTGGATGATGTTCCCCGGGAGATATTTCAGAGAATCCAAAAGAAAAAAAAGTCAGTGTTTTCCGAAAACATGAAGCAATTCGCAACTACACTGCACTTCTACTCTCCAAAGGCCTATGACTATGTGAGAGAGAAGTTTCTCTTGGCTTTGCCTCATCCTCAGACCATACGAAAATGGTACAGTAGCATCTCTGCAGATCCTGGGTATACTGATGCTTCATTCACAGCTTTAAAAAGTCATGTTGCTGAGCAGAAGAAAGTTGGTAAAGACACAGTTTGCTCATTGATGATGGACGAAATGTACATTCATAAGCAAACTGAGTTTGGCCGCGACCAAATTCATGGCTATGTTGACATTGGAGGTGGTGAGATCGAAAACGTTGTGGCAACACAAGCACTGGTCCTCATGGTTGTTGCAATCAATGAGTCTTGGAAGATTCCCATTGCTTACTTTCTTATCAACAGCATGACCGGAACAGAGAAAGCAAGCATCATCCGAGAGAGCCTTGTTAGGCTTCATGCAATCGGAGTTAGGGTTGTCTCCTTGACGTGTGATGGACCCTCCCAAAACATAGTGATCAGGGAGCTTGGTGCTAACTTGTGCATCATGGACATGAGACCTTACTTTCTCCATCCTGAGGATCACACACATAAAGTCCATGTGCTCTTGGATCCATGTCATATGCTCAAGCTTCTTCGGAATGTGTTCTCAACAGTTGAGGTTCTAGTAAGAGAAGATGGCCAGCAGATAAGGTGGCGGTACATTGAGGAGCTCCACAAGCTTCAGGAGAAGGAAGGCTTGCGTCTTGGTAACAAACTAAAAATGGCGCACATTCAGTGGCGAATTCAGTGGCGAAATCAGAATGAAGGTCAATCTTGCAGCCCAGCTCTTCAGCAGCAGTGTGGCCGATGCCCTAGAGTATTGTGAGCAGGAGCTGAAGTATGCCCAGTTCAGTGGATGCAGCCACAGTTCAATTCCTGCGCACAATAGATGCAGCATTTGATGTCCTTAATAGCCGCAACCCACTTGGCAAAGGACACAAAGCGCCCATCAAGCCATTTACTAAACACAGGGCTAAGGGTATTTTAGAAGAAACCGAGTCACTTCTCCGTGGGCTTAAAATGAAAGGAAAAGACAACACACTTGTACATGTGCATTCCACACAGAAAAAGACACCCATCTATGGTTTCATTTCTTGTGGCAGAAGTGTGATGGGCATCTACGAAGACCTGGTAGAGCAGCCAGCTGCCCCATGCCGATACCTTCTGACCTACAAACTCTGTCAGGACCACTTGGAGTTGTTCTTCTCTGCAGTCAGAGCATATGGAGGGTACAACAACAACCCCAATGTAAGGCAAGTTCAGAGGGGCATACAAGCGCCTCCTTGTAAGGCACCAGGTGAAAAGGGGCACAGGCAACTGTCTCCTTCGAGACAACACAACCATCCTTGACTCAACAATTGCGACTGTGAACATTGCTCGCCGGGTGGATGTGGAGCCTGTGGAAGTGCTTGTACCTGAGGATGACTCCCTCCCTGACCTTCCAGATTTTGACAATCTGTCTGAGTACAAGGAAGCAGCAATCTCTTACATCACAGGCTTCATTGTGAAAAAGATGAAAGAGAAGGTTAATTGCATGCCTTGCTCACAAGCACTCACCTCAGATGACTTGGTGCATCGATTTATTAGTTTGAAGGACAGAGGTGGTCTACAGAAACCATCTCCAGGCATCACTGCAGTTTGCCAAGCTACAGAAAGATGCTTTCAGCGGCTGCTTAAAACCAATGAGGGAAGGGCTCCACAGGGAAGAGGAACAACAGCAGCCATTGTCACCCAGGTTCTTTCTGATTGTTCTGAGAAGAATCTTTTCCCACAGCTGCACAATCACATGTTGAACATGGAAAATGGTACTGAGCCTATCTCTCTTTGGACAACATTGTAAATGTTACTTGGAGCCTGCATGAACGTTCAATGTCTGCTTTAAAAGAAGTATGTACATACATGTTGTCTCAAATTAACCTCAATGTACCTTATTGCGAACCCCACCAATACCAGGATGATTTTCAGTTGGAGTCTGCATGAACGGAGCCCAACTCTTACAAATCACATGCTGCGATGCTACAGTAACATGCAATATTGACACAGTTGTAAGTTATACATAGAGCCTTTATACATAGTGCCTTCCTTAACCCACACATATACCGCTGATTAAACTTATAGTTTGTATGGGCTTTCCCATGTCACATTAAGGACTGTTCAATATCTCTTAGAGTTCGCATGAACGGGGCCTGAGGTAATATTGATCTGTTTGCCATTTATTATGTGAAATACATATGCAACCTCCCTGGTCAATATTTATGTAGATAGTTTCTGGAATTCAAGGATCAGTTCATGACATATTTACAAAAAATGTATATATTTTCAAAAAAGTATTCTCTCATGTTAAGTTGCTAGCTTCAAAAAGTTAACATCCATGGTTAGTTTGGTTTTATATTATATATATTGCGTTATTGAAGTGTTACAGTAATACATTAATACAGTATTTTAAGTTATGTTATAAAAAATAGCTTTAAATCTCATTTTTATTTATATTGATTCTCATGTGATTTTTTTGGCCTGATTGCTGTTTTCATTAGTTGGGCAAAATGTTAATATTTAAAGGTGCTCTAAGCGATCCCGGGAGTCGAAACTTCTTGTTGACATTCGAATTGTTCTCAAACAAAATGGAGGCTAGCTAGACCCTCCCTCCTCCTCATCCCCTCTCCTCCCTCCTCCCCTCCCTTCCGACATAAAGGAAAGTCAAAGTAGTCACAAACAAAGTTAAGTTTTACTGATACTTCATTCAATGTTTAATGTCGCCAAGTTAGATAAATGCTTTTATATATTGCAGAACAGAATGCAGAAAAAGAGAAACATTAGGCTATCTTAAAATCATTTCGCCACCTGAGGTTATAACTATAGCTCCCATACAAGGACGCAATAATAACAAGATAACGTTAGCTTCGCGTTTCCCAGCGAGCATAAACAACGGCGTCGTCGTAAAAAATTTTAGTCAAAGTTGTTAATAGCCTATAAATAAACATTCAAATTCATAACAAACAGTGGATGAAAACAATCATTCACACAAATTGTCGCCCTACTGTGAATTTGCTTGATCATTTACAATAGAGATTGATCGCTAGCTGCTAGAAACATAACGTTATATGTTGTATTCACCAAAGTTAACGCTGACTGCGTAGTTCTAGCTAATTACATCCTTGTGTTGGTTTGGCGAACATGAACGTCAGTTTAGAAAGAAAGATGGATTTACCTGTTCTGCACAAACAGAGCAACTGAATGTCGGATCGGAAGCCCTTCTGCCGGCGGAGTTCTCGCCACCTTTAAAAGGTTTTTCCGATGTAAATTCGGTATTTCGCGCATTCCTTATCCTTGTCCCTCTTCTTTGCAATTTGTTCATCGGAATGTCGTCTCTTTGGTCTTGTTTCGGCCATAATTCAAACTTCCCTCTTCATGCTTCTCTCTCCTCCACACGCTCCACACCCACTTCATGTGTACTAAGCCCCCCAAACCCCACCCTCAATTTTTTCTTGTCGGTGATTGGCTGGAGCACTGTTGTGTTTCGTGGTGCGGGTGAGTTTGTTTTTGTTGCCGTTTGTGGAGCCTGTGGTGTCTACAGAGACCGCGTTTTTTTAGAGTGTGTTCAGGGGACAGGCAGCTAGCGGATAGTGAGGAGATGTTTGCTGTATGTGACAAAAAATGTTTTGGCCTAAAAAACGCGTGGCATCGCTTAAGAGCACCTTTAAGGTTGTTCCTATCCCTTAGTTTTCACCATTGTATATTTCTTTTCCAGTGTTGTACCGGTGGTATGTTTTCTATTTTTTCCATGTCTTGTACCTGTGGTTTTGTAGTGTCTCGTATGTTTGTCCCGTGTTATATGTTCTCACTCATGGCCTGCACCTTGTCGTGGTGAGTGGGCTTTTAACCAAGACAGGCCATACTGAATGTATTGTACCAGTATTATTTAACCTTGTCATCTTTCTCTCATGTAGGGTGTGTGACGTCCCCTGATTTTTGTGTGTCAGTAACCATACTCATGTTGTCTGTTGATGTGCCAGAGGAGCTGATTGCAGTATCCGTCCTCCAGATGTGGAGCGTTCTGATTCCAGCTTCCATCATGGCTCTATACCTTCTCTGTCATTGCCTGCACCATTTTGCTTTGCTTAGCTTTTTGTTTAACTTGTAGTCCCCCCTTATCCTATGTTATCCACACACATCCACATGAACACTACTGATTAAAATATCCCATATCTGAAGTTGCAGTTCAGCTGTTAGTGTTTGTGGCAACTCACTTTTGATAAACATTAAAACAATAATCAAAACATTATTCTAAATGCATTCCATAAAAACTGCTCATACAATGGTGAAAGATTGAATTTAATTTATTTAATCTTCAGTCACGACTTCATTATGCAGAGTCGCTGCAGAGACCATGGGATGGTGGTGGTGGGATGTTGATAGTATGGGGGGGGGCATGATCTTTATGCCCGGGTGCTGGAGTTTAAGCTGGTGCAGGTCCCTCTTAATGGCGTTCACCAGCTGGACGCTGCTGACCTCCATGTCGTTGCCGCGACAGTGGATGAGGAGGACATCCAATGCTGCTCTTCCTCGCAGGGAGTGGGAGAAGAAGGGGAAAAGTCCCTTCCACCGCAGTCCACCACAACCAAACCAACATATCCGGACTCCTGGCAGACTAAGGTTGCTTCCCATGTTCTCTGCAGCTCTCTGGGCACCACGTCTGACATAGCTGTCACCAATGATCCACACCGTGTCTATGGAAGGAAAATAAACGAGTTTAATAAATGCTTGAGGTAATGAAAATAAATAAGAATTTAACTATGAAAGGTAGCTCAGTTTTTTTATGTTGACAATACATGTGGGAGAACATAGATCAAGGGAGCAACACCTCAAAATATAGATGACAATCTAATTTGTTGTTGTCCTTTTAAGACAGACATTATAATATCAGCTGTCAAATAGCCAAGACTAGTAACGTTACTTACAGTTTAAGCTACAGTGCTATGCATAAGTGAATACACCCATGCTAAAGTTGACTAAAAAGAGGAATAAAAAATCATATTTTGGAAATTGAACTTAATGCCTTAATTTAAAATATTAGGAAAAAGCCAACCTTTAAGGACACCAATTTTCTTTGTGAATGAATAATGTATCGTAAATAAATAAATGTTCTTCCTTAAAATAGAGGGTGCATAAGTGAGTACACCCCTATGTTAAATTCCCATAGAGGCAGGCAGATTTTTATTTTTAAGTATTGCACTGTATGTGCAGACGTGGTGGATGCAGCATCACGGGTGGCCATCACCTCAAAATCAATCACTAAAAAAAATACACAGCTTGTAAAAAAATACGCTAACTAATGTAAATGGGTAATAACATTTTTATGTTGGCTAATACGAATCGAAACCTATCTTATAACGTTATATTCAGTTGACATCCAAATAGACACTAATAAATTAAGGTTAATTTATTTGCTTCAAATAGTTTCTTTGAGATGTACGTTTTTAAGTAAAGTTGTTAACGTTAATTCTCATTCATGAATCATGACAACTGTTAATGTTTTCTGCAAGTCATCTAGTGTTGCAAATAAACATAACCACATGTATTAAAAGTGCTGCAGCGTTTTCAACCTTGTGTAGTTTAATATCAATAACGTACATTTTTTTTAAGTTTTGTTGTGTAGGTTCAGGTTTATTTACCTCAATGGTAAGCTTGGTTCAAATATATCCAATATCTTCTATCCAAAGCGAACAACTTGATCACGTGATTCGCATCGAGCTAGGTGGGTGTAGTTTCAGCATCCAGGCTCCTCAGCTCCACCCACGTACCGCCTCTTTGCCCATTTTCATTTATCCGGGAGTGACGCACTGCCAAGATGGCGACGGTCGGCTACGCCCACTTTAGGGTTCAAAAACGGTCTTCAAGTCAAGTCAAGTCAAGTCATCTTCATTTATATAGCGCTTTTAACAATGTAGATTGTCTCAAAGCAGCTTTACAGAGATAAGCGTATAATTTAAGGTAACAGAGATTGTTTCGGCTTTACAGCAGAGTTAAGTTATTTCCATCTAAAGTTAGTTTTAATTGATTTGGTTCCGTCGCAATGATCATTTGTTGTTAAATTAGGGGCCGCTAAGACGACACCACTCTCTCTACACAGACTTTAAACGCGAACCTGTGAGAAACGCTGATGGCGTTCACATGCGCATTTAGAATGGGTTCTATAGTTATGTGCAATGTCTTCAGAACCCTACGGGTGATGTCACGGACACTACGTCCATATTTTTTTACAGTCTATGTTGATTACATTAAGATTTGTGATTCCGTAATTTTATTGTTTTACTGTTTTACTGTTCTTTAGTCAAGGCTAGACAACCAATTAAAGGGGGGGTGAATTGCTGTTTCATGCATACTGAGTTTTTTACACTGTTAAAGAGTTGGATTCCATTGCTAAACATGGACAAAGTTTTAAAAGTTAAGTTGTACGTTTGAAGGAGTATTTTTGTTCCAAAAATACTCCTTCCGGTTTGTCACAAGTTTCGGAAATTTTTTTCCGAGTATGGCTCTGTCTTACGTAAGATAGGGCGGAATTTCCTTATATGGGTCCTAAGGGCACTTCTCCGCCGGCGCGCGCGCACTCGTAGACCAGAGAGAGAAGAGAGCGAAAGCAGTACGTTACCTCAAAGCGCTATGCTCGGCTTTTAGGGAAGTCAATGTCACCAAAGAAGTGGGTTTTTGGTTGCCAGGGCAAGACAACCCTGCACAGATTCCCAAAGAACCCACCATTAAGGGAACAGTGCATGGAGTTTGTTTTTTCGAAGCATCAACAGAGGTTGTGCAAGACTCTTTGTTCCCTGCATTTCGACGATGATTGTTTTATAAACAAAGCCCAGATCGACGGATTTGCAGATCGTCTAATGCTTAAGGATCGAGCAGTCACAATGATAAAGGTTCGCTGTCGCATGCGGTGAGTAAACTGCTTCAAATGTCTCTCTGTGTTGTTGTTAGCTCGGTTAGCACTGCTTTAGCACACCGCCCACACGGCCCGCCCCCAGCCGCTTGGTTTTTTACGGAAAGACTCGGTACAGCCTTTCTTTCGATTATAAATATAATAAAACGTTTTGGAGATATGAAGGATGCAATACTACTCTATAGGTACTCAAGATTAACAGGAGATTGCGTGAAAATGAGCATTTCACCCCCCCTTTAATATACTAAGTACCCACAAAACATAGCTAGCATTCTGTCATTTATTTAAATGCCTAAACTGTTAATAAGAAAAATTGTAATATACACAAATAAACATTATTTTATGGTTCTTTTAATAAAAAAAAGTGTACTTGTAACATATCACGCTGATTATTACGATAAAAAATAATGACAATTATAATTGCATTACGAATTGCTGTGAATACGGTAAGGCAGTATCAGTGCAGTATAAGCTCAGGTAAAGCTCATAGCACGATAATTGGATAACGTTAGCTGTATGCTATGCTCTAAGCAAACTAAAAAACACACTAACACCGAGAAATGTTTAATTTCACAATCTATAGCTTCGGTTAAATACTAGTATATGAAACGTATAAGTTAAAATACATTAATGACTCGTTATAACGTAGTACAAACGTCTTCTACAATAAAGTGATTTTGTATGATTTGTAACCAGGCACTAAAGCGATACCCATAAAACGTGCTTTGAACCAATCGGATTGCTTGGGTCCTAAGCTCGGACCCATCTGTTCAATCGGATTCAATTGTTCACCACACCGGCTGGGTCTCCACTGATATCCATTAAAAAAAAAAAACAGACTCTGGTTTCCTTTCCTTTTTTTGGCTGAAGGTTGCAGGCTTGTCTTCTAGTGGCTTTATGCATCCAACTGTATCCATACACTCACATCTCATTCCTTTTCCCACATTTGTAGTAATGACACTATAACGCAAACTGGAAATTGTAACGCGTGAGCACGTGAAAATCTGTACATATTTTTTATTTCTGCAAAGGTCCCTTTAGGGGCTCCGTAGATCTGAACCGGTTCAAGATAAAAATTATATCAGGAATGGGCTTGAATAGGCTTGGACTTATTATTTTTTCCCAATGTATGCTGACATCAGAATATAAATAATTATGATTCTGCTTAGCTACAAATACAGAATTATTATTGCCACATGTCTAGGGTTATCAGAAATACTTGTTTTTAATTACTAGTAGTAAACAAACATTTTACAAATGTACCCTCTAATTTGGACGCATCAGAGACCAATGCATTTTCTGTATTGTTGTCAGTTGTGCTTGGGTGTAGCTGTTCTTTGGGTGGACTTAAAACATCAGAGTTTGTGTTAGCTTAGTGTGACCGGTCTTCATTTCACTCTGCGTTGTGTTTGTTAGATGAAGGAGACCGGGCAACAGAAATAACTCAAGCTGGATTTTATCCTGCACGAATAAAAAGACAAATGAAAAACAAGCTGCAATCTGTGGCCTTCTCTCAATCCAGTCTCTCTTCAGTCGCATTTACCGCGAACTGAAGCACATTTTACTCATTTGACATATTTCAGTTTCTCAAATAAACAACTCAATATTGTTTAATATATTTCATGAAAAAATTAAGCATTTTACAAATGAAAAACAATATTAACAGAAACATGAAAGTGAACATACCTGCATGAATAAAAAGACAAATGAAAAACAAGCTGCAATCTGTGGCCTTCTCTCAATCCAGCCTGTTAGTGAAAGGCATTATTTTAGCCAACAGAGCTAAATTAATGAGTTCTCTCTGAAAATACATGCTATAACTCATAACATCATTCACACAAACTTCATACATGTTTGAATAAGATTAAAGTGCATTTTAGAACAAATTACATGTTATATTACAATAAACAAAACTAATTTCAAACTTTTTAGACAGAGCGTCAGTACAACCCACCTCTCCTCAGTCGCATTTACCGCGAACTGAAGGAGAGCAACCGGAACCGGAACATGAGTCTTAAAGGAGCCACGCACCGTATTTAACAATACTGCAAAAACGACCATGTAACCATAGAAATATGACATCTCAATTAATAGAAATCAATATTAGAAGAATAAATGAAATTCCAGAATAAAAAATAATGAAATAAATATAACAAATGATAATAACAAAGAGAGATTTTGAGTGAAATTAATAACACCCGTTACATTAGCCAATATTGATATTGATATTGGCATATCTGTACATCTGTTTACCCCTCTGTTTATGTTCTGTAGGCTGTTTTCTGCCACTGGCCACGCAAAAATGTGTCAGTGAGGGTGAAAAAAGAAGAAGTGAAGAAGCAAAGTGTCTATTCTCGGATATGCAGGTATTAGGAATGTCAATGATTAATTGTTGATCAATTAATATTAATAATAAGAAGAAAAGCATTACAAATACAATAGGTTTCTGGCACCTTCGGTGCTTGGACCCCAAAATATTATGTATTTTATATACAAACAGGTGTATACAGTATTGTGCAAAAGTCTTAGGCACGCTGGTATTTCTTCCTTAAATAAATGGTTAAACCAGTTAATTATATATTTTGCTGTTTACATACAAAAATCTCATTGGATTATTAAAATTAATGGAAAAATGAATGTTTGGAAATATAAATTGATTCCTACTGAAACACTACAGAAAAAGATATAAGTAACTGACATTTTTGGGGGGTGTAAATACTAACGTGCCTAAGACTTTTGCTCAGTACTGTATATGCAGGTATACCTTTGATGTTCAAATATATGTGTAACCCACTTTGCTGATATGTTTTCACAACAGAGAACTATGGTGAAGCCCGAAAAAAAGTAAAGCTGGCTACAGTATCGTCTAATGGAGAGTGACGATGAGGAACCCATTCGGCGAACCATCTTGAAACCATGCTGCTATAAGCTGGATTGGGATGATGGTAAAATTATATTTTTTACTTATGTTGTCATTGAGAAAATAAGTTTATATATATATACAGTGCAATGCATAAGTGAATACACCCATGCTAAAGTTGACTAAAAAGAGGAATAAAAAATCTTATTTTGGAAATTGAACTTAATGCCTTAATTTAAAAAATTAGGAAAAATCCAACCTTTAAGGACACCAATTTTCTTTGTGAATGAATAATGTATCGTAAATAAATAAATGTTCTTCCTTAAAATACATGGTGCATAAGTGAGTACACCCCTATGTTAAATTCCCATAGAGGCAGGCAGATTTTTATTTTTAAGTATTTTTTTTTTTTTTTTTTTTAGGATACTATGCATCCTGATAAAGTTCCCTTGGCCTTTGGAATTAAAATAGCCCCACATCATCACATAGCCTTCACCATACCTAGAGAATGGCATGGTTTTATTTCAGTTAGCCTAATAGCTGGTTTTATTTGCATTGAGAGATGATCTTATGGAAAGTACCCCATGCCAATCTCTAGGTATGGTGAAGGCTATGTGATGATGTGGGGCTATTTTAATTCCAAAGGCCAAGGGAACTTTATCAGGATGCATAGTATCCTAATTTTTTTTTTACAAAAATACTTAAAAATAAAAATCTGCCAGCCTCTATGGGAATTTAACATAGGGGTGTCCAAACTTATGCACCCTGTATTTTAAGGAAGAACATTTATTTATTTACGATACATTATTCATTCACAAAGAAAATTGGTGTCCTTAAAGGTTGGATTTTTCCTAATTTTTTTTAATTAAGGCATTAAGTTCAATTTCCAAAATATGATTTTTTATTCCTCTTTTTAGTCAACTTTAGCATGGGTGTATTCACTTATGCATTGCACTGTGTATATATATATATGTGTGTGTGTGTGTGTGTGTGTGTGTGTGTGTGTGTGTGTGTGTGTGTGTGTGTGTGTGTGTGTGTGTGTGTGTGTGTGTGTGTGTGTGTGTGTATTAATAATGTTTGTCTTTATTAGATGAGGATGAAGAGCCAGTATAAAAAAAAAAATAAAAAAAATAAAAAACAGAACACACTCTGAAATTTATTTGCCAACAAGCAGACCTTCCTGTGAGTGTTGAATGTTTTCAGTGTCTTTTTCTCTCTCTTGGATAATATGATCTATTTGTGATTAACCCTCTATGGTACGCATTATGTTCTAACCATGAAATAATTTTTCAAATAAGTTTTTAATACTTGAAATAGCTTATATAATTAATTTATATAATACGCCACTTGTGTCTGGTGTAGTCACAATGTTAATATTGTGGTACATGCCCAAGATGCAAATTTGTCATTTTCATTTCATGTTGACCTCTTGGATAAACACTTTGGTATTAAGTAACTGTTACTCCCTTTGTTTCAGTCAGTCCATCGGCAGCATTTTTTCCAGGACGGAAGACAGTGCAAAGAGCTGAATTGAGTGTACCAAGTGTCTATATTTGTATGCATTCAATCCTTTTTTTGAAACCCTTTAAAAAAAAACATACTATTTTTATGTTAATTATTATATCACAGTTTAAACAGAATCACACACACGAACTCTAATGTTTTAGGTCCACTTATAGAACAGCTACACCCAAGCACGACGGACAACAACACAGAAAATGCATTAGTCTCTACTGTACAAAACCTTAATGGTAATTTAATATTTATGTTTAGAAAATTAGAGGGTAAAGTTACAATTATTTAATACTTTGTTTTCTGCTTTCTTTTTTTTAATTCTTTTTTTTTAAAGGCATTCCTGTTGACACTCCAGCTACAGAGGGCAGGAACACAGTGCATGTCTATTGCGACTCAAGGCCAAGGCAGGTGTTTAAAAAAACACATCACTATGTTCTTGAAGTATGACATTCATACACAGTAATGTTATGTGTTGTCTATTTAAAGAAGGAAATTCCAGGTCTGAGAGGGCTGTATTTCTCTGGCTTGATAAAATTGAAGGAAGGCTCCTTAATATCGAACATCTCCTGAGAACCAACATGAAGTCTGAACTACCAGAAGTCCAAGATATTTTAGACAAGCCATGCAACACACCACATGACCTGGACCAGTTGTGTAGAAAACTGAATGATTGCACATTCAAGCAGAGAGTGGTAAGAATTTTAAGTTGGTTGTGAAAAATTGATACATTGTTCCAGAAATTATTGTAAATTTAACAAAAATCAAAGTTAATGTTAAGCTGTGAATTGTTAGTTTTTGTTTGTTTGTTTGTTTGTTTGTTTGTTTGTTTGTTTGTTTTAATTATTCATGATATTTTGCCCTTCTTTCCCATTCAGTATTTCAATGTTTTATCATAGGGCTGGGCTGTATATCGAATTTGTACAATCTATTCAAATATATTTTTATAAACAATATAGGACAAGGTGATGTTTATGTCTATATATGGTAGTTTGATATTACAAGAGTATCTGAAAAATAGTGGAGAACACAGTGTGCATAATAATCCAATTTTCCTAAACATGAGACTCGCTTTTTAGTAAGGGCTTCTAAATAACTTGTAAGAGTTAACGCATATAATTTAACGGGTTTACCCTGTCAGATGCTTTAAAGGATACATGTGCTGTTTAACACATTTTCCTCAGTGCGTAACTTATGCAAACGATTCTCCTCTAAACTTCACAGATTTAAGTTAATTTAAATAGGAGAGCAATAGTGACTAAAAGGTATATTTTGCATAAATACTTGTGGTTGGACATTAAATGTGACATGTAGAATTTTAAAACTACAAGTCTATTTTATGATGGCATCAACTGTAAAGTGACTATTGTATTGAGGTAATCAAATGTAGACTAATACAGTTAAAAAGCTGAATATGAATATGTGTCAGTGCTTTTGTTTTTATTTTTAATTTAGTGATTTTTAACTTGCATAGCATATAGCGATTTGCACCTATGGCATAGCCTACATCAGGGATGGGCAACTTTGGTCCTGGAAGGCCACTGTCAAAACTCACCTGCCTGTAGCTTTCTAGTTATCCTGAAGACATTGATCAGCTTGTTCAGGTGTGTTTGGTTCGGGTTAGGGTTGGAGCTATACTCTGCAGGACAATGGCCCTCCAGATCCCCCAAAGTAAGATCCCCATCCCTGGCCTACATTCATTAAATTGTTTTTCATAGACTTGATCGTATGAGCATTGTTTGTTGCACAAAATTTGGCAGGATGTGTAAATAACATAAAAAAAGAAAGAAATACAAGAAAAAAAAATACTAAGATTTAATACCGTAAATTTAAAAAAAAAAAAATATTATTTTATTTTTTAGCCATGTCACCCAGCACTAGTTGCTCTTTTTATGTCCCATATGTGCAATATGAAAATACTTTTATTATCAGATTACTATGAAGGTAAATCAGTAGCAAAACTCGAGAGCACGTAGATGTGAACTTGAGAACTTGTACAATAAATATTCGTACTTGTACATGAACATTTACACTCACAGCTCAAATGTGAAAACCTGTAAAATAAAAATCTGAAGTTGAATGTTGTAATTTGCACTCGCAGACAATAGTCACAAACCTGTATTCTGAATCTGAAGCTGCAGACAAGTAGACACAAATGTGTAAAATGCCATTCACAGAAATACAACGACAGACACAAACTTGTAATATATATTTTGCGTTTAATCTTACATTCACATTCGCGGTACAACCTCAATTAGGCACTTGCAACTTCTCAAATCTGTCACTGCAAATTCAAATTTCGCGCCTTGACTTTTGCTACTCTTTTCGCGATATATCAGGTGCAAAACTAACTTGTGCACTTGAAACTCAGAGGCGGTGAGAGAGAAAGGGGGCGGGAGGAGGGGGGGGGGTCAAAGGAGCCATTTTATTGGTTGGCACCTAGCCAATGAAATGGGACTTCGATGATGTCACGAAACCCACGTGCACTGAAACGCTATTAGACTGATATTAAAAGAAATAAACAATATTATCAAACTCAGTAAACACCATGCTAATAATGCATACTACAGAAAAGCAGATGAGCACAGAATATGACGAAAGAAAGCAAATGTGTGTTCAGTTCAAATAAACTTGCTGCCTGTGTTTTATTAATAATGCAACGAATTATGTTTTTTGTTATTGTTTTTTTTTTTAATATATATAACTGTTGATCCATTAAGCCTCATTAAGCGTTTTCTTGGTTTTCTATGGGAAGAAAATGTACAATTGTTGCGTTCATATTCTGTGCTTTTCTGTGTGCTTTGTTTGTATGGTGTTTCCTGAGTTTGGTCTTTTAATACCACTGTCTCAATTAAACGCGTTGTGTTCATATTCTGTGCTCATCTGCTTTTCTGTAGTATGCATTATTAGCATGGTGTTTACTGAGTTTGATAATATTGTTTATTTCTTTTAATATCAGTCTAACAGCGTTTCACTGCACGTGGGTTTCGTGACATCATCGAAGTCCCATTTCATTGGCTAGGTGCCAACCAATAAAACGGCTCCTTTGACCCCCCCCTCCTCCCGCCCCCCTTTCTCTCTCACCGCCTCTGAGTTTCAAGTGCACAAGTTAGTTTTGCACCTGATATATCGCGAAAAGAGTAGCAAAAGTCAAGGCGCGAAATTTGAATTTGCAGTGACAGATTTGAGAAGTTGCAAGTGCCTAATTGAGGTTGTACCGCGAATGTGAATGTAAGATTAAACGCAAAATATATATTACAAGTTTGTGTCTGTCGTTGTATTTCTGTGAATGGCATTTTACACATTTGTGTCTACTTGTCTGCAGCTTCAGATTCAGAATACAGGTTTGTGACTATTGTATGCGAGTGCAAATTTCAACATTCAACTTCAGATTTTTATTTTACAGGTTTTCACATTTGAGCTGTGAGTGTAAATGTTCATGTACAAGTACGAATATTTATTGTACAAGTTCTCAAGTTCATATCTACGTGCTCTCGAGTTTTGCTACTGATTTACCTTCATAGATTACTGCCCTGAGCCTCCTGGGAGGCAAAACGCCTGGAGATTCTGTTCGCAGAGCTATGCGGAGAATTGGAACAAATGTGGGGGAATTACAGCTTTAAAGGTAGCAAAGGATTTTTTTTTTTCTAGGAAATGCAAATATGCAGTGTGATTATTCGTAAGTTAATTTATCTTTTATTTCAACCATATTTCTGGCAGGTTTTTCAAGACAAATAGTGCTTTTAAAGGGCTGTAAAAACACTAAACTACATTTTCTGAGATGCAACACACATTTCTGTTAACATGTCTTTGAAGACAGTGTTAGCACTGGTAATTTTGAATTTTAAGATAAAAGTGGTTCTTTTTTCACAACACCCCCTAGTAACCACTCTTAGCAACGTAAACACATGTTCTTATTGATATTGTTCATTGAAGCTGAGATGTTTTGTGAGAGATCGAGTAAGCGAGTGTACCTGCATTTACAGTAGATATAGCATTTTCCTTCAGGTCAGTCCTATATTGGTAATAAAAATCTAAAATATTTTGGCTCTAATATTTGTATTGTGTGGTAACCGTTTTATAAAAGCAATAAGGTACTCAAGGCTAGTGTTGTATCGTGAATAAGTCACGAATGACTCCGCTTTGCGTCGAGCCTAACAATGCCCTTTAGCCGTGACTTATTCACTATACAGCACTAGCCTCGATTACCTTATTGCTTACATACCCGATGAACTGATTAAACAGACCGGGGAAAACAGGACTAGACCAAAATCACAGAAGACAGGGGAAAACGGATCACAGAAACTGAAAACAGTGAAACAGATTCAAAAACAGAACTCAAAAACCTCAAACTGTCACACCTGCAGTATTTCCAGAGACCCTCTCAGGCCTCTCAGATCCTCGTGCCGGAAGTGGAAGCTGGCATGGATGATATTTAAAATGTTGTCATAAAAATTGTGTAGTTTTAGCTTTGTTTCATGTTCATTATTTTGAAGTTTAATCTGTTTGTCCTGTTTGTCATGTGCTTCCCTTGCTCCTCATGTTATCCTATGCTCTAGTGATGTAGTACTCGAGTCTGGTTTCGGACTCGAGACCGGTCTCGAGACCAATTTCTGCTTTCTCGGACTCGTCTCGGACTTGTTCCTTCAAAGACTCGGTCTTGACTCGGTCTCGACCCTTCAAAGACTCGGTCTTGACTCGGACTCGGACCACAGTGGGAGGAGAAGGACTCGTAATTTCAGACCGAGTCCTCAAGATTTTTTTTTCCAACGCAGTTTTTATGTTCATATATTATTATGTTCATATAAAAAAAAAAAACACAACACTTAACAACAATAATAATAAAATGCAATGTTGATGGGCATTATTTGAAAATGACATCCCTTGGTGCAATGCAAAGATACTGCCGTCAGAGCCGTTTATTTATCTCTATGGCTCTGCTGCCGGTGAGTGTCTGTCAGTCGGTCAGTAGGTCAGTGTCAGTGTGTGTCTTCAGTTGCTGCCCGGTGTGAACGGCGGCAAGATGAGCAATGAGTCTGCCATCATCAAATTCGCCTTTCAGAACCACAAACCGTTTACCGGAAAAGATTTGAAGAAAAAGCACACTGCGCGGTGCCAATTCTGCAACACATCGATAACTGAAACCTATAGCACAACTTCTAACTTCCTTCGCCACGTTAGAAGAAATCATCCTGACAGGTGAGTGCAGTAATATATTTGTTGAGATATGCTATGCTCGCTAACATATTTGTGCTTCACCTAACCATGCCTGAGTAGAAAGTGTGTTTGACATAAAGCTGTTAGTTTTAGTTTTACATTATAATGCTTGTCTCATTGTTAATACGTAGGTATTAATACGTAATTTTCAAAGATAGAAAGCAACAGACAGACATGTATAATCACAATAATTTATTTATTGAGAAAATGTCAAAACCTGTACCAAAAGTCGTTCAAATGACGATGTGTCGCAGTCCTCTATGGCAGTATATAATAGTTTTGTATGAGGTAACGTTACAGAGCAGAATTAAGTTATTAAACCATGAAAATGTTGATTCGGTCCGCTGTTCGCTCTGTGAAGGCACGCGCGCTTCTCCATTTCAAATGTAGCACACACGGCATGTCGCAATCTGTGACGAAGTATGCGAGAGCCAATGAGCGTTTGATATCACTGCCGTAAAACATGTCGTAACGCTTCGGGGGCAATTTTTGAATTTGAATTCACTACGAGCGCGGGATTTGACGTTTACGGTCTCTGCTGAGAATGGAGATCACTGGATAAAGGGCTAAATTTGGATCTGTTTCTTGCAAACAACGCATGGATTCTAAAGATTAGGATTACATCAAGCTAATAAAATTGATGTCTTTTGTGAATTTATGTTGTGTTGTAGTGTATTATGGGTCTATAGGAGAAAACGCTTTTGTGTCTCACGGTAAATAAACCAAATATTACAAAATGGTTAAACGATTAAAGAAGGTATTTGAAAGTGTATGCTTGTTTAACACCATGTAGGCTAATCCTCTGAAACGAGTTTGCAGCAGAAGGCACGAAATGTTATTATTTATGAGTAGCCTAACGTTATTATATGAGTAACGTTAAACTATTAATAAATGTGACTGAAAATTTAATTGATAAGACAATTGAATGCAATAGAGTCAAAACATTAATGCGATGATTTTAACATGCATAAGTTAAATAGGAATACGTACAAATTTGTGTCTGTAAAGTTGTTTATACGTAAATAAATTACGTTTTTGTGCTGTCAATACGTAAATGTTATACGTTTTAGTGCTGTAAATACGTCAGTATTATACGTTTCTGTGTGTATAAAACGTAAATAAATGTACGTATGGTAGAACTACACTTTACGTAAAAATACACACATATTTTCATGAGATCATGTTGCATAATGACATAGAATAGATGGTATTTTGAGTTGCTAAAACAAACAAAACAAAAAAGCCACGAGCCACCCACCACTGGTGTCTTTTTCTGGCGCCCAGAGCTATCGATACGATAGCTATCTAGCCTACTTGACCAAGTAGTCCAACTAGAGAGCAGAGATGTGAACTGTAAGTTGTCTCATTAACACAGTTAGGGGAAAGGCTTAAGCAGGAGAATACCATAAACAAATTTCTCTTAGATGGTGTCAGGGACATTCTATTTTATCAGTGAGAAGTGTTGAATGTTTAAGTGGCCATTTAGCTACTCAATTAGTTTGTTTGTGAATGCTAACCGTTAGCATCTATATGGATTTCTCCATAGGCGTTAGCTAAGCTAACCAATCGGTTTCAATTAATTTTTAATGTGTCTAAATGCACTCAGGAAACGAATACCAAGATATATTTTGTTTGTCTGCTTTACAGTTTTACAGTGAGTCTTAAGTAAAGCTTTGAAGAGAATTTCGGCATCCTGCTTTTCGTGGGAAACGTTATCTATCTGCCAAGCTTGTAGCCACACACACAAGAGCAGGGGCAAAATACATTAGCTACACACTTAGGGCCAATCTCATTTCTCTGTCTTACCCCTTCCCCTTCCCCTACCCCTTTGTCTGCGTCTTCCCCTTGCCCTTCGATACCGAGTGAAGGAGGGTAGGGGGAAGAACGTTTCTCTAAGAAATGAGACACCACTCGATTACCGTTTGCGTCATATTCCCTTTCCGCTAGCTGGCTGCTGCTACGTCAACAGAGGCGATACGCGTTGACATAAACAAACGAAGATGCCGTCGTCTCGGGTTGTGATATCGATTGCCTGGTCTCCCTTTATCTTTGCACGCTTGTGTGCCATCAGTCAAAGACATTGTTTCATTGTATTTAACGGCGGCGCCGGTGACACCATAAGCAAAACATTAGCAAACGGCAAATAGCGCATAGCTGCTAGCTAGCGGTTAACTAGTGATTCAAAACAAAAACATTACAATTAAAACCGCTTGAACGTTTTATTAAAGGTATCATAAAACACGAGTGTCATTAAACTGCTGAAAATACATACATTTGTGCGACTCACTTCTGAGAAATTCCTACCCCTCTCTTTCAAGTGTGGTCCTCCGCAGACTTCGTTTCAAGGGCTATATAGCCCTACGCCTTGGCCCTAGCCCTTAGTCAAAATGAGAATTGGGACACCACTTCCCCTCACATGAACGCGCAAAACCGAAGGGAAGGGGTAAGAGTAAGGGGTAAGACAGAGAAATGAGACGCAGCCTTAGTAGTTGTCTTGAATAGGGCACTCAGTGTCGTGTCGAGTTGAATATTACTTGAATTATATATTAGGCTACATAGGGAGGTTATTTTAGTGCTTGTGTGTAAGACAACAAGAGAGACTCTGCTTCCTCTAATGTCCACATACAGTGTTGATTAAAATTAGTCACATCTACAACATCTGCATCTTGTTTAATTGTTAATCTACATTAATATTGTTACATAAAGCCTTTGTTACAACATTCAGCAGTATGTAGACATAGGCTGATAATTTCGAGTAGGTAGCCTAATATAATTTCCACCATTAAGATTGCTCTGCAGTGAAAGGAGTTGTGGGCTGGCTAGGTGGCTACAGGTGGTTACAAATTTGAATATTAATAATTTTCAATAGTAATAATAGGCTGTCCTTGGTCATTTTCTTTCACATCAGGAATGTGGAAATGACCTTGCATGTATTAGCCTAGGCTATTTTGGATTAGAAAAGAAGGTGACCTAGTTCCAACAGACAGTAAGAGAGCTTATGCCTTTAAAACTTATAAATGATCTCAACGTATATAGTTTTGCAATGAATAGTTTATAATAGAGAACATTATGAAGTTTAAAAAATGCTGATATATAATAATTTGTGGATGTTTCCTCTCTCTTACAGGTTCCTGGAGTACAAGGCAGCACAAGACCAAACTGACGTTGCACAACCATCAGTATCTGCGTGCTTCTCCAATGTTTTGGTCTACAGTTCTAAATCCCCTCGGCAGCAAGCAATCAATGCATCCATCATTAAGGACTTGGTAATTGGCTGTGGACTGCCTCTGGCTTTGGTGGAGAATTGCTACTTTAGAAAATTTCTGAAAGTCATGGACTCAAAATACACCCCCATCTCAAGAAGTACTATCACCGAGAAAAGAATCCCAGTACTGGTGAACCAAGTGAAGCAGACTATTGTTGAAAGATTGCAGAGTCAACCATCTGTCTCTGTAACCGTTGATATCTGGTCTGACCGCAGACTGCGGTCCTTTCTTGGTGTCACTGCGCATGCAGTACACTGCTCTAATGGATCCTGTGTGCTTGAACCGTACCTGCTTGAATGTCAGCGGTTTACAGGACGGCACAGTGGTGAGAGGATTTCTGCAGCTTTTGAGGAAATACTTGAAGAATATGGCATCAAGCAAAAAGTTTGTTATATTATAACAGACAATGCCGCCAACATGAAATGCGCTTTCAAAGTGCAAATGCCCCTGCAGCAAGTCTCTGACACAGAAAGCGAGAATGATCTTGATGATGAGGAGTTATGGGAGGACACTGATGAGGACACAGAACTTGGGCTATCGGGGGAGAGGCTTTCTTGTTTTGCCCATTCTCTTCAGTTAGTTGTCTCAGATGGAATGAAAGAGGTCAAATCAATTAGTCTTGCCATTGCTAAAGCCATTGCTTTTCTACCCTCTTACACACCAGCTCGGCTTTCAAAGACACATTTGAAAGCACATGTGGAACAACAAAAACTGTACCTGCAGCGAACAACACCAGATGGAATAGTACATTTAAACAACTACAAGCACTGACTTATCTGGATCACAAAACATTGACCGAAATGTGTCTTAACGACTTTTCAGATGTTGTTTGGAACCAGCTCAGAGACTTAACCTCAATTCTTGCTCCTTTTGCTGAGGCTACTAACTTAACAGAGGGGGAAAAAGTCGTAACTATCAGCATCATTGTGCCGACTGTTCTTGACCTGAACACCCATTTAATAAAATGTGAAACAACTCATATCCTGTGTAGACCCATCGCAAGGGCACTACACGGATCACTGAAAAAAACGCTTCCAGGGGATTTTTGAACAGTTTGACATGGCTGGGAAAACTGGGAAGGAGGAGCCATTCAACAACAAAATCTACACCCTTGCCACAATGCTGGACCCACAGTTTGGCCTAAATTGGGTGGATCTCGATGTGATGTGCAAGCAGGGTGCAGCATACCAGAGGCGATAAAGAGAGGACCTGAAAAAATCACTGAAAGGTTAGTACATAAACTGATGTATGAAAACTTACTGTAAATTCGTATCATATTTGCGCACCAGAACATATTAAACTGGGTGTATTACATTTTACCACAGAGTGCAAGGGTAATAACATACAACAGTGATGTTATTCCAGGATTACATTTAACATGTTTAACATAACACAGCGTGATCATAATCTCTAGTCTACATAACATTTGATATGACATGCTCATGCCCTCATGTCTCACAGAAACACTGGTTGCAGAGGTTGAGAAATGTGCTGAGAGATACGGAGGAGAACAAGATGACTTGGACGCCACATTGGAAGAGGATGATGACGCATGCTGTCGAGGTACAAATCCCTCAAAAAGCGCAGCACAGGGCAGCAAACATCTGTTGCTACGCAGGTTGCAAAATACTTTGAGACTATTGAAGACACAGACATTGAGAATGCTCTTCACTTTTGGGCCAAACACCAAGAGCATTTTCCTCAAATCCACATGCTGGCCATGAAACTGTTGGCTGTGCCGGCGTCTTCAGCACCCGTTGAACGTGTTTTTAATGGGGAGGGGGACATTGAGAATGCTCTTCACTTTGGGGCAAACACCAAGACCTGTCTCCCTCAAATCCACATGCTGGCCATGAAACTGCCGGCGTCTTCAGTGCCCGTTGCACTTGTTTTTAGCCGAGGTGGATTCATTATGAGACCACATCGGTCCCATCTCAGGCACAGTTTGCTTTCATCTGTAGTTGTAACTTCATGCCGTTCATGTGTTAAGAACTGTGTTTTTTAAAAGATATACATGTTCATGTTTTTTTTTGGGGGGGGGGGTGGACTACAACTATACATAGAACATAGTTGTTAACAGCAGTGTGACGTAGTGTTATACACTATGTGTATTTGGGTGTGTGTGTTTGTGGGAGGGGAGGGGAGGGGAGGGGAAGTGTAAAAGAGTCAATATCGTCATTAACTGCATTACACAGTGCAATTGTGTTTATGTAATGTTTGTGTGTGTTATGGGGGAATAAAGTTTTAAAAGATACTGAATTCGAGTGTATTGTCAAAATATTTAAAATTGGAAAATGTTATAAAGTAGCTAAGCCTACTAATTTAGACATGCCACTAGAAAATTTTAATTTGCTCTGCATGTCCTAACTATGATTAAAAAAGTCAGGGTGGGCTTAACATGTTGATGACAGAGCAGCACTTTTGAAGCAGTTTAGAAAAATAGGCAGGAGATGATGCATGTGGTAGGGATTTTTTTAATGATAGTAAAAGCATAGTCCATATTAAGACGTTAAGACTGCTCCTCTAAACAATTACCAATCTAGCTTAGTCTGTAGGCCTAACTGTTGATATTAACTGGGGTGATATTAAATAATGAATATCAAAACTGACATGTCGAGACAAAATCTCGACTCGGACTTCCTTCCTCAAAGACTCGGTCTTGACTCGGACTCGACTGTATTTGGAAAACAACGGACTCGGTCTCGACTCGACGCTTCAGTCCGAGGGAGGTCTGAGCGAGGTATGTATTGTGTGCAAAATATATAAATTCACTAATACGATAATTAGATTCAAAACAAAACACAAATTCAAAAGTACTCAGTCTTGGAAAGTAGTTAAAGAAATGAACAAAAAAAAAAGAAACAACAAAAACCTCAAAACATATCACGGAACAGAGTCACCGTTCGCTGGAAACAGTTCATTTGAAATGGCTCACTTGAACGGCTCACTTAGAACGGTTCACTCAAGACGGTTTGATCGAGATGATTCACTCGAGACGACTTGATCGTGACAGAACAGCACACACCAAAAACAGAACCAAAACAGAACAGCAGCTGATGAGGCCTAGCGCGAACAAAGCCTTTTGACGAAGCACAGGGCCGATAATGCTCATTCAGAGAGTCGGCATCGTCCTTAAAGCATGCCTAAAAGCAAAACAGAAGGTGTTACACTGAGAGTTACCCTTAGCTTACGCTCGAATAGTATACTCACAAAGCATGCCGTCCCAGAATCACTATCCCCAAGCTATGCGGTAGATGGAGCCGAAGGTCTCCGACAAGCTCGTTGGCATGAAGCGCCGATAGATCGTACACTAAGCATACAGATCAGTCAGATTACTCGCCTAGTCAAGGCAAACCAAAAACTTCATCTACAAACCACCGTCGCATCAAATACTTCTCTTACCTGTCTCAAATGTCCACATTCAACTCTCCAAACAAGCACATAGACCCGCCAACAGCACCGCCAGTGGATAAACAGCTTTGGCAACTTTTTACAGGCAGCACATTTTACGCTAACTCCAACAGAAAGCAGCAGGGCGCATGGATGCCGTCACGACCCCGGATAATGACGCATACCACGGAACTGGTAGCTCATACTCTTATACCAACAGACGCCTGGCCATTGGCCAAACACTTAACGATGATGTAGGAGGTAGGAGGGGTAATAACCCTTCCTGCTACATTCTTTATTACTGTAAATGAGATTGTGCATTGTGAGCTCGCTTCAGTCCGCGGGAGGTCTGAGCAGAGCGAGGAGAAGGCTGATTAAACACACTACTTTGAATGCAACACATAATTACTCCATTTTTCAACTCATGCAGGCAGGCAGGCAGATAAAGAACCTCTGAACCAGCAATTCGACTCCAGTTTTTATTCATAACACAACACAACACAACCCAACACGGGAGGTAGCCGAAATTTAAGCAAAACAGTAATATCACAGTGCAACTAATTTGAGGTGGATGGATAATTACCAACATATTTTGATCTTATTTGTATTTGTTTCTTTTTAGCACCTATCAGGTCAAACTACTGTATGTAAAAATGCCATGGGCAAAGCAAGTTTTCAGGCACTTTAAAGCTACACTCAGTCATTTTTTAAGGTTATTCTTAGCAAAAAACACTTTGATCTTTCAAAATTATATGTGCTCATTAATGTGTAATTACTTCTACCAACTAATCAAGTATTCTCGTAAGCGTAGAATCTGCCATTTAGAATACATATGAGCGAGTTGCTCGAATGGCGAAAGTCATGTTGCGCCTCCATCTTGAAAATACATTAGCCAAAGAGGAACATACTTGGAAATTCAAGCTTCGCCTTTCGCGTTTTTACACTCAACGGTGCTGTGACGAATGCGAGGGGGAGATTACTCGCGACTGCTGGTAGATTTGAAATAATACTGCCACTGTAGGAGTTAAAACGCCCTCGGAATGGGAGGGGCTAGAAAGTAATATTCAGTTGGTAGTCATATACAATTTCACTGCTAGATGGGAGAAAATCCTACACAGTGTAGCTTTAAAACTCACATAATCAAGGGGCATCTTGCCTCTCTAAAGGAGTGCCTTTCTTGCAAAAATGCGGAGAAAAAAATTCTGCATGGACGAACGATCCAAAATATAAGGGACTTCATCCGAAACAAGGGAGTGTATTTAAAGAGAAAAAATGCATTGCAAGACTTTTGATCTATTCAGAAAAAACTTTGAAAGGAAAAAGAACTGACACAGTGGGCATAATTAGAATTAATTGATTTTCATTTAACTGTTGGCACATTAGCCAAGAGGTTTTTTACTATTTTATACAAAATGTCTGTGATATAGACACTACACCCAATATACATGGAGGACCAAATCTGCAGAAATTATGAATAAATGAACAAATAAATGTAAAGGGTAATCAAAGGAATAAATGACTTGACAAAACAGATAACTCGTTTTTGATGATAATTTTAATTTATTTTTGTATTACCTTTTTCTTTACTTTTTCTTTCTATTTTTAATTTCTGCAGGTTTGGTCCTCCATAAATATATGACAGTTGAGCGGTAGCTGTGTTAAGCAACAACTGTTAACTTATTAAAGTTCAGCAAGTTCTTTTTTAAATGTTTAAAATGAAATGTCCTCTCATTAATTTATCTATCTGAAGGATTATTTATTGTCTTAGCTGTTAGAAAAGGAATTGATTTATGGATCATTGTAATAACCCCTCTTGCTTGAGAGCTAAATGAAGCTGGAAACACTTGACCAGGCCATCTTTTACGTATTCAACATGTAACACACAGCAGATGGTCAGATCACCAGCTCTATCTCTCTATATGTTAATGTACTGAAATTAGCCTGTCTTCTGCTCTGAGACCTAATTAAATCACTGGTGTCCTAATCCACAAACACCTCTATTGCCTCAAGATTCTGCCTTCCTGGATACCAGACCCAACGGCGCCGATAAATGGCGCAAATCATTAACTGCCTAATCTGAAAACAGAGATTCCTTACTGCTGACCTCGGAATTATGGCTTAGCAAACGTCCGCTGACCAATGAGAGCAATCTCGGAGAACCCCAAGGATTCTCTCTCTGACATTTATTTACATTTAGACACTCATTTAACACGTTCAGAAAACAAAGAGCTCTGTCTAACCAGATGTGCTAAACTGATAATCTCATCAAGACCAGAAAAGCGCACACACATAGACTCTCATCCCGTGCTTGGGGACAAAGTTCAACGCAGCAGGATGAACCTTCAGTGACTCTTCCAGCACACACACACAGAAACACACACAGATCCTACCACGTGTGAATCAAAATCATCTTGTGAAATGTTTAAAATGTATTCTCTTGATGTATGCATGATCCCTTGTCCCAAATATTATGCCTATATAGTTTATTGATTTGTAATCCATTTGATGTGACTATAATCGCGCAAAATCATGTATCCAGGGGTGACTATGTCATAAAGATACCATTCGTGGTATCATTGTGCTCCATAAATCCCAACGGTGTGGAATCTTTAACCCAAAATCTCCGAAGATGCATTATTTTATTAAATCCAGTGTTATTAACGATAGGAACAAGTTTAGCTTCTCCATAACTATTAAGAAGGGGCGTGAGCCTCCGCAAAACGTCAGGAGGTAGTCACAATCGCCCTTCCAGGCGATTGGGTCATGCACCTAAAGAGGCTGGGCTTAACCCCTTCAAAGTGCCGCGCTTCTCTGATCTCAGGGCACATCGCCAGAGAGAGAGAGACGACACGCCTTCTTCCATCCTTGGAAGCTTCGTTCTCGTTTATTTTCATTTTTCTTCCAAGTTTTATTTTCTTCAAACTACCTTACTTCAGTTTTGATAGTCTCCTTCAACCAACCCAAGATACCAACTTAAAGCTAAAGATCCTTTTGCTGAGTTCCGCTCGCTTCAAGTCGCTATAGCAACTAGACGCTGTAATCACGTGACTCTGCTTCCGTCCAACACAGACGAGACCACACAAAGAGGGCCGATCTACAACTCAGACGTAACGTAGACCTTAATTTCCAATCTGAAGTGCTGTTTAAAGTGTCTAATATTACTGTGTCTGTTGGGGTTTCAGGTGAATGACTGAACTGTTCTACCTATCTCTCATTTCTCTTCACTCACACTTACACACTCTTTGACGCACACATCTGCACCTACACACACCCATACACGTCCACCTCTCCACGTGTTTCCTAGACATAAACACACGGCCACGTGCTGCTAAAGGCGTGCTCCTACACACACACACACACACACACACCTCTCCTTACCACACTCTCAGTGTACACACACAAAACCTTTTCTTAAAATTCTCTCTCTCTCTCTCTCTCTCTCTCTCTCTCTTATATTCTCCCTTTTCTTCCCCTACTCTAACCTTTGATCTTACGTTTATTTTGTTATATTCCTTATTTGCGATCGTATATTGTTTTGTTTATGCATATTTACTCCTGTGTGATTTAAAATTAGTATATGTAACCAGTAGCTCGTTTGAATAAACTTTGTTAAATCATTTGAATTAAGTTTGCCTGTTTGTCTCAATACTGAGTCCCTGAGTAGTGCAGATCTTTACCTCTTAACGCTCTACGATAAATTTTGCTATTGAAAGAAATCTCAAATGGTCTAAAACACCAAGATAAGTTATTTTCTTGTGGCCACAGAAAAGAAATTGTCTATCAGTGTTAAAGACGTGAGATTTCCGTTCAGATATTGTACCTTTTGTGTGCTGGACATACAGTTCGTACAATAAATGAACATTCTTCAACTTATACCTACAATTTCCCCAAATTGAACATATTCTACCCGTCTATATCAGGGAGTACTACAAGTAATTGTGTAACCGCTGATATAAGCCGAGGTTTTGACCAATTCCCTATTTGGTAATTCTTTAATTCATGTAAGCAACATATGCATATTCACATTAAGGCTAATTTGAGCTAATTAATTCCCTAACATAAGTCATTGTTGTTACAAACATATATCTTTTGACATTAAAAGTGTTTCCTGGAGAAAAACTATTTTAGACTGTAGTTGCTTTATCCTAGTCATCACTTGTTTGAGTTTAGTAAAAGTATGCAGCCCCCTACAGTTCCATGAAATAAACGTAACCCCTCTAATCTTTGCCATATCTTATATTATGAGATAATCCAATACTCTCCCTCATTTTGAAACAGAAAATCACCTGTACCTTGCAGCAATAAAATGTAAAATTAAAAACCAACACAATTAGAAACATCAAATAGAAACACTTTAACACCACAGCTGTGCATTGCCGAGAACCACCAGCAAAACCACACACTAATTTGCTTGTAACTTCCCCCATCTAACTGAGTTTACCAAAGAAAACACCTGTGCAATGAGTCGCTTCCCACCTGAGCTCCGCTGATTTAACCTTGTCCCCTTATAAAGAATGTCCTCTTGATTGATCGTCCGTTATTTACATATTCCCGAGTGTGGACAAGTCTTTGTTTTTTTTTATTTTTCCACACTTATCAAGACTTGGAAATTCCCAGCGTAAGAACCCTGTTAAGTGTAATTGCATTACAAGACATGCCAATCAGTTTTTTCTCTGTTTTTTCTCGGTCTCTTCCAACCTTTCCAAAGCATCAAAATCTTCAAGAGACTGTAAAGATAACCCCCAGCTGCATCCTATTTCTGGTTGAGGTAGAGGCACTCCCTGTAATTCCTGAATAATTGCCCTCTGCTCTTTTAGTTTTGCTTTAATTCCAAGAGAACTTTTAACACATTTACTTAATTTTGAGTTGTCTCCTTTCAGGAGGAATAAGTAAATAGATATATTAAGAGAGAGAAACTCTACTAGTTCATTAATAAACACCATCAGCAGTAACTAACAGGTTTACTGTTTAAATTAAAACATGACATTTTTGTTTTTTGATATATTACCATAGGTATGTTCATTCAGCAACACCTGTGATGTTTGTTGTGCTCTACTTGGATTTTCTGAAGAAAACAACACAACTTTATTTTTCATACACGTTAAACTCATCTGTAAAACAGTTAGTCTTAAATAGTGCAGCAGATTAATGGCATATTTCAAGAGAATCGTTCTAATTGGTATAAAAGCATGAAATTTGGCACAGATACTCTCTAAGGGTTACTTTTGGGAAAAAGGCGTTGGCCACCCAAAAATTCAAAATGGCGGCCATTTTTTTCAAGATGGCCGCTATTTCTGTCAAATGCTCATTATGTCAATTGTTCAAACAGTGATGTAGGCATAATATTTTGTGAAAATACTCTCTTCAGAATGTTTTTTTGGAAAACGGTGCTTGTCCGTCAAAAATTCAAGATGGCTACCATTTTTCAAGATGGCCGCCATTTCTCTTGAATCCTTACATTTTTTTTTCAAATGGTGATGCTCTCATGAAATTTGGTACAAATATTCTTCAAGGAACATTATCAAGGAAAAAAATGTGTGCCGCTCAAATTCAAGATGGCGACCATTTTCAAGATGGCCACCATTTCTGTCAGAGCTCAATTTAATGTGTTAAGGAAGGTTTTCTTTAATAGAGTGAACGTCATTACACAACCAGGGCACACTGGTGACTTCACTGCTATGGAACTCAGCATGGGGTTCAGTGTCAGCTGATCTAGTTTTACTTACACTGTAGTTCTTGACTAGTAGTAATAGTATAGCTAAGTTTAGTGTCCCAAATGCTGCCTAACAGCCCATCATCAATTAGCTAGTAATAGACGTAGTTAGATAGTGTCACGTTCCACACAAGGAAAGAAGCAAGATAGATCCAATTGCAGTTGGGTGAATTTATTTAAGGGGTAATCCAGAGTCGTAGTCAAAAAACAGGCAGGGTTCAAAATCCAGACAGGCAGCACGAAACAATAAACAGGCTAAGAGAACACAAGAAACCGACACGGTGTGACATAAACAACGATACACACAGAACATGGAACAAACAGGGCATTAAATACATGAACAGACGAGATGACAACGAGATACAGCTGGGTAACAGATTACAAACACCTGGGTGATATAACACAGACTGGAATTGTGGGAAAGGTAGTTCCTGTGAATGACTCCGTGGGGAAAGGAAGACATCTAGTGGATACCCGGGGAAACACCACCAGACACTGTGACATGACCCCCCCTCTACGGAGTGGCTCCCAGACACTCCAAGACAGGACACGGAACAATACAAAAGTTCAGGAGGGAGGTGGCACGGTGGAGGATCAGGGGGAGGGACGGGGGGCCAGGTCCATGAAGGGAAACAGAGACAGGGGGTAACAGACTCAAAGGGGGCCAGGGTGACACAGACAGTACATCGGGGAAACAGAGTGAAGCAAACAGTCCATCCGGCGGCCAGGGCGAAACAAATAGTCCATTGGGCGGCCGGGGCGAAGCCAACAGACCATCGGGCGGCCGGGGTGAAAAGAACAGTCCATCCGGTGGCCAGGGCGAAGAAACCAGTCCATCCGGTGGCCGGGGCGGAGACTTTTCCTCAGGCGGCCAGGGCGGAGATTTACCCTCGGGCGGCCAGAGCGGTGAAGACCCCTCGGGCTGCCACGGCGGTGAAAACCCCTCGGGCGGCCACGCGGTGAAGAACCCTCGGGCGGCCACGGCGGTGAAGAACCCTCGGGCGGCCACGGCGGTGAAGAACCCTCGGGCGACCATGGCGCAAGAACTGGAACAGACCTCAGCGGCCCAGGAACTGGAACTGGCACCAACGGCTCAGGCACCGGAACTGGCACCACCGGCTCAGGCACCGGAACTGGCACCACCGACTCAGGCACCGGAACTGGCACCACCGACTCAGGCACCGGAACTGGCACCACCGACTCAGGCACCGGAACTGGCACCACCGACTCAGGCACCGGAACTGGCACCACCGACTCAGGCACCGGAACTGGCACCACCGACTCAGGCACCGGAACTGGCACCACCGACTCAGGCACCGGAACTGGCACCAGCGACTCAGGCACCGGAACTGGCACCAGAGACTCAGGCACCGGAACTGGCACCACCGACTCAGGCACAGGAACTGGCACCACCGACTCAGGCACAGGAACTGGCACCACCGACTCAGGCACAGGAACTGGCACCACCGACTCAGGCACAGGAACTGGCACCACCGACTCAGGCACAGGAACTGGCACCACAGGCCCAGGAACAGACACCACCGGCCCAGGAACACAAACCACCGGTCCAATTGTGTGCGTAGCCCACACACACCACATGGCTGTGGCCATAATGGCCAGTGTCGCGGTCACTGAGGGCTCAGGAACAGACACAAGCACGGGCACAGACTCAGGAACAGACACTGGCTCCGGCTCAGGAACAGACACTGGCTCCAGCTCAGGAACAGACACTGGCTCCGGCTCAGGAACAGACACTGGCTCCAGCTCAGGAACAGACACTGGCTCCGGCTCAGGAACAGACACTGGCTCCGGCTCAGGAACAGACACTGGCTCCGGCTCAAGAACAGACACTGGCTCCGGCTCTGGAACTGGAACAGACCTCACCGGCTCTGGAACAGACACCACCGGCTCATGAACAAACATCACCGGCTCAGGCATAAAAACTGGCTTCGGCTGGGCAGACGTGACGTGAACAGTCCCCGACTGGGCAGACGTGACGTGAACAGTCTCTGACTGGGCAGACGTGACGTGAAACGTCTCTGACTGGGCAGACGTGACGTGAACCGTCTCTGACTGGGCAGACGTGACTTGAATAGGCTCGGCGGCGGCCATCTTGTCCGAAGACACAGACTCGGCAGGTGTGGGCGGGGGCAGTAGGACGAGCAGCTCGGGCACAACGGCGAGCTGCTCGGGGACGACCTCCGGGACGACGACGGGCTGCTTGGGGACAGCCTCCAGTTCATTGGAGAGGCCCGAGGTTTTCCTCCCCCTCCGCCGTCTTCGATGGTGAGGTGCTTGTTCAGGTCTGGACGGAATTAATGACTGATGGAGCTCTGGGCTGGGCAGCGGCGATGCATTCTCTGGGCTGGGCAGCGGCGATGCATTCTCTGGGCTGGGCAGCGGCGATGCACTCTCTGGGCTGGGCAGCGGCGATGCATTCTCCGGGCTGGGTAGCGGCGATGCACTCTCTGGGCTGGGCAGCGGCGATGCACTCTCTGGGATGGGCAGCGGTGATGCATTCTCTGGGCTGGGCAGCGGCGATGCATTCTCGCTTGGAGATGAAGGCGAGGCAGGTGTATCCCATTGGCTACGATGGTGTAGATACCTAGTAAATCCCCAAAAATCAAGGATCTCCACCCCCTTCATCTCCCATTGCGGCAACGGGTCATCCAGACAGCGATTAAAAAGGTCCTTCAGGGTTGCATCATTATAGTTCATACCTCTAGATAGAGTCCAAAAGGTTTGAGATAAGCAACTCACTGTTTGACCCTGCTGGCGTAGGGCCCTTAAATTTTGGATTCTTCCCCTCCTCTCCTTCATAGTGGTGGGAGGAAGGATACGAACCCCCGTACTGCTGGATCCAAACATGGGTGTATCGTTCTGTCACGTTCCACACAAGGAAAGAAGCAAGATAGATCCAATTGCAGTTGGGTGAATTTATTTAAGGGGTAATCCAGAGTCGTAGTCAAAAAACAGGCAGGGTTCAAAATCCAGACAGGCAGCACGAAACAATAAACAGGCTAAGAGAACACAAGAAACCGACACGGTGTGACATAAACAACGATACACACAGAACATGGAACAAACAGGGCATTAAATACATGAACAGACGAGATGACAACGAGATACAGCTGGGTAACAGATTACAAACACCTGGGTGATATAACACAGACTGGAATTGTGGGAAAGGTAGTTCCTGTGAATGACTCCGTGGGGAAAGGAGGACATCTAGTGGATACCCGGGGAAACACCACCAGACACTGTGACAGATAGCCGCACCTGAATTGACAGGTTGTGCCAGCGCAGAAGAGCCGAGCCAAGGGTAAGCGGGGCAATACATGACTTGTTCATGTATGCTTATCTGGAAGGTGTACAGATCACACGGGACTTAAATGGCACTGGATGAATGATTGGGCTAGGTGTAGGTGACCTGTACCTAGTTGTATCCCATACAATTCGATGCTCAATGTAGTGAGACAGATGAAGGCCAAACAAAGCAACCATGATGCAGAAAAGACTAGATGATCAGGTTTGCTTTATTTGTGATAACATATCTCCTGAATCTGACCTACGTCAGGTAATGACACTGCAACTGAATGACAGACTACATGAATGTGCACAAACACTGAATGATGCTAAATTATTGTCTCAACTAAGTGGTGCTGATGCCATTGCACAGGAGCTGAAATACCATCATTTGTGTCTCATTCATCTTTACAACTGAGAGAAACTCCACCTCAGAAGGCTTGAGAAAGAGTCACAGAGTGAAAAGATTCAACCAGCCATCTTTCCTATGGCTCTTTCTGAACTGGTCACCTATATTGTTGAAACCCGTCTCAATTCTGATGGTCCTTCCGCCTTCCGTCTCGCAGATACAGTGGGGAGAACAAGTATTTGATACACTGCTGATTTTGCAGGTTTTCCCACTTACAAAGCATGTAGAAGTCTGTAATTTTTATCATAGGTACTCTTCAACTGTGAGTGACTTTGTATGCTTTTTAAGTAATTAATTTGCATTTTATTGCAAGACATAAGTATTTGATACATCAGAAAAGCAGAACTTAATATCTGGTACAGAAACCTTTGTTTGCAATTACAGAGATCATACGTTTCCTGTAGTTCTTGACCAGGTTTGCACACACTGCAGCAGGGATTCTGGCCCACTCCTCCATACAGACCTTCTCCAGATCCTTCAGGTTTCGGAGCTGTTGCTGGGCAATATGGACTTTCAGCTCCCTCCAAAGATCTTCTATTGGGTTCAGGTCTGGAGACTGGCTAGGCCACTCCAGGACCTTGAGATGCTTCTTACGGAGCCACTCCTTAGTTGCCCTGGCTGTGTGTTTCGGGTCGTTGTCATGCTGGAAGACCCAGCCACGACCCATCCTTCTTCTTCCTCCAAACACGGCGAGTGGAGTTTAGACCAAAAAGCTTTATTTTTGTCTCATCAGACCACATGACCTTCTCCCATTCCTCCTCTGGATCATCCAGATGGTCATTGGCAAACTTCAGACAGGCCTGGACTTGTGCTGGCTTGAGCAGGGGGACCTTGCATGCGCTGCAGGATTTTAATCCATGACAGTGTAGTGTGTTACTAATGGTTTTCTGTGAGACTGTGGTCCCAGCTCTCTTCAGGTCATTGACCAGGTCCTGTCGTGTAGTTCTGGGCTGATCCCTCACCTTCCTCATGATCATTGATGCCCCACAAGGTGAGATCTTGCATGGTGCCCCAGACCGAGGGAGATTGACCGTCATCTTGAACTTCTTCCATTTTCTAATAATTGCACCAACAGTTGTTGCCTTCTCACCAAGCTGCTTACCGATTGTCCTGTAGCCCATCCCAGCCTTGTGCAGGTCTACAATTTTATCCCTGATGTCCTTACACAGCTCTCTGGTCTTGGCCATTGTGGAGAGGTTGGAGTCTGTTTGATTGAGTGTGTGGACAGGTGTCTTTTATACAGGTAACACGTTCAAACAGGTGCAGTTAATACAGGTAATGAGTAATGAGAACAGGAGGGCTTCTTAAAGAAAAACTAACAGGTCTGTGAGAGACGGAATTCTTACTGGTTGGTAGGTGATCAAATATTTATGTCATGCAATAAAATGCAAATTAATTATTTAAAAATCATACAATGTGATTTTCTGGATTTTTTCTGGATTCCGTCTCTCACAGTTGAAATGTACCTATGATAAAAATTACAGACCTCTACATGCTTTGTAAGTAGGAAAACCTTCAAAATCAGCAGTGTATCAAATACTTGTTCCCCCACTGTATGTGCAACCTGTACCAGCAGCGTATCCTTTTCTAACAGTGGCACTTCCTCTCTGTGGACTACACCTTGCCGTGGTGGAGAGGCTTGTGTACTCCAATGAACCTGAGACCTATGCCGGCGGGGATTTTATATTCCTGGCAAGTTTAACTAAGCTGGACAGGTCAAAGGAGAGGAGGCAGACAAAGCAGACATTATGACTATTTGACAGAAATGGTGGCCATCTTGAAAATGGTGGCCATCCTGAATTTTTGAGTGGCACATACCTTTTTCCAAAAGAGTGTTCCTTGAAGAGTATTTCTGCCTAATTTTATGCTTGCATCACCATCTGAACACTTGAAATAATTAATATTCGACAGGAACGGTGGCCATCTTTAAAAATGGCGGCCATCTTGAATTTTTGAGGGACAAGCATCTTTTTCTATTAACGTCCTTTAGAGAGTATATTTTTAGAGAGTATTATCCTATAGAGAGTATCAAATTTTATGCTTGGATCACTGTTTGAATAATTGATATAATAAGCATTGAATAGCAATGGCGGCCATTTTTCAAAATGGCCGCCATATTGAATTTTTGAGTGGCCAACGCCTTTTTCCAAAATAGTGGCCCTTAGAGAGTATCTGTGCCAAATTTCATGCTTCTATACCAAAGTGAACGATTTTTTTACTAATCTGCTGCACTATAAAGAGGTTAGCAGTTTGAAGAATCAGCAAAGATGTCTGAGACAGTCGGACTGGAGTTGTGGTTCATGTATCTCTCTTAAAAAATTTAAACAAGTGACATTAACAGTAAATACCAGCAGGAAAAGTTAGGATGGATGTCAACAATTATAGTGAATAGGTACTTTTAGCCGGTTTAAGTCCCACCTAAAAGAATAATGTCTTTTAAAATTAAGAACGGATATAAAATCAACATAAAGGTACAGTCAGATGTTTTCCCCCCTAGGAAACTTCATGGTCAAATAAAAAGTTTCAAATAACTGTTTTCAAAATAAAAAAAAATGGCTTTGATCATTATCATTGACCAGTTCAGTCAGTGTGTGTCGGTGTGATCCCTGGTGTGCTCGCTCCATTGTATGTGTTAGTCCATGGGCCCAGGCAACAATTTTCACTAATTGGTACCACCCAAGGTGGCAAATTCTAGTTTGATTTTTTTTTTGTCCATATCTCTAGATGATATTTCAACATGATAACCTTTTGTAAGTGGTAGCTTTGTCACAGAAATTATTCTTCAATGACACTAACCGTTGAGCCAAAGAATGAAAAAATATTGTAACTTTATTTGAACAGAACATGTCATACAAAGAAAAACAAAATAATTATACCTATAATTATTCATGAACTTATTTGGTCATTGCAAAATGTTCCTGTTTATTCATCATCATCATCATCATCATCATATTCAACCAATTTCATGACATCAGTATTCTCCTCCTCCTCCTCCCTCTGATTGCTGCAGGTTTGTAGCTTGCACATTTCTGTGCACTTTAATTTATTGGCAAGACAGGAACAGTCGGGAAGCTTGCAGGTCTGTGAACACTTGCAGGCCATAAGCTCCAGAACAGCCATTGGTGCTGGGGGTCCCCGCATCCAGTCTAACATCAGCATACCTGTACAAATAAGTGGGAGATATTTCTCATCCATTTCGGTGAGGTGTCAAGTTTGAGAGCGGTAAGTTTTCCTTGTCCTGCAAAAGCACTTACGCTATCACAACCCGTAAAGGCATGTACCCCTATAAGAGCATCACACCCATAGGTCATCTCCAAGGAGCTGAGCAAGGTTGCTGATGTTGATGTACCTTGTTTGATTCTGAGTGCCAGATTTCTGATAAAGGGGGCAGTTTATCTTCTTACAGCATCCAAGACAAAGGATCATGACATCCGTATCCTCACTCACAATAACTGTGGTTTGATACCCATTCTGGCTAGCATGATTTGCATGTAGGAGCATACGGGTATCGGCCTCCTCATGGAAAGATTTCAGCTCTTCAACAACATTCCAGTCTTTTTTGGTCAGACAATAGCATCTCTCTCCACAGGTTGCAAATAGCTGCTTGTCCTGAAGCTTTACCCGGTTCTCTGCTAGCTTCCACTGGTCCACGATGAATGTTATCAAGGCTGTTTTACTGTCTGTATTACTTAACAGCTTTCTCCACTGCACTACATTGTGTCCCGGGGCAATGTTCTTCCATTTAGTGCTACTTGCTGAACCACGATTGTATCTTTCAGCATTCTTGATTGATGTTTTCCAGTACACATCAAACACCACATCTATCCGCTTACTGTTTCTTCCTTCTTGCAACATTAGGTTCAATACAGAACCAGCAATCTCTCCAAAAGTCTTACCATCACTTTTTAGTTTCTGAACAAGGCTCATTCCATCAATGATGCATGCAGATTGTTCTCCAATATCTTCAACTGTCTCAATCAATCTCAAATGATGCTGATTTCTCTAACTCTCTTGCAAGAGCAGCCTTAGTGTTCCGCAATGAGCCATCTGGATTTGAAAGTGGATTTAACGGGAGATTGACAGACGAATCGGTGCAGCTTCTGCAGTAATGCGGTCGATGTACCGGTCTGTTGTGGTGAAGAAAGAGCTGAGCCGTAAGGCGAATCTCTCGATTTACCGGTCAATCTACGTTCCTACTCTCACCTATGGTCATGAGCTTTGGGTCATGACCGAAAGGACAAGATCCCGGATACAGGCGGCCGAAATGAGCTTTCTCCGCAGGGTGGCTGGGCGATCCCTTAGAGATAGGGTGAGAAGCTCGGTCACTCGGGAGGAGCTCAGAGTAGAGCCGCTGCTCCTCCACATCGAGAGGGGTCAGCTGAGGTGGCTCGGGCATCTGTTTCGGATGCCTCCTGGACGCCTTCCCGGGAAGGTGTTCCGGGCGTGTCCCACTGGGAGGAGACCCCGGGGAAGACCTAGGACACGCTGGAGAGACTATGTCTCCCGGGTGGCCTGGAAACGCCTTGGTGTCTCCCCGGAAGAGCTGGAGGAAGAGTCTAGGGAGAGGGAAGTCTGGGGATCTCTGCTTAGACTGCTGCCCCTGCGACCCGGCCCCGGATGAGCGGAGGAAGATGGATGGATGGATGGATGGATTTGAAAGTGCCCAAGGCAATGGACCAAGACAAGTGGATGAGCCAGGACATCTTTTATGTGAAGTTCTCTACTTTGCGAAACGATGATCATATACCCAAAGAGATTTCTGTCAGCTTTCAAGACCACCTCTTTATTCTGTGCTTGTTTTACTCTAGCACTTGTCTTGATGCTTGAGAATGTCTTCAGATTCTGTTTTCTCATTTTGTCATGGAACCTGGTTGCAGGTGACTCTTTCTCTAAACGTTCTCTTCTGAACGTCTGATATGCCTGCTCTCCAGTCTGGTGAGCTTGCAGCAGATCACTGGCTATGTCTGGTGACACAGCCATTCCTGTGGATAGACTAATGATATCAGACTGATCTGGACCTAGAGGGTTTACCCAGCTTCTCTCCATAAGTTCTACAAAGGCATTTACATCTGCCATATCCTTCTCTATCCTGGGCTTCTGTAAATCTAGATGACTGAAACATTCTGTAGACTCATTCCCTTTCATGTTCCTGAGTTGCGTCAGATACTGACTTCTGTTTTCTGAAGTGAGATAGTATCTGGTGACTGCTCCAGTTTTTAGGATAAAACCCTTGATTCCACCGGCAGTCTGGATGTCCTTGTTTACAGCCTCCTCAATTGTCTGGTCTACCGGAATCTTTCCAAAGCGACTGTTCCTGCCCAGCTGGACAGAAAAACCACCCTCTATAAAAAGTGCGCATGAACACCAGGATGATCCCCCTCCAGGCGAGACATTTGAGCATAGTAGTATGTCAGATATCTGGCATAGTTTAGCTAGGGCTGGGACGGTATGGATTTTTCTTACCGCGGTTGAAAAGCAAGAAATTCCCGCGGTAATGCGGTAAACCGCTTTAAACCTCAACCCCCCTCCCCCAGTTTTTTTTTTTCTGCAACGTTGCGGCTGGAACAACAAGCAAAGTGTGGCGATGATAATCTCAGGTAGTGTTTATGTGCTTTATTTAATGTTAAAAGCATGCAATGTGACTTTGAATACCAGTCGTTGTTGTTGCATAATATTATTTCATATACAGTACATACATATTTTTTTCAAATTGCTAGGTCATGGATTGTCCCATCATCATGATTCTGATATCACCAGATTACAGACAGTCTTGTCTATCCATATCTGAAAAGATACCCCCCTTAACATCAATATCTTTTGAGATAGATTTACAAATATAACAATTTAGTAGATGCAAAAAATTGTTTTCTTTAATATGAAGGCTAATATAAAATGTATACCACATATATTATGTCAAATTATGGCAGATCTGGATAGCCCTGACTGTCCTGAAAAAATAAACATATAGCATGCATGGCTACCTCTTATAATAGACTTTATACAAACCTGCGGGGCAGATACTGTAGGACGATAATGGCAATAATAATGATTGTCCCAAAATATTAGTAAAGCTACTCATTTGAAAAGGTTATCATGTTTCAAAGTACTTATATGGACTCTACAAACAAACTGGTACCAAAGAGATTTTGCCACCTTAGGTGGTACCAAATTCTGGCTTGGCCCATGGACTATGTGGTGTGTGCATTGGTGTACTCTGTGGTTTGCATCTTGACATTACATTTTTCGTAACAGGTTAAATGAGCCAAGGATGCCAGGGAGAATTTTTTGAACATGAATGCCATGTTCAAGGATGCCAGGGAGAATTGTTTTTTTCCCTGGCCCAATATATAGACTATGCCATGCTGCTGAGCTGCTCATCATTTACTGTGGGTTTTGTGGACAAGGAGCATTTTGGGGGGGATCTATATGTCCATCCAATTTTATGACAAGTTCAGTGCATTTCAAATTACATTCAACTGAATTTACTTTTGAATTTTTTTGGGGGGAAAAGGTTTGAATCGCCTTAAGAAGAGCCATTTCTTAAAAGTAACCACAAAAACAGTTTAATTAGACTTCCATAATACCTGGAAAATCAATTATGGGGGCAGCTGCGAGCCATGATTTTTTTATTTTTTTGGGGGGGGTAAAATATCATCCTGGTCAGAATCATTCTCTATAAAGTTTAGGAAGTGTGGATTAGGCCTGTAAAGAGAAACATCAAATTTCTTCTCAATAGGACAACACTTATAAAAATCTTTGGTATTTATTATCAAGTTAACCTTTTCTTCTTTCATCATGGCCCTCTTCGTCAGAAGTTATTTCCGAAGTATGGATATCACCGTCCACATACTTTTTTAGCATCTTTTGTGCTTTTTCTAGGGTTTCTAGTAATATAGATATAAATAATATATAAAAATACAGCAATGCATGTATAGTAATCAGTGCATTGGGATAATAAAAATGTAAAAATAAAATAATAAAAAAACATTCTTACCGCCTTTAATTTTGCTTGGTTGTAATTTGGCCAGTAGCACTTTTGTTCAAAAAGCCAATTATCTGGGACATCTGTGCTTTTGCTTGGAAATTCTATCAATGCATACTGGTCCACTTTATCCATTATTGTCTGGGAAAGATTGTCAGGAGAAATGTTGACCCCAGTTGTGATTAGTTCCAGAGACAATTTCTATAAGAGACATGCCACTTCCTCAATCCTCAATATAACTATATAAGGAAAACCTGTAATGGCAAAGATGCCAGTTGTATGCACATGTCCCGCCCCTCCCGCTGGAAAGCCAATCATCTGCTTTTAACAGTCAAGCCGGGAAACATTTAAGCCTATCGTCTGGTTCCTCTGATGCATGCACACAGTTGAGGTTTTGTGACAGCGAGTTGTGGTGTGTGCAAGATCAGATGGAATCCACATGGAAGAGGGTGATAACAACGCGAAGGCACCGGACTACCAAGGTAGTTAAAGCATTTTATATCGACCACAAATATGTTACCTTACATTCTAATTAAAAGACACAAAATATGTTGTGTTATCAAGGTACGGCGTAGCTAGTTAGCCAGCTTTCCTACATAGCTAACGCTAACTTAGCTAACGTAAACGATAAGCAGAAACGTAAAATTTTATTGTCTCTAGATAACTAGTTAAATACCTAATTTGTGTGGAACAACTTAAATGAAGATGCAGACCAGTTATAGTTGTACACATTGAGTATTTATTTTGACTGTGCTTAATTAGTAAAGCACGTCAGTTTCCGCTGTGCTGTGGTGTTGTTGTTTTTTTACTGTGTGAAGCTTGGTTGCGAGCTCTGAGTAGGGTTGCCAACTTCAGAAAAGAATAATGCGGGACAATCGTGGTTCTTTACAGGAAAATAAGGGACACTCAAAATAGGTATTTATACTGTATCACATGTCATTTCAGGTTCGTATGTGTTTAAAATTTTCTCAGACATAAACAAATTTGTTTTGCTTAACCTATTTATGTACAATTTAACGTTAATTCTAAAACGAATTTTAAGGTCACACAAAAAAAGTCACATTATACACAAACTAGGGCTGTCACGATGTTGGATTTTTCACACCACGGTTATTGTGGCCAAAAGATTTCACGATATCGATATATCGCGATATCTATAGAATCTTTTATTTTTACTTTGATTATAGTTTTTCTTTTTTACACAACATACATAAGGATACTGATAAACACAATGCACATGCATTACTTCTTGTATACTCAATCTATGGCAAATTTTTGTGAAGGAAGACATGCAAGCATGTGAAGTTTTTCTGATTTCAAACTGAAGCGAAACACTGTCTGAATGTTTCCTGAAAGTCATGCATATAGCAGATCTAAAAAAAAAAAAAAAAAAAAAAAATCAAGTGCAAATACAAATGCTAAAATAAGATGAGTAAAGAAATGGGATAGGCTATATGATCACAGAAACAGTTAACAGGTTAATGTCACGTTTCCCATTCCATGACTAGTAAAATAATCGCAATTTACTCTCTGTAAAATGGCATAATCTGCAGAGTGATGGAGATGGAGATGCGTAAAAAGGTTGGTATTCTGCAGATTGAGTTTATGGGGATCGCACACGCGGCACACCGAACGAGAAGCGCCGCGACGCGTCTAGGACAACTCGAAGTATCGCACACCGGACGCGCACTTTATGGCCAGCAATATTGTTACGTTTAAGGACATTATGAAATGAAGATAATGTCTGTCTGTAGCTATGTTATGACTGTACTGTACAATTAAATACAATAGTTGCCGAGTCTGCGATCTGAACACTTTACCTCAGAGCATCCGTTAATTTAATGAATTGAGAGTCTCACCTGAAAATGGGACGCGGACGGATTTTGAGCCGTTGCGGGGCGCAGTTGCTGGGCGCCGCGGACAGATGCACACCGCCGGTGTGTGTAGCCTACACACATAGAGAATAATGCGTTCGAATTTTAAAGAAGTGCGCTTCTCGACCGGTGTGCGACCCCCTTTAAGGAGAATGTTTTCTTTAGGAGATGTTGTGAGCTTAATTTTTCGGGTGTGGACAGTGTTTCACTCTCTCGCTCAGATGACATTCTTCTCAGATTAGCCTAACTGCGCGGGCGAGCGCTGCGTCGTCTTCATTCTTATTTGATAGGTGTCAGCGGGTGCAATACAGCCACCTGAGAGGTCAGCCAGGTACTGGCGCTGGAGTATTTACGTGTCATGTTATCAAAAGAGTCCTGTTCATTTTAAACATTGTGGTTATCGCCAATACCGGTATATTGTCACACTCTAAATTAACACGATGTCGATATTTCATGCTTTGAATATCACGATTATCATCAATACCGGTATATCTTACACCCCTAACACAAACCATTCAAAATAATAGCATTTATCTGAAATAGAAAGCTTTTGTAACAGGCTATAGCCTACACTATATTTTAAAGAAATTAAAGAAAGTAATAGCCTACTTTTATTCAGCAAAGAAGCATTAAAGTAATGAAAAGTGACAGTAAGACATTTATAATGTTACAAACGCTATTTATTTCGGAAAAATCTACTTTGAACCCTCTATTCATCAAAGAATCCTGACTAAAAAAAAAAAAACATTAATAATATGTTTCTTGGGTAGAAAATCACATCATCATATTATTCCCTCAGGAAGATTTCATGTTTTCTTGCGTGGCTGGATGTTGGACTCATGAACAATAATCACATTTTTTGAATTCATCAAAACTGATTTGCCGAAATCAAAACCCGGCCGGACAGTGAAAGGGATTTGCCGCTAGCGCGAGTCTGGAATCTCCGGATCGAACCGGGAGCGACCAGACAGCAGAGGATTCAGTTCGCAAATCAAACAATGATTTGTCCCAAATGAATAATGAATTCTCAATTTAGAGTTTGTTATTCGTATGATCTGATGCGTGTGAGTGTGGGCTGTGGATGATGCAGTGTCATGATCATTATCAGGTGTCATGTTGCTGTTGTATCAGTCAGTGGTTAAATCAGCGTAGCAGTCTATTTAATCGGGACAAGGGAGGTCCCGTACGGGACAAATAAAATAGGCCCAAAATATGGGACGTCCCGGCTAATTCGGGACAGTTGGCAACCCTAGCTCTGAGCTCGGCCCCCATCCTGCACATCACGTATTTGTTTAAAGGAACACTCCACTGTTTTTTTAAATAGGGCTTTTTCACCTTCTTTCCTACATTTAGGTGGGCAAATGCATTTTTGTCTCAGTGCATGCATTATTTTAGTTTGACAAGGTCGGCGCTAGCTTAGCTTAGCTTAATGAATGGAATCCTATGTTGCCAGCTAGCATGTCCTGAGTGAAAGTGATAAAAAACAACAAAAAACACCTAATTACTTCTTGTGGCCTGCGTATTCACAACGAGTACAAATAGCGATGCAGATTAACACTATTCACTATTAGGCGATTTCCTAGTCAGACATTGACTTATATTAGGGGGAAGCACAGGTGAAGCACTACTGCTTAGGCGAAGCACTGCTACTTGGGCGCAGAGATATCATGCAACACATGAAATGTGAATATGTGGTATAATATGTGAATGTGAATACTGGTAAAATATGGGTTAATCTATAAATGCGTCATGTTTAAAATAATCACTTACTCTGTGGACAGTTGTCCACTTGGTCCATTCGGCGTGGGGCTTTTTTTCCAGTTCACTTTATCACACCGGGAAAAAAAATAGAGTAATAGTTACTGCAGGATGGATCAGCGCCGTGAAATCCTCGGTAGCTGTGACACAACTGCGGGTACGCTCATCTTGATCTGATGCGCTGAGCCTGGTCATCGATGGCAGAAACTTGTCCCACTCTCCACAGCACAGACACTATTTCAGTCGGGATAGATTGGCATATTCCCCCACATTCACACCACCAGTTCGTGTTGGCTCTCATCCTCACGTCCTCAGGCTGTTGACGTACCATACACAGAAACCTTTCAATTTGAGGATACTAATGCAGTATACTTTTAATTCATCCTGCAATAAATAGTTTTGAGGTGATTCATTAATATGATAATTTTGGAGGATGTAGTGTGTTCTGCTACTAATATGTACTGACAGTTCTCTATTTTTTTTTAAACTCCATATCAATTCTGTTAAGCTAATTAATAGAAACGTCTCTCTGTAATATGCAATCAGGTTTAGCATCACTAAAGTACATTCTTCAAAATATTCATAGCGTTGAATCACCATCTCCCTAAAAGAGTTTTAACAAAAACTAAACATTTCATTTCACATCTTTATGAAGGCATTGCAGGATTGGATTAAACAGCACTTGTTTAGCTAGGTGTACCTCAAAGTGTTAAAGCAGGGCTCAGTAGTTTTGGGATTTCTTCGCTGTATTCTCGCTTTTTGCTTGCAGGTTTCTCTCTAGAGCTCCCCCCACAGCTTCGGAATAGATATTTGACAACACTGTTGTAAAAACTCGTTGGCGATTCTCGGACACCAGAGGCTAGTAGATCAACGACATCAAAGCAGATGGGATATTCTTTAAAGCGTTTTCTTCATTCGGGTTCGAACAGCGTGAGGGAGCGCTATAATGACAGCATTTTAGCAGATTTCTTTTGGATGTAAAGCAATTGTTTACATCGCGAGACCTGATATCACGCGATACTTCCTGACGCGGTGGCCGGCGGCCCGCCGGCTCAAAGTTGCAAGAGCGTATTTTCCGCTCACGGGCACCAGGGGGGTGCGAAACGACCACCATTCAACCCGAAATAAGTAATTTAACCATTCGAATTAATCCGAAGCTGTTCAGTTAAGGTAAAAAAGTTACTTAGATCACCTTTAACCAAGTGTATAAAATACTTTTACCATATGATGAAATGTAATGGGGTTAATTTTTAGGATTTTTTTTATTAAATTCATCTGTGTAAATGTTTGTGTATACTCAAAATGTATGACTAACTTTGTCATTCTTTCCTAGAGAGACTTCTGACAGATTCCTTGCCATAATGGAGCGTATTCCTGGTTGTTTCAAGTCATCAAATGTGCCAGGTTTATTGAGCTACTTGTGTACTTTCAGAATTCATTGGCTTTAGACATTCATGTATATGAGTATTTTACACCAAATTTACAGTATTCCTTCGTGACTGTTATTTCTAATGTAATTTCCTATGAATTTTAATACTTAAATGCACTGTTAATTCAATACTATGTTATTTTGTCAATTCTTAAATGTATTGCTTTGTTAATGGGTTTATGTTAAATCCAGTATACAAACAAAGGACAAAAATTTTTGCAAGGTCCCAGCATTGTATCTTTAATGACTGTTTTTCAGTGTGTGTTAATATACAGTTTTATGTGCAGCATCCAGAAACTTTGTTATAAAAACTATTTTCTGCAGTGTTTTTAAAATAAGTGACATTGAATGCACTCTAATTGCTTTTATACATGTAAATTCATGCTCTATTTTGTATATTTGTATATTTAATTTCATATTTTGTAATAACTGTGTCTCTTTGGACTAAAAGTCAGGACTTGTGTAGGATAAAAATTATAAAAGTGTAATTTTAATTTAGTAAGAATTTATTGATTAGGATTAGTGTACTGTTAACCAATTTTTTTTTACAGTAATGGTACTGTATTACATAGTTACTGTAAAAAATCCTTGAAAAGTCTAACAGTGTTGATCAAATAAATGCAGCCTTGATTAGCATTAGAGACTTCTTTCAGAAACATCAAAAATAGTAGAACTGTACATGTACATTAAGATAAAATAAAATGTATTGCTTATAAAGCTATAAACAAGAATATATCATGGCTGGAAAAGGCTCTTAGCCAATGAGGTTCAAGAACCAGAACAAACTGTTTTATAGCGGTCAAAACTTTACTTTGGAAACATTAATATTTTTGAAAGAAGTCTCATATGTTCACCAGCTGCATTTATTTGATCAAAAATAAATAAATGACAATAATAGTGTGAAATATTACAATTGAAAGTAATGTTTTTCTATTTTTGCACATATTCTAATGCAATACATGCCTTCCACATCTATGAGCCAGTCTCTCCCGAAGCAGATGGTCTTGTTCTCTTGTTGCTGTCTGTTGCTTCCGACTGGTGAAAAACACACTTCAAACAAAGACGACAAATCTTTTGCCTGTAGTGGCTTTTCAAGATTAATAAAAAGGTCTTCAAAAACATGAGGCTGACTCTTGATTTCCTCAAGCAGACCCAAGGTTTGTAACCCATCATCAAACCTATAAAACAAGCAGATTAGGGGAAAAATATGGAAGTCACAATATCAATCATTAACCCTTTAAACCAGGGGTGCCCAATCCTGCTCCTAGAGATCTCCTGTCCTGCAAAATTCAGGATATTAATATATTTAGGTGGATCTGTTGACAGAAATGCAATATCATATACCCGTAAGCGAAGAAAACACTGACACAATGATGAACAAGTAACAATAATATTCGCAATAACATATCATTTCACTGAATTATTAAGTAAACCTAATTTCTTAATTTGTCTTTGTAAAGAAACCTCATTGCTTTACTGGCTACTCTCTGCTGTCTCAGATGACATTTTTTCCTGTCGGCCACCATTTTGAACCTTTTAGGCACTGAAGATATTTTTAGAGTTTTTTTTTCTTTTTCTGAGTCATAACTCCACCAAAAAAAAAAAATTTTTGCTATATTTTTTAAGTTCGTCAACATTTGATTTTACAAAGCTACAGTATGTGCGCCAGTGGAGTTTTATGCGTTGTAATCCGTAAGGAATATCTTGTGATCTACGCCAGCCTTTCTCAAAGTGGGTGCCGCGGCACACTGGGGTGCCCCCTGACTGTGTCAGGGGTGCCGCCAAAAAATTACGTAGGCTAAAAAAAAAAAAAATCTGACATTTCATATATAAATATATTTGAATTTACATAAATACATTCTTCTTTTAACCCTTTCGCACGTACGATTAGTCTAGGCTGGTCCCTGGAGCACCGGTGTGATTAGAACGGTCAGTGCATGACGTGATCAACTGCTAAATTCAAATGTGCTTTCGCGCGTTGGCTGGAGCTGAGCCAGAGACAGGCGCGCTCAGCTGTCATATATCACAACTTTTCAGTGTTTTCATCCACATAATGTTTGTTTTAGGTTTCAGACATAATTACTAAAAAAACAATACATTTAGAGTTTGTAAAATACACACTGATGTCAAAGGAAGAGGCAATAATAATAATTTCTATTATAATTAGTTTTATTCATATCAGATACACATTGTGTAAGTAACTTTAAAATTTACTCTATTCTTCTCCCAGTTCACCTGCCACTTACTTTTATGCATTTCGGGAAAAGTGGATGAATTTACTTGTTGTAAATCCAACAGATCCGATTCTCTGAACTGCGTCTGCGGCACAAACTAACATGGCGGCGCCCATCGCGCATACAGCTCAACTAACGCGATCGTTATAATGGTGTTCAAAAAACAAAACACTTCCACTTGTATATTTGACAATCGGAATATCAGATATTTCATGCCATATCTAACAAATTTGTGAATATTTTGAATAAAAAAGTAAAAATGACATAAAAGCAGATCATAATTCATTCATCTCTGTTGTTGCTGCGGTGTGTCACGTGACAAGCAATGACGCGTCACCATGGAAACCATAAAGTGACACATTCTAAATAACGGTCCCCTTGAAAAACTCGGGGGGGTCAGCCAGAATATATTAAATTTACGTGTGAAAGGGTTAAACATATTATGAACGGATTAATAAAATTGTCAATTCATTTTAGATATATATATATATATATATATATATATATATATATAATATGTATATATATATATATATATATATATATATATATATATATATATATATATATATAAAATTGCATTTGCATTTGGGTTATGCAGTGTTTTTAAATTATATTTTACACTGGGGTGCCTTGAGATTTTATGCAATTTTGAAAGGTGCCCTGACTGAAAAAAGTTTGAGAAAGGCTGATCTACGCAATGTATTATGATAATTTAAATTGTGACAGGGCTCACAAAATCGCTAGCCCGACATCCCATGGCTATTGTAGCTTTCAGTCGGTTTTGCCAAATGTATCAACGCCCAGCCCAATGGGCTATTTTAAATAGCAAATCCTTGATTTGCGTCATTCAGTCTCTTTACTCGTTATCTAAAGGAAAAATAAGATCACAGATGTTCTTGATCATGCTGATTTGTCCGAAGTGAAGTTTAGCCGATGCTAATGTACTTGGTGTGCGTGTGTGTTTGTGTCGTGATGAGCAGAACGAGGTTATATCTGCGGGTCAGGCAGACCAAATAATAAAATATAATATCGTGGGTGGATGAGCAGGGGTTAAATTGGGATTTATGATGTGGGGGGCTCTCCCTAGGGGGGTCCGGTGGTATGCCCCCCCGGGAATAAAAAAAAAAAAACTATTAAATGCCATTTTCTGGAGAGTTTTGTGCAAAGAAATGGAGAAATTGAGTCTTACATGATAGCCTATGTGAAAAACTGCAAGGTTAAGAGCATATACTTTGCATTGTTGTAGTATCAACAGGTATTATGACATTTAGCATTTACATTACTGTTAATCAGCAGTGGTGGAATATAACGAAGTACAAATATTAAGTTTCTGTAAGCCTACTTTACTTAAGTAGAATCAATAGTGCATACTTTTGACTTTTACTTCGTTACATTTTGCAGCAATTATTATACTTTCTACTCCACCACATTTCTACAACGTTTCGGTACATTTTCGTTACATTTTCTGATCAGTTTTTCCCCCTGCCAAAACAGGGATTGAAAAAAAATCTCCTGTTTTCGGTGCTGATGCGGTGGTGAGCGATCATGTAACATAAGGGTGGCTCTGCCAATAAAGCACCTAAAAGCTGTCACAAAGAACCAGCAAAAGTAATGACTATGAATATGTCAAATATAGCAAGGAGACATTTTAATTGTTTATTAATAAACAAGTGTTTTCTGTGTCAGTGCCCTGCATAGATGAAGTTGACATGACTCGCGATCTTCGCAGTAGTGAACGCGCCAGAGAGAAATGCACATTTCATACGGATTACATAGGCAGAGAGTACTCTGTTTTCTTTCATTTTGAATTGTTCTGTTTAGAAGAAGACATTTCAAGCTTTCTATAGATCTATTTATCAGGTCTGTCAGACAAGTAGGCTCCCTTATACGCTGAGTTTCGGATCTTTTATGAGACGATAGTCCAGTTCACGCACTGGCGCGTCCGTGTCGTGATTATTTATTGTCTATATATTATAAAATTGTGTATCAGTACTTATTTATTAAATCCAGGCAAATGGTTGATGAAACAAATTAAAATTAAGATACAATTAATACAAAACGAAATTCATTTTAAAGAAAGGCTTTGTGCTTTCTGTTTGAGGTCTCAGTGAAAGTTTTAAACAATCTTTTAGTGCCGCTTTCAGAACGCTCGCGTCCGTAACATTGTTTTTTCCTCATAAATGCGAACATGAAAAATAAAATGAATATGTCATGTTCTGTGGAGAGCCAACCCTTCTTCATCCGGTGGGTAGTATTACTTTGGTTTGCAGTGTAATTCACAGAATTACAAAAAAATATTTTGCCACCTAAAAGTTAAAGATTTTTTGTGTCACGTCTACGGCATGTGTAGCCTATTTCCCTCATATTAAATATAAAACGCATGACTGATATTTTTCTAATGTCTGGACTCCTTTATTAAGGAAGTATAGATATATAAACAGTTTCAATAGGCTATATTGGTATTAAATGCATTTTCTGAGAATTTATATTTCAAGTTTTTACTGCAAATGTCACGTCCATTACGCTGGAATTGACATCACTTGATTACACATTGTATTACCTTGTTATGATATAGTGACCCATACAATGTGCCAAACATATTTTCCTTACCTTGTAATTCAAGGCCAGGGCACTTTTTGTACAACCAACGTTGCGCTGAACTTGACAAAACTGATCTGTTGCTGCAGCGGCGGCCAGCAGCTCGTGTTTTTTTTTTTTTTTTTTCAAGGCAGTGGAAGGTTCTGGAACTTTTGTGTGCTTCCGCATCCCGCGCAACTACGGATCTACCAGGAACATTCATTATTGCTGCGTATTTATCCGTGTCGGAGTTCTGAGTAGTAGCCTACCTAGATGCGCATGGCATGCGCGAGCGGTGCGCGATTATGGTCGACTGACAACGAGATTAAGCAGCTGAACAAGAGTACGGCCGTGTTCCGATTGTTCTCATCTCAGCTCCGCCGATACAAAATAGACATGCCAATTCAAAATCTTTCATTTATAATCAGAAATATGTTTTCAAAAGCATCACTTTCATCAAATTTTATGTGACATAATTTCCAGTAGGCAACTGACTGCAAGCAAGCAGGCTTATGTGCCGGGGCTAAGCCCCGGAGAGCCCCGGCCCAATTTAACCACTGTGGATGAGAGATAAATAATTTGTGTTGATTTTATTACACACTGAACTCTCATTTCACATATAACACGCAGCAAACGTGTAATTACGTTCTCAAAAACCACGTATATCTCTAAAGGGAAAACAAAATCAAAGATAAGAGCACCTCCTAGCAGACAGCATATAAAACACAAATAAATAAATAAAAACCTACATGAGATATTGCTTAACTTAAAAGTAATAGTTTCATCCCTAGTGCTGAGGCTGACTTGCATAAGTCAGCATACTTGATGTTAGGGGGTAATCACTTACTGTGCCACTGCCAATGCAGCACGAGTACGTCCATCGGTGTAGAAACCCAAGGCCGACTGGACCAAGAGATCTCTTTCTTGCAACGATCTGACAGTTCGAAGTGCTCCCATTATGCTCAGGCTGTCCTCTGCCTCACTTATGGCATTGTTTGCCAGTTCTACGGTCTCTGCCTCCTTTATCTAAAACAAGCAGTAACTAAAATAGCTGACTTTTTGGATGTTTTAAAATAGATGCTGTCTGTGAGATTATGGTCTTAAAAGATTACCTTGAGTAGTTTTTCTTTGAAGGAGTGGTCTCCAACTTCAAAGACAGCAGGTTCTGTTTTTTTCCCCACAGAGCTGCAGGAACAGTCGTTTGGAAAAAAAGTGTGAGCCAACACCACCAAGAATGAAACACACTGAAATCATCATGCCAATTAATGCATAGAGCCTGGTGTCAAAGGCTGAAAACAAAACACAGATGTGCATGTTTTTAGATAAAAAGTTAATCAATTAAAAGCTCCCTTTCTGTCAGTAATGTTTCACGTCATGTTGATACTGACATATTGGGGTCTCACTTGGAAGCCCAAACACCTCTGAGTAGTAAAGTAATGACCAATAGAATTTGCATGGCAAGCTACTTCCCCAGACATATGGCGGTATACAAGATGGCGGCCTGCATCCACTCAGATCTTTGCTTCGGAGCAGAGTGGTTGCACACAAGGGGGTAATCCAGCACCCGGAAAGCGTACCTTTCCTGGGGCCCGCCATTGGCTAACAAGCCATCACCTGCTGTTAGCATTCCATTGACTTCCATTCATTTTGGCGTCACTTAAGACAGTGAATAACTTTACATCTGAGGTGTTTAAAGACTCCATTTGTCCATTGTTTATTTCTAAAGAAACACAACAACAAGGTTCCAGACTGTATACGACCATTTTTTGAGAATGTGCAAGTTAAAATTTTATGTGGTCACATTTGTGCGAGTGCATGGTCATGTACTACTCAGTTAAATTCACGCATGCGCAAAAGAATGCCGTTGTATCAGCAGCTGCTACAGTCCATAACTTATGTTCAAAATGAACGAGTACATCATGAATCCATTTTCCAAACCGTGTTTTTGACTTATCCTGAATCACTACGGTACGCCTATAATAAGTGTTTATATTCTGACTATTTTATCCCGGGGTCGGCTCGGCTGCGGAGTTGTCCAGTGCCTGCGTGATTTGCCATAGACATTAACGGAGAGAAGTAGCTCCAGCTACAATGTTCTTCCGCAAGACACTTGCAGTTTATTTATTAACGAACGCACACGTCACGCGCATTGCACACTGATGGTGAAATGCGCCGATTAGGAATTCAGGAATTACAAGCCAACAAGCCAGCATACAGCCTCAGACACAACTGATGACGAGAGCACAGGTGCGGACAGGGAGGAACCAAGTGAGCAGAGGAATATAACAAATACATATTATGTTTATGATTGATTATACAAAAATTAGGGCTGTCAAAATGAACACATTAACATATGCACATTTTTTCAGTTAAACGCGTTAAAAATATTGCAGCATCAGATTTTTTCTTTCATCCATTGGCTGCTCTACAGTAGCCTATTTTATCACGCTATCATTCATTCAAGTGCTAATAAACAATTCAAGCGCGATAAAACGCAAAAACAAGAACTTAATCCTCTGAGGTCGGCAAACGCGCTCACGCGTTTTGCTGGATTTTTTTCACATAGCAGCAAACATAAACTTAATAATATCCGTCATTTATGGTCATATAAATAAAATAAATACATGATTATAAACTATAGAGGGTCTTCTTTTTTTTGTGTACACTCACATTAACATCAAAACCTTGTTTTTATTTTTAAATAAATAAAATAAACGGTGTGCGCTTTCAGCTCACTCTGTCTCCGCAAAAATCTGAGTTTCCCAAGTCTGGAAAATGAGCTGAAACTCAGCTAATACTTATTACACAACCATGAAACATGTGTCTAAAGAAAGCTTTAAATTTCTACTTTTAAATAAAACAATTCACATTCAAAACAAATATTCTCCTGCAATGTAATCTGTATGAAACTAAAGAGAAGTACAGTTTCTCCCGTCTCATCTAATTAAGTAAGCTGAGTCCCAAGTTATATCTGCAGGACGAGTGCGGTCAATAAACGGTGTAGAAGCGGCCGATGGGAACCCTAAATCGTCATTGTCCAAATGTCCGCTTGTTGAATTAAAGTCCCCATGACCAGACGGATGGATGAGGATCGACTGTTGACATTCGCTCTGAGTTTCCACCGGAGTTGGAGGAACATTAACCGAAATATCCGTAGCTGTAGATTGATCAGCGGTCGGCGGATGAGATGGGTGAGACCTCTCATTCAAACGTGCCTCCAACAAGCCAACTTTTGCCTCCAAATCCAGAAGCCTTCGAGTCAAGGCTGAAAGCTGTTCTTTTGATATGCTGACAGAAGGGCTTCGGTGATGGATCAGTGCAGCCTGTAAACCAGCAGGAAAAAAAATATGTATGCAAAGCACCACTTCCCAGCTAACAATTTATGGTTCCCAGAACGTTCTCAGAACGTTAGTTTTTGGTTGCAAGAACGTTCCCTTAAGGTTAGAGTTTGGTTAGGTTTTGGTTCCCATGGAAAGTTTTCTTAACGTTCAGGGAACGTTAGTTTTTAGTTACATTGCAACCTTTAGGGAACGTTCCCCTAACGTTCTCATAACGTTGCAACCTTTATGTAACGTTCCCCTAACGTTCTCTTAACGTTGCAACCTTTAGGGAACGTTCCCCTAACGTTGCAACCTTTATGTAACGTTCCCCTAACCTTCTCTTAACGTTGCAACCTTTAGGGAACGTTCCCCTAACATTATTTTTTTACATTCCCCTAACCTTTAAAAAACTTTAACAATTTTATTATTACTTTAAACTGTCTGTGCATGAGCAAGATCGAATTATTATATATTAGCAGGAATGAATAAGCAAACTTGATGGGATTTAAATATAATACTTTAATATACAATATAAAATTAACAATAAAAGGCCTAAAAATATAATCCAAGAATCAGAATCAATTTTATACAGTTTTAGTATACAACTACCGGTATACAAATAAGACATAATATCAATACAAGTACAAATGAAGTGGGATGAAGAGTGCAAAGTAATAGTGCAAATGTAGTGTGCAAGATGCATTTTGGAATGATAAAGTAATGTTTAGGTGAATGGCCAAAGTGGCAAAAATACAATTGCTTTAATAAAAATACAAAACAAAGATTAAAAAAACAAGTAGAGCTCCATGGTTTTGAAGGCTCTATAATCCCTTCTCAGCTGGCCTAAAAAGAAAGAAACAAAACAAACGTTTATATGTCATACTAAAAATGAAAAGCAAGACAAATTGCCTTACTAACAACCCTGTTTTTTTTTTTTTTTATGATCACAATTATTGAAAGTTTTCACATTCCTTTGATTATTATGAACATCACATAGACGAATTTCAATTTACCATCTGTGTGGGGCAAACTTCAGTTCTTGCCCAATCAAGACCTCCACATCTGCTGCAGTCAGCGCGGGGAAGTTTTTCTGGAAGGCCGCTAGAGTAGAAGTCAAAATGAAGCAAAGTTACAAGTCAAATTAAAACCTCCAAGCTAAGCAAAATACTGATGTTAATGAAATAACACATGCCTGTTATAACCCTGCAGATTGTCAAGTCCTGGAAGGCCTTCTTTGCCTTTCTGCCCCGCAGACTATAATGTTTCAGCACGTCGTTGGTTGCCACTCGCCGTAGCATGCGACGAATGGCAGTACCTCCGGTCGAACCTCCAAGGGTGGTCAGGAAAAGTGGCTGTAAAACATATAGAAATACAAATTATACATGTAGAACAAAGTAGAGAGCTTGTACAATCTCATTTTGTAAGAGCCGTCAGTTCAGTTATAATGATATTTGTGAAATTATGCAATTATATAGTGTAATCTTAAGGCAGGATAGGGCAGGACTATGGCCACTTAATTACCATTTTGTCCCTCCTCTCCTGTTGACCGAGACTCCTGTCGAACTCCTCCAGCTCTGTGACTGTTGAGCAGGGCGACAGCAACAGGTCATCGACTGGAGCAGAGGGAGGTGACTGGGAGCTCCTTAAGAGCATGAGCAGCTCATCCATCTTCTGCTCCATCTTCACCTCAAATGCGTCCATCCGCTGTGCCATGCGGGTAATGGTACTATCTGATATGGTACATTCTGTAAAAAAGAACAAAGTTGTCAGTCACTGAAATATGATTGTTTTGCTTCATCAAATAATCATTCTGTTTAATAATTACCTGGTATGAGAGCCCTTGCAAGAGCGCCATCATAGTTAAGTTATACAAAATATATAGAAAACAATCCTCTCTCTCTCTCTATACAATTCATATGACAAATTGCATAATGTTACATGTAAATTGTCTATGTTTTTACTGCACAATAATATTTGTGGCTGCTCACTGCATAGGGCACAGAAATATATTATATTTCTTAACATTACAGGCCCCGCGCAGAAGGCCAAGTAACGTTAGAGAGATAAGACAGTTCTGCAAAATAAGTGCATCCTATCTTTATATGTATACATAACTTAATAAACCAAACACAAATAAAAGTAAACTCATAATGAACACTATAACCTTGTAACTGGAGTCCATTTGAATCGAATTAAACGCATTTCAGTCACCTCGTGTGTTACAGCATTCACAAAATGGCGGACAGCCTGCATAGACCTATATTCAACATATTCACAACCCCGAACGTCATTACCCGAAAAATATCTGCGGTATGAACATTACAGATCTTGTGTGCATATTATCAAGTTGTTGTAACAATAGTACCTGCAAAATAACAGGACAAATTGATGAAACAGGAGCCACCGCGTCACGTCGCACCAAATCCTCAGCAGATGTGAGAGGGCGCAGGCGCGCAGAGAGTCCTCCTTTCAGTTTTCAAAATTGTCCCGGTTTCTCACCACAACAGACTATATTCTTACACTAATCCTGTAATGATTTACTTTCAAGTCCCACATCTCCACATGAATAAAAAGAAACTTTTGCTTAATGTATAACACCTTTACAAAAAATGTAATTCAGACCAAATGAATAAGCAGGCTATCCGTGCTGATAACGGCTAAATGGCTAACGTTAGCTACGTTGTTTGCCAAACCAAACAACCAACTAGCCTCGACATCGACAATATACAGATACTACTTTAATAGGTAACGCAACACAGACAATGTGAATTAGACATGTAGCGTACACATACCTTTTATTATTTGTTTGCCTCGCTGGATGATCAGTCAGGTTCTCTGCTGTGACGAGCGCTCGGTGTGTGGACTCTGGTGGTGATGATATGATGACGTTCGAAGGACAAACAACCCACGTGCTGGGTCAAACGATATAATGTTGGGTTGATGGATTTTGACTCAACACCTTTACAGTTTATGCTCAACACATGAGTTGCACAAAATAACCCAAATTCCATATTAATAACCCATAATGGGTAAAGAATTGCAAAACCCAGCGGTTGGGTAGATTAAATAACCCAGCATTTTTTAGAGTGTAAATCAAGTGACTGCAAACCTTTTATATGCTACTTAAATGTAAATGGAGCTGGTTTAAATAAACATTTAAAAACCGCACTCAAAAACAACCAAAAACAACCAAACGGGAACGTTGTGTGGAGGTACAGTGCAACTACAGGAGAACGTTTTAGTTGGTTGGTTCCCTAACGTTCCCTAAACGTTAGTTTTTGGTTTGGTTCGAACTAACTTTTAGAGAACCATAAACTAACGTTCCCTAAACGTTAGTTTTTGGTTTGGTTCGAACTAACCTTTAGAGAACCATAAACTAACGTTCCCTAACGTTCCCTAAACGTTCTGTGTTAGTGGGGTTACTACTTACTATAAGGTATAAGTGTGACAGTCACACCCATCATACATATTAGGTACACTAATGTTTAATTGTGATCATTAAGTATTATTGTCAATTATGGTTTTTTTTGTAGTGTCGAGTTGAGTTTCAGTTGTCCTTATCTTAACCCTAGCCCTTGAGTTATCCTAACCATAGCCCTTAGCCCTAATAAGGTGAATAATAACCTTGGCACTTTGTCATTGCTATCAACTCCGACTCACAGGGCTCGACATTAAGTATTTTCATGTGCTTGTCCATTGAACAAGTAAATCTGTCATTCACTTGTCCGAGTAAAAAAGTTGCTTGTCCGGAATTTTTTGGGTGTGTGTGTGCTGTAAATATAATTTATTCTGAAGAAATATCCTCATCTGTGATCAATCAGCTCTGATATATTTAAATCTGCATAATTGTCATATCTGCACCTTTGACTCAGCCAATTCGTTCAAAACGCTGAATCATTCAGTAATGAAACACGGTCAAGTGTTGCTGTGAGATGCGTTACGGTTCTGCTGTGATCTTTGTTTGGAACTATTTTTGCCGCTGGTCGGCGCGTGCTATGATTGACAGCTCGCTCACGAGGGCGGGTCTGTGTTGAAACGCTGCTGTCAATCAACCATCGTGGGAGGGGCGTCGATTTTGTGACGTCACAGCTTGATTTGAGATGGGAGGAAACATATAAGAAGATTTAAAAAAAAAACACTGGATGGATTTTTATCATTTTAGGATGGTTGTGTACAGGCACTGCCAACACACATTTCAGTACAATCAACTTGTAAAAGTGCATGTACCATTATATGACCCCTTTAACGATACTGTAACTCATGATTCGAAGAGCATAGCTGTTTTCTGTGCGGACTTCTATAGAAATTTAGTCCAAAGTCCAAATATTGCCATCAATCAACCACTACATTCTTGAACTCTCTTATCGTCACTCCAATCTCTCACGATGATAGGAAACTCTGCGATGACCCTATAACCTTGCAGGAAATTACATTTGCAATTGAGCATTGTAAAACGAACAAATCTCCGAGTGTTGATGGCCTTTCTGCAGAGTTTATCAGGCTTTTATACAAGATTTAGCTCCCTTTCTACTTGAAGTAATATTAGAAAGTGTTGAAAAAGGTTCTCTACCTCCTTCGCTAACCCAAGGCTTAATTACGTTAATCCCCAAACCCAAAAAGGATCCACTGTTTATAGATAATTGGCGACCTATTTCATTGCTGAACACTGACTACAAAATTTTTGCCTCAATTATTGCAAAACGTTTAAAAAATGTTTTAGACCCTATTATTGATGAAGTCCAATCAGGATTCATGAGAAAAAGACACATCTCAAACAATATTCGACTTGAATTAGATATAATTGATTATTCATTTTTATGCCCTGACGATAGTTTTATATTTTTCTTGGACTTCTATAAAGCCTTTGACACAGTAGAGCATAATTTTATATTTCAAACTATTGAGAAATTTGGTTTTGGTGATTTTTTTTTTTTTTTTTTGTAAAGCTGTTAGAACATTGTACTGCAAAGGCAATAGCTCTATCAGATTAAAAAATTGGACATCCCCAAGATTTGAGCTGCAAAGAGGC